>NC_042617.1:32164211-32475347 GCF_901001135.1 Rhinatrema bivittatum | reverse complement strand
CTGCTCCGAAAATACCGGGCCCTGGCGGAGCAGACGTGGCAGGTGCGAGAGACGAAGGGGCTCGCCCACCGCCAGACGAAGGAGATCCGCGAACCACGGGCGCCGCGGCCACTCCGGAGCCACTAGAATGACCCGCCCGACGTGTTTTTCTATTCTCCTTAGCACCTTGCCCACGAGGGGCCAGGGGGGGAAAACGTAGAGCAACAGCCGAGGAGGCCAGGGAAGGGCCAGGGCATCGACGCCCTCCGTGCCGTGCTCCCGCCGACGGCTGAAGAACCGAAAGGCTTTCGCGTTGACCGCTGACGCCATGAGATCCAACGCAGGCGTCCCCCAGCGTCTGACAATGAGAGCCATCGCCTCGTCGGAGAGGGACCACTCTCCCGGATCCAACACCTGACGACTCAGATAATCCGCCTGGATGTTGTCCACCCCGGCGATGTGGGAGGCTTCCAGACGGTCCAGGAAACGTTCCGCCCAATCCATCAGACGCGCCGCTTCCAGCGCCACCAGTCTGCTCCTGGTGCCCCCTTGCCGGTTGATGTAGGCCACCGTCGTCGCATTGTCCGAGAGGACTCGGACCGCTCGTCCTCTGATCATGGGCAGGAACTGCACGAGAGCCAACCGGACCGCCCGGGTCTCCAGGCGGTTGATTGGCCAGGTCGTCTGTTCTTTCGTCCACAGACCCTGCGCCGAGCTCCGGAGACAAACTGCCCCCCAGCCGGACAAGCTGGCATCGGTGGTGACCACAATCCAGTCCGGCGTCTCCAGGGGGCATCCTTGGAATAGATTCCTGGGATCCAACCACCATCGCAAGCTGGCCCTGGCTGTCGGAGGGAGAGGAAGGATCGCCTGATAGTCCTGGGAGACCGGCTTCCATCTCGAGAGAAGGGACATTTGCAGGGGCCTCAAGTGTGCAAACGCCCAGGGGACCAGGCTGATTGCGAACGCCATAGAGCCGAGGACCTGCAGGTAGTCCCGCGCCGTGTGAACCTGGAGAGCAGAAAACCTGATGATCAGCTCCCGCAGGGCTTGCGCCTTGTCCGGCCGCAGGAAGACCTTGCCCTGTACCGTGTCGAAGCGCGCCCCCAGGAAATCCAACCGTTGGGACGGAAGGAGACTGCTCTTGTTGAAGTTCACCACCCAGCCAAGGGACTGTAGGAAGGACACAACTCTGTCGACAGCCGCCCGCCCTTGCGGCAAGGACTTCGCTCTGATGAGCCAGTCGTCCAAATAAGGGTGTACGAGAATGCCTTCCCTCCTCAGCGCTGCTGCCACCACTACCATAACCTTGGTAAAGGTCCTGGGCGCGGTCGCCAGACCGAAGGGCAGCGCCTGGAACTGAAAGTGCTGACCCAAGATCTTGAAACGAAGGTACCTCCAATGGTCCGGACGGATCGGGATGTGCAGATAAGCTTCCGTGAGATCGAGGGAGGCTAGGAACTCCCCCTGATGAACTGCCGCGATGACGGAGCGGAGCGTCTCCATGCGAAACCTGGAGATCCGGAGCGTCTTGTTGACCTCCTTGAGATCCAGAATAGGGCGAAAGGATCCGTCCTTTTTGGGAACCACGAAGTAAATTGAATAATGTCCCGAGCCCACCTCTCCTGAGGGGACGGGCGCAATGGCTCCCAGGTCCAGGAGGCGGTCCAGCGTCTGCTGTATCCCCAGCCGCTTGTTGCTGGACCCGCAGGGAGAAAAGAGGAACCTGTCCCTGGGAGACCGGACAAATTCCAACGCGTAACCGTGCCTTAGGATGTCGAGGACCCAGCGGTCCGTGGTGATGTTGGCCCACTCCTCGTAAAACAGAGCGATGCGCCCCCCAATCCGGGGTAGCGAGGAGAGGGCCAGCCTGGCATCATTGCGTTGACTTGCCGGGGGCTCCCTGAGCCGAGGAGTCCCTGGAGGGTCTGCGGCCACGAAAGGGCCGAGTCCACGACTGCGACCGGTTTGACGGGGTCCTCGGGCCTTGCTGTCTGGAACCCCTGTAGCGCCTCTGAGCGCGGTACCTGTTCCTAGGAGTCCCCGTGGACGGACGAAAGGACCAGCGACGGTCCTCCGGAAGCTTGTGGACCGAGTTCTCTCCCAGGGTCTTGATAATCTGATCTAAGTCCTCTCCAAAGAGGAACCTGCCCTTAAAAGGCAGGGCACCCAGGCTAGACTTGGAGGAAGCGTCCGCAGCCCAGTTCCGAAGCCACAGGAGGCGCCTAGCGGACACCGCCGACGCCATGGTCCTCGCCAGGACCCGCAGCAGGTCATGTAACGTGTCAGCTCCGTAAGCGATCACCGCCTCCAGCCGGTCAGCGTGAGCCGCCTCGTCCGGTGGCAACTGCTGGGAAGTGAGGAGCTGTTGGACCCATCGCAGACCGGCTCTCTGGGTAAGGGAACCGCATATGGCCGCGCGGACTCCCAGTGCCGAGACCTCGTAGATCTTCTTGAGAGCGACCTCCAGCTTCCTGTCCTGGATATCCCGTAGGGCAGTGCCTCCCGTGACCGGAATCGTGGTGCTTTTCGTGACGGCGGAAACCGCTGAGTCAACCTTGGGGACCTTCAAAAGATCCAGAAAATCGCTCGGGAGAGGATAGAGCTTATCCATGGCCCTGCTAACCCGAAGGGACGCCTCCGGGTTATTCCACTCCCTCACGAGGAGGTGTAGGAAGGAATCATGGATCGGAAACGTCCGTGCCATGGGACGGAGACCCGCTAAGACAGGATCACCCTTGGATGTAGCGGAGGCCACGGAAGGCGCTGGAGGCCCCGGGGGCTCGACTGGGGGGTCAAGGTCCAATTCCTGAAGCACGTGCGGAATGAGATCCGTCAATTCCTCCTTGCGGAAGATCCGCAGGACCCGTGGGTCGTCGCATTCCAGGTGTGCTGAGAGTGTCTCGTCGTCCGCCTGCGACGCCGGGTCGCCCCCCAGCCCCGGTAGGGGCACGGGCGTAATCAGGGGGGCCCTGGGGCTGCCTCCCCCGGCCCCTGATCCTGCCACCGACGCACCTGCCAGTCTTGGGGCTTTAGCGGGAGGAGGAGTGGGAAACGAGCCCCCCTGTGGATTCAGGCTCTGTAGGTACGCTTGGTGCATGAGCACCACAAAATCCGCCGAGAAACCCGATGGGCCCGCTGATGGGGTGGGAAGGGGGTCCTTGGAAAGCCCGGAGGAGGAGGAGGAGGGAAGAGGCCCCGGATCCAGGCTCGTGGGCGCCAGAGGTAAAAAATCCCCCGAGGTTTCTTCTGCGTCAGAGCCCATGCTACTTTCCAGCTCCAAGATGGCCGCCGCTCCCGCCAACGACGGGGGCGGGCCCAGCCCCTGAGGCCCGCGGCGCTCGGCTCGCGGTGGAGAAGTGGGCAGGAGAGCGGTGCTAGTCTCCCCTCCAGGAAGGCACCTGCCGCAGAGACCGTCCCTCGATGCGGCTTGTCCCGGGCCGCCACAGGCTGAACAACGGACGCGCTGCATGGCGAACGTCCGGGGAGGGGGGGGCCAAGGCACACGAGGCAGCAACGCCGAAGAACTCGCCGCGGGAGGAGCGGGGCGCCGCGCCCGAGCTCAACTCAAATCCGCCCCAACAGCCCCGGGGGCGGCAGGGGAATGAAACGTCCTTGCCGCCTGCGGTCCCGGGGAATGTCACGTCGCGGGACCGCGGGGAGAGGGCGAAAGACCGTGACTGGAGTGAGGGGAGAGGCTGGCCCCACCAGCATCCACCGTCGGAGAACGCCAAAGCGAGCTAGAAGGAAAGAAATACAAAAACTCCCCCCCAAAAACACTTACCCTGTGCCCCTCCGGGATAGGAAGCGAGATGGGGGGGGGGAAGGAAGGAAGAGGCAGTCCAAATGGCAAGCCTGAACAGAAACAAACGTGGCGCCAGCCGAGCCGGCTCACCACCAGAACAAAACTTTTTTTTTTTTTTTTTTTTTTCAAACTAATAAGATTTAATAACTTGATCCACCGGAAGGTAGAATAATAAGAAAAAACAAGTGACAAGTCACTCAGTAGAGGGAACCATGAGTTCCCCTTCTCACATCTGCTGGAGACAGAGAGATACTGAGGATACAGGAGGGGTGCACCAGCTTATATGCCAGCACCCTCCGAAGTTTGCTCTGACTCCATCTGCTGGACGGGGGACATAACCCACCGTCTGGACTGATCCTAGTACGTACAGGGAATGGACAATTTTCTCAATGGAAGGGAGTGGACAGTGGAGTGCCTCAGGGATCTGTATTGGGACCCTTACTTTTCAATATATTTATAAATGATCTGGAAAGAAATACGAAGAGTGAGATAATCAAATTTGCAGATGACACAAAATCGTTCAGAGTAGTTAAATCACAAGCAGATTGTGATAAATTGCAGGAAGTCCTTGTGAGACTGGAAAATTGGGCATCCAAATGGCAGATGAAATTTAATGTGGATAAGTGCAAGGTGATGCATATAGGGAAAAATAACCCATGCTATAATTACACAATGTTGGGTTCCATATTAGGTGCTACAACCCAAGAAAGAGATCTAGGCGTCATAGTGGATAACACATTGAAATCGTCGGTTCAGTGTGCTGCGGCAGTCAAAAAAGCAAACAGAATGTTGGGAATTATTAGGAAGGGAATGGTGAATAAAACAGAAAATATCATAATGCCTCTGTATCGCTCCATGGTGAGACTGCACCTTGAATACTGTGTACAATTCTGGTCGCCGCATCTCAAAAATGATATAATTGCGATGGAGAAGGTACAGAGAAGGGCTACTAAAATGATAAGGGGAATGGAAAAGCTCCCCTATGAGGAAAGACTAAAGAGGTTAGGACTTTTCAGCTTGGAAAAGAGATGGCTGAGGGGGGTTATGATAGAGGTGTTTAAAATCATGAGAGGTCTAGAACGGGTAGATGTGAATCGGTTATTTACTCTTTTGGATAATAGAAAGACTAGGGGGCACTCCATGAAGTTAGCATGGGGCACATTTAAAACTAATCGGAGAAAGTTCTTTTTTACTCAACGCACAATTAAATTCTGGAATTTGTTGCCAGAGGATGTGGTCAGTGCAGTTAGTATAGCTGTGTTTAAAAAAGGATTGGATATGTTCTTGGAGGAGAAGTCCATTACCTGCTATTAAGTTCACTTAGAGAATAGCCACTGCCATTAGCAATGGTAACATGGAATAGACTTAGATTTTGGGTACTTGCCAGGTTCTTATGGCCTGGATTGGCCACTGTTGAAAACAGGAAGCCCAGTATGGCATTTTCTTATGTTCTTATCAACATGCATTTGCATGTTGCAGGCGCTATTAAGTTCGGGGGGGGGGGGGGTTTGGATGCGCTATTACCCTACTGAATAAGGGGTAAAGCTAGCGCGTCTAATCACGGGTTAACAGTGCGCTCCGCCGCAGCACACGGTACTGTATCGGCCTGTATGGCAAGCACATTATCAATATAATCCATTAGCACAGAGAGCAAATGGTCTCTGCTGGTCATGAAGTTCATACCCTCCAGTGTAGGGACTCCTTCCCATGCCCTTGTACCGACAGCCTACTCCAGCTTGGAGTAAAGGAAGGAATGAATCCCACAAGCACTGAGACTTCTCACCAGTGGGACTCAACTTCAGGTGCTCTTCCTCCTCCTTTCATCAGGAGTCATGCAAAGGCATGGAGAAGCACCGGTACAGAGTATCATACTACTCCACTGCCAACCCTAGTGGTAGGATTAAGTCTTTAGACACTCCTGAACTTTCGGGCGGATACAGAAAAACCCGCAGAAGAGCCGGCGAGCGCCCACTCTCCCAGCAAGTGCCCAGACCCCTCTCCTGCGCGTGCGATTCTGAACATAAAAATATGTAAATGAGGGCCCGCAGTAAAAGGAGGCGCTAGGAACACTAGCGAGTCCCTAGCGCCTCCTTTTTGACAGAAGCGGCAGCTGTCAGCGGGTTTGACAGCTGACTCTCAATTTTACCGGCATCGGTTCTTGAACCTGCTGACAGCCACGGGTTCAGGAAACAGACGCCAGCTAAATTGAGCGTCCGTCTTCCAACCCGCGGGCCACAGGCAGATTTTTCATTTTATTTTGTTTTTGTGGCCTCTGATTTAATATTGCTATGATATTAAGTCAGAGGGTGTACAGAAAAGCAGTTTTTTCTGCTTTTCTGTACACTTTCCCAGTGCCAGCCGAAATTAACACCAGCCTTTGGGCAGGCATTAATTTTTTTTTTTTTAATTTATATTTTTTCAAATATAACATATGTTTGCAACACAGCACATAAACATAATAAAGGCCTGCTATAAAAGTTTAGCGTCGGCAAACATATAAATCATATAGCGTATAGATTTTGTGTTATAGTCTATTTCCCCCTTCCCCAGTACCCCACCCCCCTAACAGTCCGGTGTTCAAGAGTGATTGGTGTCAAATATGGATGGATACGTCTGTCTATTCCGCCAAGAAGTGAATCTGTTCCAGTGGATCAAATGTTTTTTAATTTGTCTTCTGATGGCTGTCAGCTTGCTGAGATACCATACTTTTGTCAATCATTGTAGAACCCTTGCACGAGAGGGTACTTTCCGCTTCTTCCATGAGCATGCCATCTCTGCTCTAGCGGCCTGAATGACCTGTTGTATCAAATATACATTCTGCTCACAGATTTCATGAGGATAGATGTTGAGAAGAAAAATTTCCGGTTTAAAGGGGACATGTATGTCAGTCATGGCATAGATAAGACCAATTATCATATCCCAGTACCCCCAAATAGCCTCACATTCCCACCAAATATGTAGGAATGTCCCCTTTTCTCCACCCTCCCTCCAACAAGTATCTGTACATAATGGATAATATCTATGTAGTTTCTCCGGAGAGAGATATCAACGGTATAACATTTTGTAGTTCTGTTCCATTATTACAGCTGAAACTGAACTTTTCTTAGCCGAATTAAAACATAACCACTCTTGAGGATTCAGTTTGAGATGCAGATCTTTCTCCCAGTGTAGAATGTGGGATGGCGGGGATTCTAAATCTTTATTGAGAATAATGTATATCTTAGAAATTGCTTTTTAAAGTTTTTCTGCATGATCACAATAGCCCTCAAACTGTGATTTACCCCTGCTTAAGTCAGTTCTCACTTCTTTTTGAGATAGTGACTTAATTGTATAAAGAAGAAGTTATCTGTCGGTGGAAGCTGAAATTCCTCAACAAGCTCAGTATAGTCTTTAAGTTTTCCCCTACTCCATACATGTTCAATATATGTACAACCTTTATAAGCGCACCTGTTAGCTACGCTCAAGGAATTTCTGGGGTGGAAAGCTTTGTTGAAAAATATTGGTGATTTCATAAATAAGGCTGTCACCTATCTCCTTCTTCCATCTATCCCATGTATTGAAAATATGAGTTATTGTGGGAGCTATGCTCTTCGGTAGCCTTCGAGACTTGTGCGGAAGCCATACTAAGGATTGAGGTTCAATTCCCTCTAATATGTCCCTTTCCAATTGCACCCAATGTTTATTGTTACCTTCTAAATGCCAATCAATGATGAAACGCAATTGTGCTGCAATATAATAGTGAAGCAAGCATGGGACCCCCAGACCCCCCTTATCCTTATGGAGGCATAAAATTTTGCCACTAACTCGAGGGGGGCGTCGTTTCCATATGAATCAAAATAAGTTTTTGCCATGTACGCAGATCACTGACTGAAACTGGGATTGGTAAGGTTTGAAATAAGTAGCTTAACTAGGTAATATATTCAGTTTTATGGTAGAGATTCTGCCCAGCCAAGAGAGTTCCAACCTTTATCATTTTTGTAGATCCTCCCTAGTGGTTTTCCACAAGGGTTCATAATTATGCTGAAATAGCTCCCCAATATCTGAACCAAGTCAGACTCCTAAATATTTTATAGACTTCTTGACTAATTTAAATGGGAATTTCTGTTGCAAGATTTTTACTTCATTGTTATTTAAAGTGATATTTAACACTTCCAATTTTTCAATATTTAATTTATACCTAGAGACCCCACTAAATCACCCCAGTTCCTTCACCAAATGCGGCAACGAATCTAAGGGTTGTAAGATAGTAAATAGTACGTCATCAGCGAATAAAGAAAGCTTATATTCGTGATCCCCTATTCGGACTCCGTGGATTTCTAATCATCGTAGCTAGAGGCTCCAAATAGAGAGCAAACAAGAGTGGGGGGAAAGGGGACAGCCCTGTCTGGTCCCCCTTTCAATCGGGAAAGACTTTGAATAATCCCCATTTACTTTTATACAGGCACTGGGATTAGAGTATAATTTCCTAATCTATGTCAAGAAATTGCCACCCAAGCCCATTTTTTTTGCAATACAGAGGAGAGATACTCATAGTGGACAAGATCAAATGCTTTTTCTGCATCAATTGTAAGTAGTGTCATGGGTTGATGCTTATTCTGCACGTACCATATTAAGTCAATTACTCTCCTGACATTATCTGCCACTAACCTACCTGGGACAAACCCCGGCTGGTCTGGGTGGATTAAGGAGGTAACAATATTACTCAGACGTGTGGCAAATATTTTTGCCAACAGCTTCAAGTCCAAATTGATGAGGGATGTGTGTCTATAGGACCCACACAGCATAACATCCCTTCCTGGTTTCACCAAAATAGTAATCCCCGCCCTATTTGCATCAACTGCAATCTCCCCTTCTAATAAATTATTAAAAGCTGCTGTAAAGGGAGGATTTATGGTAGTGCTCAAATATTTATAGAAGCTGGCTGTATAGCCATCTATACCCGGTGATTTCCCCGTTTTGAAGACTTTGATAGCCTTCAATACTTCTTCAGAAATTGGCTTAAGATAAATTTGTTGGACTTGCTCTGCACGTGGCAATTGTATATTCCCTAAATATAAGTCTATGACCTCTTGAGAAATGTCCTTCCTTTGGGAGTAAAGTTGATGGTAAAACTGAGTGAATCTCTGATGAATTTTCTTGTCAGAAAATCTCACCAGTTTCTGATCTAATTTTTAAAATTTGGTTCTGTGTAGCTTTGGCCTTCAGCCTTCTAGCAAGCATCCTCCTAGCTTTATTTCCTCCCTCAAAGAATTCCTGCTTAGTTTGTCCATTTGAAACGCTATTTCTCCAATTGATAGATTTTTCAATTCCTCCCTCAATCTAATTTATTAGCCACCTCCTGATCTCCATTGCATTGGTCTAATTTCAAGTTTGCTCAATTGGGACATAATCTCCATAAACCTTTGATTTTTTGGTTTTCTGAAAAAAAAGGAGGCCCGTGCTATTAGTTTGCCTCTAGCTACTACTTTAAAACAGTCCCAGAAGGTGTTAGCTGATACCTCCCCTGTGTCGTTTTCCACTAAGAATGTCTCCATCTCCTGTCTCACTACAGAACAAAATTCAGTAGTCAGTAGACTATCATTTAATCGCCAAAATCTCTCTCCTGACTGGATTCCCAATTTCTGAAATGTAAGTGAACTGCCTGCATGATCAGACCCTGTAATGGGAGAGATCACTGTAGATTTGAGCTTGTTGGTGAGATCCTTGTCCACTAAGAAGTAGTCAATTCTTGAGCACTATCTCTCTGGGTGTGTTTCCTCTCATTTTGGTGAGGGCCCTATGTGCCCTATCCAGTTTAATTAAATGGGGGTCTTTCTTCTGCATTCTGATTTTGCAAGATCAGGCCACAAATGTCTTGTATGATTTTTGTGCAATCCTGATAGCCTTCACCTTCTGGTATGCCCCTGAAGCGTAAATTTCCCCTTCTAGAGCGATTCTCCAGGTCCTCTAGCCAGCTTGAATGGTCATCTGCCCCCTGCTTTAGCTAATCAACTTCTTTCTGCAAGGCAGTGTAAGCTTCACCCTGCTCTTCTGCCTGCGTCTCAAGAGCATCCATGCGGTCTTCCCAGGCTAGCAAACTCGCGGCAGAGCTCAGTAGCTATCTGCTGTATTTCGTTTTTTTAAAGTTCCCATGCCCTCTTTCAACTCACCGAACCACTTTTGGAAATCAGCTCGGGTGATTTCAGGCTCTTCTACCTCCCGCGATTTACAGCTGCTCTCTGTGGTGAGGGGGGACTCGGCGCTTTCTTCTCCCCAGTGGGGGTCAGCCATGTTGTCCCAAAGTTGCTCTGCCATGACAGTAAACGAAAACTGTTTAAAGGTCCGCGATTTTTTTCCTCGTTGCCATCTATTAGACTCCGGGTACCAGGGTTGTAATTTTTGCCGGATTTGTACTGTTTTGAGTTGGATGACTCTAGATTAATATGCTGAGGGGAAGGAGCTCGGGATTCAAGCCGCCATCGAGTCAGGTGACGTCACTTCCTCCTCCAGGCGTTAATTTCTGAAAGTAAAATGTGCAGCTTTGCTGCACATTTTGCTTTGTGTATATCACGCGGGAATGACTAATAAGCCCATCAACATGCATTTGCATGTTGCGGGTGCTATTAGTTTCAGGAGGGGGAGGAGTTGGCCGCATGTTTTTGATGCGCTATTACCCCTTACTGTATAAGGGGTAAAAATAGCATGCCGAAGCCCGCGTGTTTAACAGTGCGCTCTGGGCTGGATACACGTTACTGTATCAGCCCGCTTATCAGCTCAGGTTAGGATACTATTTTGGAATAAAATATGTATCATACTCCCTCTTAAGTCTTCATCTCAAAGGCCACATGGTAATTTACTTAGATTCATAATAGTTGGAACAGCAAAAGATGAGAAACCATCAAAACACCTTAATGTCAGCTCAGGAATGAAAAAAAATCCCAAAGGATCTCACTTCTTTTGATACCATTTCTGTTACCTAAAAACATTTGTCCATGCTACTCCTGTAGTCCCTATCCAAATTTTCAGTACAGCAAAAGCTAAGACTTTTTCTCCAATAGGATGAGAAAAGATCATCCTGTGCCTTCAGCCTGCTCCAAGTCAAATCTATCAACAGTGATGAATCAGGTGCAGATGCAAAATCAAAAAGGTTACTAAAATATACATAAGTGTAAACGTGCAAGCATTCGTAGTGATGGGATCTCCTTGTCCCATTTGCCTGTGGGCAGGGGAACACCCAGGCCTCACTGGGCTTCTTCTGCTCTGTGTGGGCCAAAGGGAGCCCTAAGCACCTCATCAGGTCTCGAATGCTCCAAGGCTGCAGCACAGCTGTCATTTTGTCAAAGTCTGTTGCAACAACTGTTGTGAACAGCATTTTTTTTTTTAATTATATTAATTTTTCAATAGATTATTTCAGCAAAACTACAACTTTTCATCTTTCAAGACAAAACTGAACAGGAAGTTCACAAATAGCAATCTCACACAAGAGGCAAGTTCCTTATTATTACAAGTCACAGCAAGGCAAGTGGAGGCTTCCTAAAATCTAGAAAGAGGATTTCCTATCTTTTCAATACATTTGTACCATATAGTAATTAAAAACATAGGATTTGAGTATCAAAGGTACCTTTATTAAGAAGCTGCTTTTTATTTTACAATAAAGGGCTGAGCTTTTTTTTTTTTTTTGCAGTCCAGATATAATCAAGATACAGCATAACACAAGATGAAGTAGTCATGTACATTAGCATTTTTCTTGTCACTTAGCACAAAGGTAATTCACTTGTTATGGCTAGTGCTGAAGAGAAAATCCACTGAGACTAGCAAGAGGCACACTCCAAGACTCAGAAGTGGTTTTACCAAGCAAGAGAGATTCATGGTTTTATGTATTTTCATTTTTTCAACATGTAAAGAAATTTTATTTATTTTTAGTACAAAGGATTTTCTCAAAATTAAACAAGTAAAAACTGATGTTCGGAGGTGGAGATATGTTAGTAGAGGGAGTGAGTGGGTTGTCTGTGGTGTGCCTGGAGTTGTTTATGAGTCAGTTATAAGGTGGGAGGGGGACATAGTGAATAAAAGCAAAATAAGGGAACACTAACAGTGGGATCACTTGCTGTATTGTTCACTTTTGTTCAAGTTCACAGTGTACACCGTTCACTATGTGTACTGCGTTATTATGTATCTCGTATGTGTGTGTCGTTTTCCTGGCAATAAAAACTATTTTGGGGAAAAAAAAAATCAGTTTTATGGTTGAAGATTTATTAGGGTAGCAGAGTTATGTGCCTGGTTAAGGAGGAATGTTTATCACCTATATCTTCTCCCCCTTTGCCAGCTGCTTACGAATCTTAAACTCAAACACTATCTCTACGCCGACGATGTCCAAATCCTGATCCCTATAACCGAATCCCTTACAAAAACACTGAAATTCTGGAACAACTGCCTCAAAGAAATCAATGACCTCCTGACTACCTTAAACCTTGTATTCAACATGTCCAAGACAGAAATGCTCCTTATATCCCTCAACCACAAAGATAGCCTACTCACAAGTCACAACACCACCCTGGTCAACCAAGCAAGAGACCTAGGAGTTATAATCGATAACCAACTAAATCTAAAAAAGTTCATCACCAACACAACCAAAGACTGCTTCTTCAAGCTGCAGGTATTAAAAAGACTCAAACCACTACTGTATTTTCAAGACTTCAGATCGGTACTCCAGGCCATTATATTCTCCAAATTGGATTACTGCAATTCCATTCTGCTAGGCCTCCCCGCCTCTTCCACCAAACCACTACAGATGCTACAAAACTCGGCTGCCAGAATTTTAACAAACTCCAATAGAAGAGACCACATCACACCTATCCTGAAAAACCTACATTGGCTCCCAGTAAACTTCAGAATTCTACACAAATGTCTCACCATCATCCATAAAGCTATATACAACAGTACACCCATCGACTTACACAACCCTCTCACGCTGCACTTCTCTACCAGACCCATCAGAGAAGCATACAAAGGTACGCTACACCCCCCCCCCCCCAGCCAAATTCACACACCTTTCATCCACTAAAGATCGAGCCTTCTCGGCAGCAGCACCAACCATCTGGAACAACATGCCCACAGACCTTAGACAGGAACCTTGCACACAAACTTTCAGAAAGAAACTCAAGACTTGGCTATTTCTACAAGCCTTCCCCGATCTATGACATCCCCTACTGCTACAACTAGGTATAGGATACCATGTATAGTGGATTACATTCAGTCCTGAATACTAGAGTCTATTATAGCCTTATGTATATATCTGTATATTATTTATTTCTGAGACTAAATACTACCTATTTCTATGCTAGCCACTACTCTGGCTTTTCCTCCTCCCAGTTCAAGTACCCCTGTTTGTAACTTTTCACTCTCTCCCAGCCTATTGTTCACGAAGTTGTTAATTTTAATGTTATTGCACCACTGTTTATTGTAAACCGATACGATATGATTGGTATCATGAGTGTCGGTATAAAAAAGACCAAAATAAATAAAATAAATAAATAAATCACTCTAAATCCAGAACATCCTAGCCAGGATTTCAGCTGCCGTGCTCCTGGGCCTCTAGTACCTCACCAGGCAGGAGACAAGCTTCTCCACAGGTCTCACCCAAGTCATAACAGGTAGCTTGTTGCCTTGTTCCTGATATCTACTCTCACATATGACGGTCAGATCTCACTGCTAGTTTCAGCCCATCAAGTATGGTGGTAACTGCCAAAATCAAACATCTTAAAAGAAAACTACTAGACCTTTCAGGTGTATTTAAGATCTGCTTATTTAAAAATTCTGGCAGGAAGTAGAAGAGGTTAGGGTAAAAAAGAATTGGGAACAGTATAAATCTTACTCCTAAATTATGTCTACTGGGCATACGGGTAAAAATGTCAATAAAAAACTAGCTTCTCCCTTGATCTACACAGCTAGATTTGCAGTAATGCTGCAATGGAAGCAGAGACAAACAATTGGATTATGGAGGGCACAAACTCAAGCAGTGGCCTTGATAGAAAAGCTCATATTCCATACAAAATTATCCAGATATCAATGAGGTAGTATGGAATCCATTCTTGAAGTTCTATAAAGCTATAAATTAATGAAGTAATGACTGATACGATGTACAGGATGTTGTTGCTGTGAAAGAGGGCCTGGTTTGCATCTTTGGTGGGTATCTGGACTGTTTATAAATAAGATCCTTTCCTCAGAGATTTTCCCAAAGCTGGGCACTTAAAAGGTTTGTTAGCCTAATAAAAGATCATCTCTACCTTTGAGACTGCTGGATTTAGAAATATCCTAGATTTAGTTGCCAGAAACTTGGAGAACATTCCCTAGCCACATTTTTCAGGTCAGTGCAACAGTGCAAGTTATACATGTATAACTTGTAGTTATACATGTATAACATGTATACATGTATACATATATAACATATATATATAACATATATACATATATATATAACATGTATAACATGTATACATGTATACATGTATACATGTATACATGTAGTTATACATGTAGCTAAACTCTATGACAAGTGTAGCCTATACACTTACGCCTCTTCTCATCATATTATTGTATTATCTAATTTGTTCAGTTATGCCTTCTATCGCTCCGGCTATTCTAGCCCTCCAGGTTAATACCCCTTGTTATATGTAACTTTCATTTCTTGTTATATGATTGACTTTGTTATTCCCCTCATGTTATTTGTAAACCGATCTGATATGAATTTCTTTCATGAAGGTCGGTATATAAAAATGTTAAATAAAAAAAATAAAAATGTAACTTGTCCCAGATATACAGCAGGATGTACACGCACAAGTCCGATGAATATACTCTGATAAAAGGGTAGGACTTGCCATTTTTCCATCCAGACTTGTGCTCAAACTTTAGCTGGAGTATATCCAACATGTGTATTCATTGGCTAAAGCTTAGCTCTGCCCCTGCTGACACTGCTTTTTGTTTGGATAAACTGTGTACACAAAACGTTTATGCAGTTGGCAGAGAAAATATTCACATCTCAGCTTCAAAGCTCCAAAGTTACCAGCCCAAAAGGTTTTTGAAGAACCACCTCTATGTTATTATTAGTACCATAAACTCATCTCTCCCTCAGCCCCCAGCCTTCACAGCAGAATACATATCATTAGCTTTGCACCTTGAAACACTGACTCCATGAATGAAACATCAGTCTGAGTAATATTAAAAAAACATTGGAAGGGGCTCAAATCTTCTGATTCCTTCAAATGCTGTCTTTCAGACATACTGTGCCGTGAACTATCACCTCTGTTCTGGCACCCACAGTGTCCATCTTTCTCCTCCTTCCTCCAAACTAGGGTAAGCAAGACCCAAGGGTCACGATTATATAGTTTCAGATCATCATTCTAACACAGCTTTGCTGCCTTTTATTTTCTGGATTAGAGCCAGCTTAGTTTTTTCCTTAGGCAGCAGGTGAAATAACTGCTAGTCTACAACCAAAGCCATTTCACTGATCAGCCCGGGCAGTAACTTTAAAGAACTGCATATAACAGCCACTGCCAGAGCCAGCTGCTGAAATTACTATAAAAAAATTAAAAAAAACCTGATAAGGGCTCAACCAAGAGAGAAAGGAAGGAGAGGTGAAGATGTGTAGGAATTGACAGGTAAATAAAAAAAATACTAAAAGAAATAAGTAACACCTAATTTTCAAGCATTTGAAAACAGTTCAGAATTGAAACAGATTTAGAGGCTGTCCAGTATAACTATGGAGTTGTTTTTCACATATAAATATATAAAATGATACTTCAAAGTAGGCCAATTTTATTTCTTTGCACTCTTTGAAGGTCTAGCAAATAGTGATGGGTTGATCTGCTCTCTAGCCAGGCCTCGCACAGAGAAGAGCCGAGCTGCGCGTTCCTGTAATGTGCCCCCACATTTTAGTCCCCGAGACATTAGTTCCACTTTAAGTCTCTCCAGTCCTAGATCTGCCATTGCCGTAGCTGAGCTGAACATCATCAGGTCCAATGCTGCTGGCTCCTGCAAAGAGGACAGAACATTCCCAGGTTATGAGAGCAATTTCAAGCACAACCCACCCTTATTCACGTCAATTTACAGTGACAGCATCACTATAGCAATTCAGTAATTTAAGTTCCAAATTATTTCTTCTGTCCACTCTAGATCAACAGTTCCCAACCTTTTGAACTATAAAACAAAATGTCACTTTCCCCATCCCACTTCAACCACTCCCCCCCCCCCCCAAATAAATAAATAAATAATACACCACACCCAAAGCCTTGACAGAAATTTAACATCAGAATCCAAACTAAAATAATGGAACTTGGGATGCTTCTGGGGCTTTGGCATAATGTTCCAATCACCACCTAACAGCAACATCTAGTGGCCAGATTTAGGACTCGAGATTGCAAGCGGTTCCAGAAGAATCCCTGGTGAATGGCTCAGCCCCCGTTTTCCCTGGCCGAGGAGTGTGACTGAAATGACTGGGCTGCATCCTTAGGGGGTGTGTGTGTGTCACAAATAGGGCTAAACCCCCAGACAGTTGCGAATGAAAGCTCATGACACCAAAGAATCCAATGAAGGTCGTTTCCAATTGAGCTGAAAACCCAAAAAGAGCAGGAGGCGTAAGCCAGAGCTACTGCCCAAATTAAGACTATGATAAAAGCTCTACAGAACCAACCTAAGCAGCAGCAAGGTGACTGGGAAAATAAGAGCACTTCAGCTAGCCTCAGGCCTCAAACCACCTTGGAAAGTTGCTTAACGCACAGAAACTACATGAATTCATTCTGTTCCACTATTAAAAACAAAGATATATCTTGCACCAAGATGTACTGTCCACCATCTACATGAAATCACTAAGATAGTTCACATAACATTTGTGCAAGTATGGCAATAAGGTGAGCAAGATTATGGCGAGTCTGCTTAGGGCTGCAAGTAGTAGGCCTATTATCTGTGTAGTAAGGGACAAAGTGGGCAAAATCTGCACAAGCACTGGAGATATCGTGAAGGGTTTTGGTTTTTTTTTTTTGTTTTAAACAGTATTATGCTAGCCTTTTTGATAAAAAGGAACTGACATTCCAGTGCGGGATATCTTTTTTCAAGATTTGAGGGTTCCTAGGTTGCTGCCGTTCCAATAACACAGTTGAAAAAGCCCATTTCTGAGGGGAAAATCTTTAAAACAAAATCCCTCATGCTCAACAAGATGGACTGGGGGCTAAATTTTTACAAAATATTTAGCTGGTTAAGTGCCCAACATATTCAAAAGTCTGCATTTAGCCAGATAATTCACAAGTTACCTAACTAAATGTCTTTGAATTTGGACACCCCCTCCTCAAATATGTTCCTGTTTGTGCTTTTTATGTTGCCAGTTACAATTTTCTCTCATTTTAGATTAACTTTTGTTATTTATATATCTGTGTTGATTATTAATATACTATATGTATAAACATTTTATAGATTACTGCAACGCTATCCTACTAGGCCTCCCATCAGCCCATACTAAACCTCTCCAAATGATACAGAACACGGCAGCAAGAATTCTAACAAACAAAAGGAGAAGAGATCACATTACGCCAGTCCTTAAAGACCTTCACTGGTTGCCAATCCACTATAGAATAATCCATAAGTCCCTCACCACAATCTACAAAAATATCCATGGACTGGCTCCACTCCATCTACAAATAGCTCTCAAAAAACACTCCTCCAACAGACCCATTAGAGAAGCGTACAGAGAATATCTACAGGTACCACACGCCAATACCACCCAACATATAACATTGAGAGATCGGGCCTTCTCCACAGCAGGTCCCCCACTATGGAACTCAATCCCCTTAGAATTACGACAGGAACCATGTCTTCCAACCTTCAGGAAAAGACTTAAAAAACATGGCTGTTCAAGAAAGCCTTTCCGGACCCTTACTGATTCTCTTCCATCAAATGCAGCAAGACTGATCATCATCCATTAAACTGATCCAGACATTACCAATCACTGCAACGTTCTACTTCTTGTTAAACTTCTATCTTTCCTCTTATTCTACTCCCAGTTAGTTTCATCCCTGTTTTATTGTAACTTATTTTTCTATGCACTTGTTATAAATTGTAAAGTATATTCTCTTGTTATAGTTATGTATGTTATAATGTATTGCTCACCCCTTGTTTTATGTAAACCGACATGATACGAACTTCCGTGAATGCCGGTATAGAAAAACACAAATAAATAAAATTAAAAATAAATATTTGTAATCTGTGCACTTTTGCTCCCAGCTAGGAGTGTTTTGTAATAATCTAGTGAGCTAAAAGTCAAACTAAATAAAGCAGAGTTGCTTACCTGTAACAGGTGTTCTCCGAGGACAGCAGGAGGTCAGTCTTCATACATGGGTGACAGCAGATAGAGCCTGTAAGGCAGTTTTACTTCAAAGCTTCTAGAAGCTTTGGATATGCCCAACAGGGCATGTGCAGCCTGATCCACATAGGGCCCCCTTCAGAGAACCAACCCCAAGGAGAGGTGGGAGAGTTCTGTGAGGACTGACAGCCTGCTGGCCTCTGAGAAAACTTGTTACAGGTAAGCAACTTTGCTTTCTCAGAGGACAAGCTGGATGGCAGTCCTCACACGTGCGGAATCCCTAACTACAGTGCCCCAAATGAAAGAGGGTGGAAAATAACCAGAACAGTGCCAACAGACCGTTGTAATATTTTTCCTTATTTATAGGGGCAGTCTGGTGCCAAAATAACAGGCTCTAGGGGGAGGGGAGATGGAGTTGGGTTCTATAGCGCAAAAGGACTCCACAGGACAGGCTGGCTAAACCTATCATTGCATCAAGAATACCTCTTCAAGTCACAGTAAAATGTGAATGCATAGAGTACACAGTTTTACTAACTTCCTCTATGGAGGCCAATCTTACTTGGGCTGCTAATGCCGTCATGGCTTTGAAAGTGTGAGCTTGGACATACCTCATCAGATTTAGGCCTACCTGTACATAACAGGAGATTTTTATTTATTTATTTATTTAAAAGTCTTCTATACCGATGTTAGTCGAAACATCACCTCGGTTTACATGGAACAAAAGCAACGGAAATTACAAGTAACAGGGGAAGGGGAAGGGTAAGGGGTACAAAAAACCATAAGGAGAGCAGAGAAGCATAGGAACAAACAACACGTGAACTATAATGTCATAAGAACAAGGTCATAGTCAAATTCAGGTCATGATCCATCACAATTCAATATTCATCAAGGGTGTTGGGGAAAGGCTTGTTTGAATAGCCAGGTTTTGAGCTGAGCTCTGAATTTGGTGATGCAAGGTTCAAGTCTGAGGTGGGTTGGGAGTGAGTTCCAGTGCATAGGTCCAGCAATGGACAGCGCCCAATCCCTTGTAGCTGTGAGGTGTGCTTTCTTTTAGGGATGGCATATGGAGGGACCCTTTGTTAGTGGTCCTTGTCGGTCGATTCGAGCAGGCAAATTGGAGGGGATCTGCCAGCCAGTTGGAGTGATGGGAATATAAGGCTTTATGTATAATGGTCAGGGATTTAAAGAGGATGCGGGAGGGAATAGGGAGCCAGTGTAGGTCCTTCAGTATAGGGGAAATATGGTCGTATTTGTGAGCGTTGGAGAGGGTTCTGGCTACATTGTTCTGTAGCATTTGGAGGGGCTTTAAGGAGGAGTAGGGTAGGCCAAGAAAGAGGGAGTTACAGTAATCCATCTTGGATGCCAGTGTAGCCTGGACGACAGTGCGGAAGTCACTAGCGTGAAGGAGAGGTTTCAGGTTTTTTAAGACTTTAAGTTTGAAGAAACCCTCTTTGAGTATGGCACTGATATGTTTTTTGAAGTTCAGTTGTTGGTCGATTAGGACCCCCAGGTTCCTTGCGCAGGGCTGTGCATGAGGAATCTTGATAGCAGAGTCAATTGAGAGTGCGGGATTAGTAGGGGGGTGATGGGATAAGAGGAGGAGTTCAGTTTTGGCAGTGTTTAGAGCAAGGTGGAGGTTGGTAAGTAAGGAGTTGATGGCAGCGAGATGGTTTCCCCAGGATTCAAGGGTGTCAGATAGGGAGCCTTGAATGGGTATGATGATTTGCACATCATCAGCGTAGAGAAAGAATTTGAGGCCAAGTTCTGATAAGAGTTTGCACAAGGGGGTGAGGTAAATGTTAAAGAGGGTAGAAGAGAGGGAGGAGCCTTGGGGGACGCCTTGGGCGAGGGCGTAGTGGGAGGACTCAGCATTGCCTATTTTCACGGTGAATTTCCTATTGTCGAGGTAGGATGAGAACCACTTAAGGGCTGTGCCGGAAAGGCCAATGTCGGTTAGGCGGGCAAAGAGGTGGGTGTGATTTATGGTGTCAAAAGCTGCTGAAATGTCCAGTAGAGCAAGAAGGTAGCTGTGACCTTGATCCATTCCCCTGAGTAAGTAGTCAGTCAAGGAAAGTAAGAGGGTCTCGGTGTTGAGGTGTTTACGGAAGCCAAATTGAGAGGGGTGGAGAAGGTTGTGAGTTTCAAGGAATTCTGTAAGTTGCGAGTTGACGACCTTCTCCATGATTTTTTAGATGAAAGGGAGATTGGAGATAGGGCGAAAGTTGGCGGGGTCCTTGGGGTCAAGTGCAGGTTTTTTGAGCAATGCCTGAAGAGAGGGAGCAATTGATAACATCTGCAATGGGTTTGGAAATGATGTCAGGTATGGTGAGGAGAGCTTTGGTGGGGATAGTGTCTGATGGATGAGTCGCAGGTTTCATCTTTTTGAGGATAGATGTGATTTCAGTGGATGAAACAAGTTCAAGGTCGTTAAAGGAGGACGAGGGTGGGTCAGTGCCTGTAGCATACCCCACATGAACAGTAACAAAATATGTAGAGGTACCTTCTGCATTATACATAAATAAAATAAAATATAGTGCGCCTGACAGCCCTCTTGAACACAAATAAAATATATGACAAACCATTGCCTCGGCTCGTTCTTATAGTATATAATGTGATGAAAAAATAAAATAAACTGACATGCCATAGATCAACCTATGTACAAATTGCTCTGAAGCCACTTGTTGAAGGGGGCCTACATTTTCTCATATTTAGCTAAGGTATCTCTGCAAAAAGCAGTGATTTCCTCCATTGCTCTGATGCCCATGAGCTGTGTGACCACTAATCTCAACTGCGGTGCATCTTTCCTCTTCCACCACTGTGCAATCACTAACCTGGCCGCTATGGTCAGATAACGCATGAGCCGCAAATTAGCTATCCCCTGTTCCTCCAGCCACAGCCCCAATAGCCACATTTCTATTTGTAACAATGGTTCCGTACCCAACATATCTTTAGCCATCCCTTGAATTTAACCCCAAAAACCTTGCATGATCGGACAGAACCACCAGACATGGAGAAGTGCCCGTCTTCTTCACACTGCCAGCAAGTATTCAAAATCGTGGGAAAACACTTCACTAGCCTATCAGAGCAAAGATACCACCTGTAGAGCATTTTATATTCATTTTCAATCATAGCAGTAGACATAGAATGGCGACCTAAACCCAAGAAACACGTATCCCACCGGTCAGTGTCCCTGCTGCCCCCCAACTCCTTCTCCCAGGCTTTGATATGTGGGGCATGATACGTCCCATCATCATCCAGCAGTTTATATATCTTTGACATTAATTTAGGAGGTTTCTTAGTTACCAAACAAAACCCTTCCAACAAAGAGATTCCGCATCCCAAATCGCGAGAGACCTCGGAGCTGTGTAGGAAATGGCGTAACTGAGCGTAGGCCAAAAAATCAGTCTGTGAAAGATTGTATTCCCTTTGCAAGGTTGAGAGAGGCTTCACAGCTCCCACCTCCCATACCTGTTGTACTCTATAAAGTCCCTTTAATGCCCATTTTTGAAAAGTCGGAGAGGCCCGTCCAACAGGGAAGTCTGACAGAAATCTAAATTGGGCAGGGAAAAAAAACACCCTTTTTACCCTGTTATGCGCTCCCTCCAGTTATACCATATTGTCAAGGTACAGTGTAAAGACGGCAGAATGGAGGGCTCCATCAAAACCGGTCTCTTCCGATCCCAAAAAATGCTTTCTGGATTCTCTCTTCCCATCCTAGAGCCCTCAATATCCATCCACTGCTTCCTGTTACCTAAAATGTGATATTCTATGACTGCTTGGAGTTGTGATTCTACATAGTATTTTTTTTAAATGTAGTACTCCCAATCCTCCCTTAGCCCTTATCCTATACAGAACCATACGACATACTCTTGGAGGTCGTTTTTTCCATATATATGAAAAGAATTTCCTTTGTACAGCCTTGAACCAGGTATCTGAGATCAAACAAGGTAATACCTGAAAGAGATAGCTTAACCTGGGAAATAAGTTCATCTTCACGATAGCAATCCTACCCAGCCAAGATACATGAAATCTATCCCATTTCTGCATATCCTTATACAGAGTATTAAGTAAAGGCTCATAATTCACCTTAAAAAGATCTTTAGGATCCTCCACTAAGTTAACCCCTAAATATCTTATAGGACCTTTCGTCCAACGATACTGAAATAATTGTGACAAATTAGATTGTTGTGTGACCGAGAGATTCAGAGGTAAATCTTTGATTTATCCATGTTAATCTGGAATCCGGACACCTCTCCAAATTGTTCCAAAATTGACGTCAATGCCCTCAGTGAGATTTCTGGTTCTGTGACCGTAAAGATAATATCCTCAGCATATAAAGATATTTTTAGTTGAGCTTTGTCTATCTGCACTCCATGAATATCTCGGGAGTTGCGAATCAATTCTGCTAAAGGTTCTACACTCAGTGCAAAAAGCATAGGAGATAGGGGGCACCCCTGTCTAGTACCCCTATAAATAGGGAATGTATCCGTGTAACCCCCATTTATTTTTATGCAAGCCCTGGGATCCCTATACAGTTCCTTCACCCAGCCTAAAAAGTAGTCTCCCAGGCCCATCTTTTCTATTACCGCAAACAGGAAAGGCCAATGAACCCTATCAAAAGCCTTCTCTGCATCAATAGTTAACAGAATGGACGAAGATTTATTCTGTTTTAATACAGACATGATATTGAGAATCTTACAAATATTGTCAGAGGTGGATCTCCGGGGCATAAAGCCTGCTTGATCTTCCTTTACAAGACCTAAAACCACCGTCTGTAGGCGAGTGGCCAGTACTTTGGCTAACAATTTGAGGTCTATATTTATCAATGATATAGGGCGGTAAGAACCACATAACTTTTTATCCTTACCAGGTTTAGGAAGTATGGTTATCCCTGCTGTATTACTGTTTGGCAATAAATGCTATCCCTCCCTGAGAGCATTAAACTTATCTGTAAGCGGTTTTACTAGTATTCCCATGAATTATTTATTTATTTATTTATTTAAAATAAAAGAAGGGTATATACCTGTCTAAACCAGGTGCCTTCCCGGCTTGGAGAGATTTTATAGCAGTTTGCAGTTCCAATACTTGGATAGGAGACCCCAATAGATCTTGCTCCTTTTGTGCGACTGAAGGCAATGACACCCTGCTTAAAAATTGGGAAATAGCCTCTGTGGTTGTGTGATCAGTAGCATACAAAGCCTCATAAAAGCTCATAAAGCTTGTCTTTACTGTTGACAACCTGGTTTGTTCCTGGCCGTGCTTATCTTGAATGACATAAATATGGGAATATGCCCTTTGTCCTTTCAATTTATGGGCCAGCAATTTACTGGGCTTATCCTGTTCATAATATAATTGCTTCACTAAATCTAGCTGATATGCAACTTGGTCCGCATCTAACCCTTTTAATTCCTGACGGGCCTCTTCTAAACTGCGTAACGTAGTGGGTTTTTGTCCCTGCTTATGTTCTTTTTCTAGAGCTGAAATCCGGCTCTACACTTTTTGCCTCCTAAGTTCGTTTTGCTTCTTGTGATTTGTGCCTAGACTAATAAAATTCCCCCGCATGGTGGCCCTTCAACCCTTCCCACAGTGTCACTGGAGAGATCTCAGGCGTGCGTTAAACAGTCTTCTATCTGGCCTCGCACTTTAGGAAAATATAATTTATGTTTTATTAAACTGTCATTCAGCTTCCAAAAACGAACTCCAAGATCCCATTGGGGCATATCCACCTCCCACCACACCAGGACATGGTCAGACCATTTATTTATTTATTTAGGGTTTTTATATACAGACATTCTCGATATAAAATATATATAAAATATAAAATATCGAATCAGGTCGGTTTCCATAGAACAAAACTGTAATATTTTCTATAATTAGCCTGCCTCATGTGAGCGCTCAGATTTTTATCAATTAGGAAATAATCAATACGTGAATATGTATCATGGGGCCTGGAGTAAAATGAGTAATTGCGGCTATGTGCGTACAAAAGTCTCCATATATCAAGTAAATGCCAGTCTATCATTAACCGTGCCAGAGAACACCTATTTCCCTGAGTCGATCCACCCTTTCCTGAAGAGGTATCCTTGCCTATCTGAAGTGTCAAGTTAAAATCCCCCCCCCCAATCACTAAAAGCCTCCATCCAAGAGAAGTAATTTCTGATTGATCTCATCCAATAACACTCCCTGATTGTGATTTGGGCAATACACATTTACCAAAGTAAATTTACAGTTATAAATCTCCACCACCAATATGAGATATAGGCCTTTTGGGCCTTCCACTCCTAAATGATTTGCAAACTGTATTCCAACTCCACTGTATTTACAATCCGGAGTGCTGGCTGCAAAATATTCTTGAGAAAAGGAGCACGGCTTAAGTAAATGCTCATGGTGGCGCCTTAAATGCGTTTCCTGTAAGAAAACCACGGAAGCATGAAGCCGGGTTAAGTCATTACACAACAGCTTACGCTTCATTGGCGAATTTAAACCGCTCACATTTAGGGATAAAATTCTAAGTGGAGCCATGATCTCACATCTCCCAACCACTGCCCGCACACCCATACTATCACATTCTAACACAACCATACAGAAATCATGTTTCCCCCTTTCCACCCATCCCCCTCCCCACCTTCCCCATACCACCGAGATATCTGAAGTCTCCCCACATGTGGCAGACCCCTGAAAGAGGGAGTGACATCAAGGTCCTCCATCCCCTCCCACGAAAAATATTGAAACACATTCCAGTTCCATAAAAAGAAGTAATAGGCGAAAAACAGAAGCAAATCCAACTTATTTCCTAAACTGTATCTGTGGTGCACATACTCTGTCGATGATGCAATATTCTTCAAACAGCATACGCAAGAGTCCCGTAGGCATACAGAAAGCGTACGCACACTGTAGATCTTCAGCTAGTAGTTTGGTCCTTCCGATTATTGGTGTTAGCTGATTGCCAAAGCTTACCCGAGCCAGATATTCTCTTCAGGAGGCGGCCTCTTTTTCCAGCCCTCTGCCATTTTGCAGGTTCCACTACTGGTAAGGCTGAATCCGCAGATGAAGCCATACAGGAAATCTCCATACCTGCCGCCCACAAAATAGTGACTGCTTCTTGTACTGTTTTGACCCAGAGGTCACTCCTTTAACGGTAAATGCCATCCCACACGGATATAGCCAACGATATTTATGATGATCTTTCCGGAGGAATACAGTTACTGGATGAAAATCCCTGCGCTGTTTCGAGGTAGCAGGGGAGAGATCATTATAAACGGATAATACATGACCTTCCCATTCAAAAGCTTCTAATCGCCGAGCAGCTTTCATTATAGCTTCTTTAATGATAAAGCTATGAAGACAAATGACTATATCCCTCGGAGCATTTCTTGGAGCCGGTCCCAACGCCCTATGCGCTCTCTCCACCACAATAGTCGCAGGAGTCTCCACAGCCTCACCTGCATCCATTGTTGCTGCGGCTTGAAGAATTGCAGTACAAATGAGCTGGACTACTTCAGCTGTATTGGCGTACGCTGGCTCTTCCGGTAATCCCCGTATTCGTAAGTTATTGCGTCTTGTGCGATTCTCTATATCTTCCAATTTCAGCGCAGTGTCGTCCTGCTGCCGTTTCAGATTTTCTATCTCGGATGTTAAAGACGTAATTCGGGCATCATGGGCCTCCATCTGTGCTTTGCTGTCATCTACCCGGTGCCCCAGCTCTTTGATATCTGTGCGAAGGGTAGAAACGGCATCCCGAAATTCGTCTGCCAGAGCTTTAATGTCATTTTTCAAATCTTGAAAACAAACTTAGAGATCTCGTTTTTCAATCTGCTCGGCTCCCCCTGCTGAGTCCTGTGGCTCTGGACGCTGTTTATTTCCCGCTGCCTCCGGGCCCTCTCCCAACCCCGTGGCCTCACCAAGTGCCGCAAACCGGGATCCACCGGAATCAAAGGAAAATTGCTTGAGATCCACCGCTTTTTTCTTCGATGCCATAACTACGCTGTTTAAGGCATCTTAGCAAGGGAAATTAGAGACGATGCACCGTTGGAACTGGACGTATTATCAATTGAAGCTTAGAGGAGAGTAGGAGAGAAATTCTAAGCAGCCATCTTAGATCGATGATGTCACGTCCTCTAGTTATTTACCTTTTCAAATAGTACTGATTAGGGAACACACCGTAAAACCAATAGGAAGCATATTTAAAACAAATTTTTTTTTTCCTGCTCACACTTAAAATTGTAGAATTTGAGTAGTATATTTTGGAAATGGGAGGAGAAGCTTCTCTAGGAATCTGTAAAACATCTATCATATATTTTTTAAACTGATCTTGTAGCAATGAAAATCTTATTAATGGAAAATTGTTAACCCTTAGGTTTAAATACCTCACTTCATTTTCTAATTTTTCTAGGTTTCTATTTTGAGCCTTGTCCCCTTAAATTACTTGTATTTTTTGTAACTGAGTTACTTTTTGATCTCTCTCTACCAATTTTTCTTCATGTTTTTTTTTTTTTTTTTTTTTACTATTGTAGAATTTGCTGCCAAAGGAGGTGATGAAAGCAGTTAGTGTAGCTGGGTTTAGATATATTTCTAAACCATTATTAGCCATGTAGACTTTAGAACGCTACTGCTTATCCCTGGTTATGAAGAAGAAGAAATGGATCTATTCTTTGGGATCCTGCTGGGGACGTCTGACCTGGATGGACCACTGGCAGAGACCTGTGACCCAATATGGCATTTCTTATGCTCTTAATGACTAGCAGCTGAAGAGAAACAAGAGAAGGTGGCAAGAGAACGGAGATGAAAGGGGAATATTTAAAGTCTCCCACAGTGTACCATTTCAGGTTTTGCTTTTAACTTAATTAGTCCCAGTTGAGCAGGCGAGAAGCCCTTGCCTGCATGATATATCTGCAGGTGAGAAACCCAGCAGTGCCTGGCACTCAGAATTAATGCATCCAGCAGCACAGACAATCACCAAGGATAAAGTCATACAGAAGTGCAAACTACTTTTGCAAAATTTCTCCAGATACTGGGGGAGGTGAGAAAAAGGATCAAGCAAAGGGAGAAGACAAACGCCAAGCTAGAAGTGCTGTGCCCACATTCAGGGCCTCGATGTGGCTGCTCAGAAAGACCATGCCAGGACAGACGCAGTCTGCCAACTCGTTGGCAAACTTGGAGTCTTCTGGCACAAAAATAGGAAAAGGGCCCTGAGATTTACACTTCACAAAAGATTTCACTGTAAGCCAAGATAACGTGAATCAATGAAGTAGTGGTTTAAAAAGCACTTGTGAGAATTTTCTTTAAAATGTTCACTTCTCATCGCGTCTCCCAGCTGCTCTGGGTATATTTGCTGGCCAAGGGCTAGCAAGGCAGTCTCCTCTGAGCAGCAGCTCTTTAATACCAGTCAAGGGTTAGCAGAGGTCACCCTGCATAGAAATCACTCCCCAAACCGAGGTCCAAGATCACCATTTCCACAATGCTTCCCCTTTCCCGGCCAGTGGCCAAGTTTCCTACATCACAGAGCCAGCTGCACAATATAATGCAAAACCCCCAAACATACACTGCATTTCCTTTTACAAACCAGTCACCCCTCTGCACTACAGGGGCTACAAGAAAAGCAGATTCTCCAAGGCACAGGCCGCAGGCCAAGGTAACACCGGGGAATCTACTCTTATGGGCCCGCCTCCTGAAACATAACCTTTTAAAATACAAGTACACACCCACCCCAGTTATCAGAGTTTGTGGCCACCCTAACATGTTAAGGAAAACCAGAAGACTAAGGGTTACAAGTCGGCGAGCTCCCAGTTCTGCACTACTCACGCTGTTCTGCGGCTCTTCTGGCAGTCCAGATGTTGAAAGCTTTTCCACTGTTCCTTCTGCATCCATGATGGTCGCCCCGTACTCAGGCTGCTGTTCAGCCTGTAAATCAGCAGCATTCTCTTCCACGTCTGTCTTCTGCAGTAAATCCCTGCCAGCGTCCGCAGCGCGCTCCTCCAGTTTGTCAGAAGTATCAGCTACGGAACCAGAGTCTTGGGATGCCTCGGAGTCAGCAGCCCTCTCACTTCTTTGGACAGGGCTTCTGGAGCACTCCCTTTCATCTTCTGATGTACTCGGGGTTTCAGCATCTTCAGACTGACTTCCGTCATCAGAACTTCCAGAGTCCTCTGGTCCTTCCACCCCCAGCCTGCCAGAAGCAAAACAAATTACATTCACACTGTGCTTCTATGGCCTGTTCACGCTGGGCAGAGTGTAATGCACATGAATGAACTAAGCAGTGTCTAGACCAGTCTCAGTTTCTGAAGAGCCGCTAGTTGTGCCCCAGTTTAATCTCTAAGAAACCTGCGGAATTTAGAAGCCCACAAAACTCAGACGTGGATAGAACTAAAGTGCACTTACCAGACACACTTCCTTTTCTCTGGCTTTGCTTCTTTCAGCTCAGATGTATTACAGCGCTTATGACCGTTGCTTGCTTGTGGCGACACCATCTTGCTAGAAGATGCCTGCATACCTTAGAATAAATATTTCAAGAAGTTAATGCACAAAATAGCACTGAGGTTTTAATTATGGACTACAGCACATCTACCTCCCTTCTCAATTCCAGCCTCCCGGGTTCAGCTATTTCCTTCGTGTCCCACTTCATGGTTAAGAGGATTCAAAACAAACAAACAAAATGATTGCTGGGCCACAGCACATCACTAAATACAAGAGGGGACTGGCAGGCTTCCCGATGGGGCTGCCATGTCATTCTGATTCGGCCAGACCCTCCCTACTCAGGGAACCTACAGTCATTCCGAAAGGGACTGGCTCTGCGATTTGGCCACAGCAGTGTGATTCAGGTCTGCCATCCCGTGGGTCTTGGCCATGTCATGGCAGCAATGCACTCAAGCTTGGAGAGAGAGAGAAAGCACCTACTGCCATTATGGCTCTCTCGGATAGCGCGAGAGGGGTTCAGTCTCAAGGGACGTTTCTGCTCCAGTCAGCAAAGGAAAATCGAGACACCCCTAGCAGGCACCTGGGGAGGGAGGTTATTAAAAAAATGGGGTGCGGGTTTACTCTGCTTGCATCATCTTTTTGGGCTGAGATTTTGCAATTTGTTTCAGAAATACTGGGTGCCACCATGGGGCATGGCTCGAATGTTAAAAGGCTGGGGCAAAGAGACACCGTCTCTTTATAAAAGATGGCTTATTGCAAAACAATGCATTTTGTTAAAATGGTTCCTGACAGATCCTCCTCTGAAAAGCTTATGGAAAACGAGGACGAAGGACCTCTTCTGTTTAGAATTTGGGTCTATTTCACTTAAGCCATCGCCATATAACGAGGAAACTGGCCAAAATCTGGGGTGCGTTTTATGATTCCCTCCCATGGGAACTGCAAAAGCAACTTGCTCACCAGCAATGAGCAGCTAATAATTTTCAGGACTGATGTAACTAATTGGGAATCTTGAGACTTTTGCTTTCAGCTCACCTGATGAAGAGACTTATGCAGGTCTGGTTTTGGGAGGCAGCAAAATATTGCATGTTGATACAATGCAGAAATATCTATTAACCTGTAGTTTTGAAAAGTAATAAAAAGCTTATGGCAAAAAATGGGGGCTGAAGGAGAGTATAAAAAGGATTTTTTCCTTTTTGGCATGACAGTTTGACAGTGCTCTCAGCTGTACACCAACTGCCAGGTCTGCCAAGAGAGATCCTGCCACAAGGTGCCCGGAACTAAACAGAACACAGCTGCCTGGTTCCAGTTCCTTTCTGCAGGGAGTACGAACCCCCCCCCCCCCCCAAAAAAAATTTAAAATTATGGTAGGCCTCCAAAAAGAGATGGGGTATTCCACTGAGCAGCCAAACAGCAGGGCCAACAAGATAGAAAATCTTGTTGGCCCTGCAACATTCTATAGCTATGGATTTACCTCCCTCACTTTGAGTGCCTCAGTAGTAAAGTCTCCGAAAGCTTGCAATAAATCACATTTAAAAAAAGGACTACCAGCTCTCTCCCTAACCTAGGCCTTTTTCCACTTCTTTGGCTTCAAAGATACAGGCGAGATTTCCCAAAGCTCTCTGTTCCAGTGCAGAAATTATTCTAGTTTTGCCCTGAAATTTTTCCCCATTGAAAATACTAATATATTCCCACCTAAGCAATTTCCATACTGAAAAGAAAAAAAAAAAAAAATTGCAGCTAACTTTTTTTTTTTTTTTTAAGTCTGCCCCAAACACTTAATTATAAGCCTCATGCAAAACAATTTCTCAGAACAGTGCTGATATTGGTACAATTATCTAATTTTCTCACTTATAATAAATCCTGGCTGTTTAGGGCATTTGGTTATTATGGTAGGGCCAGATGAGGTCTAATAAAGCCTTAATATAATATGCAGGTGTTTTTCATTTTTTTTTTGTTAAAATGTTTTTTGTTTTTTTTTTAATTTTGATTGGTTTTATTTTTCATCTGTTATTTTTAGATAATTGATGTCAGCTTTATCATGATAGTTTTATTTGTATTTATAAATATGCTGTATGTATAGTTCTTGCCCAGAGTCCATGGAGGAGTGGTTTTAAAAATGTGAGAAATAAATAACAAAAAAAAAATTTGATTAAGATGGCTCTTGGTATCATGTTCTTTCTTTACAGAAAGCAGAGTTGCTTACCTGTAACAGGTGTTCTCCCAGGACAGCAGGATGTTAGTCCTCACATTCGGGTGACATCATCAGATGGAGCCCTGTCACGGAACACTTTTGTCAGTTTCTAGAACTTTGACTGGCACTTACTGAGCATGCCCAGCATGCCACTAACCCTGCAGCCACCAGGGGTCCCCCTTCAGTCTCGTTTGTAGCAAACGTACGAGCGAAAAATAAAATAAAACATAAGCAAACCCAACTCCGTGGGGTGGCAAGCGGGTTTCATGAGGACTAACACCCTGTTGTCCTGGGAGAACACCTGTTACAGGTAGGCAACTGTGCTTTATCCCAGGACAAGCAGGATGGTAGTCCTCACATATGGGTGAATAGCAAGCTACAGCCTGAATCATAAGTATGAGGTCAAGCAGAACCGAACATGTGCAACAGGCACAACAACAGGGGTGCTGTTGGCAAGGTTGAGGCAGCCTGAAATTCACAGTGGGTCGAGGTAGGACGAGTTGGGTTCCTACACTGGGAACAAATTTCTTAGGACAGACTGGCCAAAGACGGAATCCTGTTGCCCAGCCTTGACAAGGCAGTAGTGAGCTCCATGTTGCAGCCCTGCAGATGTCAGCAATCGGTACTGAACGGTAGTGTGCTAGTGACGTTGCCATTGCTCTAACCGAGTGTGCCTTCACTCGTCCCTGCAGTGGAAGGCCTGCTTGCTGGTAACAGTATACGATGCAGTCTAACCAGTTTGACACTGTTTGCTTGCCCACCACATTCCAAAGTTTGTTCTTCTCAAAAGAGAAAGAGTTGGGTGGACTTTCTGTGGGCTGTAGTGCGGTCTAAGTAAAACACAAGAGTCGCTTACAGTCCAAGGTGTGCAGAGCTCGCTCACCTGGGTGAGCATGAGGTCTTGGAAAGAAAGAGGGCAAGACTATGGATTGATTTAAATGGAAATCAGTTACCACCTTAGGAAGGAATTTAGGGTGAGCGCAGAGAACCACCCGGTCATGGAGGAAACTTGTGTAGGGTGAGTAGGTCAAGGGCCTGTAACTCACTCACTCTGCAAGCAGACGTAATGACTACTAGGAAAAGAACTTTACATGAAAGGTATCTGAGTTCGCAGGAGTGCAAGGGCTCAAAAGGAGTGTGCATGAGCCGTGCAAGTACTACATTGAGGTCCCATGCCACAATCGGAGGCCGTAGAGGAGGCTTAAGCTGTACTAAGCCTCTCATGAAGCAACTCACCAGGGTTGAGCTGTTATTGGGGCATCCCCTATTCCTTGATGGTAAGCAGAGATGGCACTAACGTGCACTTGGATAGATGATGTCTAGAGACCAGATTTCGAGATGTGCCAGAGATAATCTAACAGTCTTGATGTGAGGCAAGAAAAGGGATCAAAGCCCTTTTGTGTGCACCACAAGGTAAATCTCTTCCATTTAGAGTGGTAGGATTTCCACGTGGAAGGTTTCCGTGAAGCTACTGGGACTTGAGTTATGTCACTTGAAAGGTTGAGTGGTTGTAGTATCAGTCTTTCAACATCCAGGCCGTCAGAGAGAGGGCCTGGAGGTTTGGGTGGCGTAACTTGCCATGACTCTGTGTTATGAGGTTGGCAAATGTGCCCAGGCGAATGGGGTCCTGGACAGAAAGGTCACGAAGTATGGGGAAACCAAATTTGACGTGGCCAATAGAGGCTATGAGAATCATTAAGCCCTGGTCCTGTTGTAGCTTCACGAGAGTCTTGCTTATTAGCGGAATCAGAGGATATGCATACAGCAGGCCTTTGTTCCAGGGATGGGCGAAGGCATCTCTGGCTGGTGCATGCCGGTCCCTGTGCAGGAAGCAGAAGCTTTCTACATTGTGGTTCTGACTGGACGCAAAGAGATAGACAGTTGGATGACCGTGCTCGCAACCGAGGGATCCAGAGACCATTCATGTGACTGGAAATGTTGGCTGAGGCAGACAGTCTGTGCATTCTGAGTGACTGCTAGATAAGTGGCTCGCAGAAGAATGGAATGCGACAGGGCCCAGGCCCAAATCTGCGCTGCCTCCTGGCAAAGCAGATAAGAGCCTGTGCCCCCCCTGTTTGTTCAGGTACCACATTGCAACTTGGTTGTCTGTTTGAATCAGAACAACTTTGTTGGAGAGGCAATCCTGAAATGCATAAAGGGTGTACCACATTGCTCGAAGCTCCATAAAGTTGATTTGATAGGTCGATTCGGCTGTTGTCCAAGTCCCTTGAGTTTGAAGGCCTTGGACAAGGGCTCCCCAACCTAGGTTGGAGGCATCTGTAGTTAAAGGTCACCTGAGGAGCCGGTTACTGGAAAGGAAGACCAACTTGTAAGTTGGCTTTGTGTGTCCACCAGGCAAGGGACAGACGAAGCTGGCTGGTTATGTGTACCAGGGACGACAGCAGCTGAGTAGCTTGTCGCCACTGGGATTTCAGAGTCCATTGGGTCACTCTCATGGCCAGGCCATGGACTGATTATGCCATGTGGCCGAGCAACCTGAGTAGCTGGCCAGCTGAGGCTCTTTTTCGACGGCGAATAAAGCTGGCAAGGTTGGACAGCGTAGTCGCATGGTCGTTGGGTAAGAATGCTCTGGATAGTGTCGTGTCTAGGTCTGCTCCTATAAAAGGAGTCAACTGGGATTTGGGGTAATTTATTAGAAATCCCAATGAGTTTAGAAGCCTTATGTTGAGACCGAGCAAGTCGAGGGCTCCTTGTTTTGACTGGCTTTTTATGAGCCAGTCGTCCAGTATGGAAAAACGTGTACACCTCTGCTGTGTAACTGCACAGTCATGGCTGCCAGGCACCGAGACTAGGCCGAATGATGGTACTTTGTATTGACAGTGACTGCGGCCCACCACAAATCGCAGATATTTGCAAGGAGGCGGGGTTATTGCAATATGGGCGTATGCATCTTGCAGGTCCAGAGAGAAGAGCCAATCCCCATGTTGAAGTAGAGGAAGCATGGTGCCCAGGGATACCATCCTGAACAGTTCTTTGCAAAGAAGTGTATTCAAGGCACAGAGGTCCAGAATAGGCCAGAGGCCGCCGGTCTTTTTTGGAATTAGAAAACATCTGGAGTAGAACCCTTTTCCCTGCTGATTCGGTGGAACCGGTTCCACGGCTCTCACCGACAGAAGGGTTAAGAGCTCTGACTTGAGTTTTCCTGTGTGGTCGTCCCAGCTCCAGGATGGATTGGATGGAAGTCCGGGGGTATTTTTGAAAAATTTAGACAGTAATCGTGGGTTACTATGGACAGTACCCACTGGTCCGTGGTGATTGTATGTCAATTTGTTGCAAAGTGGCACAGGCAGCCCCCCACTGGAATATGGATGCTGCTCTCTGGAAGAGAGTCAAAATCCATACGCGGGGCCAACTTGTGGAGCTGGCTGTGGTCTAGATGTTCTAGTTTGGCGCACATGTCCCCTCTGAGGTGCCCGAGCCGGTTGTGCATGGAACACAGGAGGGTAATATCTGCATGACCTGTAGAATTGTTTCTTGGGTTCTCTATGCATGGCCTTGCGGGCTACAGAGGGAATATCTGGGGAGAGAGTTGACAACTGGCGCAGGGTCTCATGATGGTCCTTTAACTGGGCCACTGTATCCTGGATCTTATCCCCGAACAGGTTGTCTCCAGTACAGGGTAGATCTGCCAGTTTGTCCTGCACTTCCGGGTATAGGTCTGAGGCCTTAAGCAAGGCCCAGCATCTAGCACTGATGCTCGCTGCAGAGACTCTGGATGCCATTTCAAAAGAATCTTAGGCAGCTCTGACTTCATGTTTACCTGCTTCCATTCCTTTTTGTAGGATGGAGGACAAGGTTTCTTGTTGTTGCTGTGGTAATGTCTCTGCAAACTCCTGGACTTGTTTCCAGAGATTTCTATTATATTGGGTCATGTATAGTTGATATGCTGCAATTCGCGATATCAACATGGACCCTTGGAACATTCTTCGTCCCAACACATCCAATGCTTTCTGTTCCTTACCGGGAGGAGCAGAGGAATGTGGACGCGATCGTTTAGTCTTTTTCTGAGCTGATTCCAGAACTACAGAGTGGTGGGGCAGCTGACTCTTGAAAACCTGGGGCTTGTTGAACCAGGTAGTCAGCATCTGTCTTTTTATTGACTGGGGGTACCATACCTGGATGTTCCCACAGGCGGTACATGAGGTCCAAAAGAACTTCATGTACTGGTATTGCCATTATTTCTTTTGGAGCCTCTACAAATTGTAAGACCTCCAACATTTTATGACCAGCATCTTCCTCTGAGACCAGTGTAAAAGGTATAGTCTGAGACATCTCTGACAAAACTGGCAAAGGAGAGGTCTTCTGGAGGAGATCTTCACCTTTCCTCCCGTGGTGAAGGCTCTGAGAGCAAGTCCTCGGATGTCCATGATGAATCATCTGAGGATGCATCGTCCCATGGAGCTCCCGATGCAGGAAGCATGCCAAAGCCGAGAGGGCAGGAAGGCATCGATGGAATCAGGGTAGATGAGGTGCGCTTGGGTACCTGGTAGCCCTGATGGCCCTCATATGGGCTCCAGCATCAACGGTTCCCATGGAGGGATGTGGCTGGGAATCTATCCTTCCTCCTCTGAGGAACCCGGTACTGGAATCAGGACCTGCGGAGGCCTGGATGCCAGCGTGTCCAGTGGCAGAGGAGTCGATAAGGCACCGATGAGTGTATCGAGGAAGTTGGTTCCGGGGAAGGTATGGGGGCTGGGGCCGGCGACTGGAAGCCTCGTAAGGCACTACCTCTCTTGGACCATGTGGTCCAATTCCTCCCGGGAAGCCGGCAAGGGTGGCACGGCGATCAGGGTAGGAGGCAGGCTAGGTGTCACCGGAGCTGCCCGGCACCGGATTCAGTGGGAAATGCCTAGGGGTCCCAGGTCCTGAGGAGTATGGGGGCTCCTCTCCCCGGGCCCTCTTTGCTGGCGTCTCGATGGAAGTAGATGCTGCTGCGGTATCTGTGCCGGCACCGTTCGGGGATGCCCGTTGGTGCCGGTGTTTCCGTCGGTGCTCAGTCCGGTCTTTCCCAGACACCGATGTCCTCGATGGAGTCAGTGACAGACGGTCACCCTGTCCACGGTGCTCCTGGCGAATCGTCTCAGAGGTCGACGGACCCTCCGTGGTCGGTGGCGCTTGAACTGGCGTCGATGGAGCAGTATGTTTTGAAGCAAACAACGGCTCCATTTTGTCCAGGCGAGCGTGATGGCCTTTGGGGGTCATTTCTGCACAACTAGGGCATAGACTAACCTTGTGCAAAGGGGCTTAAGCACAAAACACAGAGTTTATGCGGGTCCGTTATGGACATGGTCCTCGGACACTCAGGGCATTTCCTAAACCCGGTCGCCATGTTAAAATTTGGTGGGCGCCCGGTCAGTGACCGTCAGGCACCGAAGCGGTAAGCCACCGGGAACAGACTGCAAGTAACATAAAAAACACTTACCAAGCGTCTGAGGGAACAGAGCACGATGGGGGACCCTGATGAGGGATTTTTTTTTAACAAGATAAACTTCAAATAGTTCAGTGAGGAAAGTTGTGAGAAATTTCTCACAGAGCTCCTAAACCGTGAGGCAACTGCTGCGTGGGAAAAAAAAGAGACTGAAGGGTGACCCCTGGTGGCTGCAGGGTTAGTGGCATGCTCAGTGTGCCAGTCAAAGTTCTAGAAATGTTGACAAAAGTGTTCCGTGTCAGGGCTCCATCTGATGATGTCACCCATATGTGAGGACTACTATCCTGCTTGTCCTGGGAGAATGTGCCTTATTTGGATTTTTGATTGCTTTTGATCTAAACCTGAAGAAGTTGGAGCCCCAATGGCCAATACGCAAAAATTTACAGTGTTAATGGGGATAGGCAAGGCTGACTTTCTTGGTTCTCCTGTGTGTGTTTTTCCCACTAGGGAAGATGATGAAAACAAGCAGCCCTTGCAAAAGTGATCCAATCTTTGTCAAAGATTTTAATTACAAATTAAAATAGAGGGCAGATTAGATGAAACTCCAGGACTCATTCAGAAGACATGTGCTACCTACTGGGTGTGATTATTTGACTTTTCCCCCTGTGGTGAGGCAGAGCCAGTCCCCCATGGACTACATGTTGCTTTGATCCTACATGTCTGGGCTGCTACCTCATAGGTGGAAACAAAATGTAATGGGCATCCCCACTGAGTGCCATCTTTTTGCAGATGACATTCAACTCGGCATCAAAATTGGAGCCGACCAATCATCCTCCATTTCAAATCTCACTAATTGTCTTATGTCAGTGGCACAATAGCTCAGCAACCAGAAACTCAAATTGAAGCCCCTCTAAATCGGAACCTTTCTGGATTAACCGCCAAGGTCATCCCTTAAGGTCACAACCCTATTAGACACACTGTTACATCCTAAAGAATAATATGAAGCTCAGGGGGTCCTACCCAGTAGGAAACATCTCTAAGTAATGAGAACCTCATTCATGCGTCTGCGTCAGATCCGCCAACTATGAAACTACCTAGACAAACTGGCTACAGTAATCCATACACTAATCACCCACAGAATAGACTCCTGTAATTCTTTTTAATGGCATCTCCCTATACAATTTTAAATGCCTCCAGCTTCTATATAACACAGCAGCAAGAACCCTAGTAAGAGCAAACACATCTGATCACATAAAACCTATTCTATCTCAGCTACTCTGGCTACCAGTAGACAGCAGGATCAAGTTCAGAATACTCTGCTTCGTCTTCAAGTCCACGAACAAACAGGCCCCAGAATATCTCTTGCAACGCCTTCGCTTTTATGCCTCCCCAAGAGAGAACTCGGATCTTCCCAATTGGCTCTACTTTCTACCCCGCCTCTGACCTCTGCTAGATTGTTCTGCACCAGACCTCAGGCCTTTAGCTGTTATGCACCAGTGATCTGAAGCATGCTTCCACTATCCCTAAGCCTGGAGTCCAACTACCTCACCTTCAAGAAAAAAGCTAAAGCAACGCATTTTAGCCAAGCATTCCCAAGAGATTTCCTGTCCAACCACCTAGTTAAAACAGAAGAATTACTATTTCTACAGCAACAACCTTTGAATCTATCTTTAAGTATACAGATCCTCAACCAATATTGTAATCTACCTTAAATTTACTGTAATCTGCTTTGAGGCGGAATATCAAATGTCACACGTCAGCTCCATTGCAGCAACCACACACTACTTTCTCATTCCTTGGTTCCTGTGGTAATCAGACAATTGCCCCAACACTAAAGAGAATGTATGAACCAAGGAGGCTAGGGATCAAATTCCGCCGACCTTGGGCAAGTCACTTCACCCTCCACTGCCTCAGTTACAAACAGATTGTGAGTCCTCTGCGGATAGGAAAATACCTACAATACCTCAGCATAATCTGCTTTGAAAATATCACGAAAGGTGAAATATAAATAAATCTGTGTATCTCACCTAGAAAGGAGAAAACTAGTGGAAGAGATCAGAATTTTGGGAAAATCTAATTTGCAACCAGTGGTCATATTGCAACTACAGTACAGCCAACGAGTCTACAAAGTGATTTGGGAGGGCTCCTTCGGCCCTTCTACAGCCAAGCCTTTGCAGCAACAATCACATGACTCCTTTGGGAGCTGGGACTCCTCTCCTACTGGAAGGCTGCAATAGATGCCTCTGCCGGCCTAAGGAGAAAACACACACATTGGGTCCAAGAAGGCAACCCAGGTTGCCTGAATGGCTAAACAATGTTGCCACTAGACCATGAATCCATAAAGATTTACTACATGTTTTCACTATGACGACTTCAACTCATTGTTTCTTCTGCAATGTACTTTAAAAAACAATAAAAGTAGTCCTTGCTATCTACTTACCTTTCAGGACAGAATCCTCTAAGCGTTCGGACAGCTCGAGGCACTGCTGCTGGTACTCGGGATTAGTAAAGTAATGTTTTGGCTCGGCGAGCTTCCGCTGCAGCCTTTCCAGGCGCCTTTGCTCTTTCTCCGCTTCCCGCTCTGCTTGTTTCTTCACCCAGTCAGCCATGCTGTTCATAAAAAGGGAGCAGGCAGATGAGAAGGAGCAAGGAGAGAGAAGCTCTCCAGAGGATTACAAAAGCTGTGCTAATGAAATAAACCACTGAACCACTTCAGGCTGGCATCTATTTTGGTTTCGGTCAACCTACACTTCCCTTTCCATTTTTTCCACCAGTATATTTCATGGGGAAACATTTGTTTTCAGAACCTTTTGCACTCTTGACCGAACCATGTCCTCTGCCTGACTTGAAACAGATTTCACTGATACTTGGTATAACTAGGACCATGACTTCTGTCCAAGGGACATGGCTAGTCCGTACATGACCAAGCTACCTGGGGATCATTCTGTAGACCTCTCCCCCCCTAATCTTTCACTTGATCCCTTTCCTCGTTTATCCAACTGCCCTATTAGCCCTCTCAGCCCTGCAGCTGTTCCAAGCTGATCTGGCCTGCAATAGGAGGAAGGGAAGTGGCCGGGCACTGGGCCACTTCCTCCTCCTCTGCTGCTGCAGTGCCCTGCGAGATTAAAACAAATGAGTCTGAGTTCAGCGGCAGAGGAAGAGAAAGCACTTTGATGCACTTCTGTCCACCCCCTCCTATTGTAGGCCAGATCAGCAACGAAGCAAAGGAAAAAAGATCAGATTGGAAGAGGATGACTGCAAAGGTGAGCTGGCACTTGGAGGTATTTGACAGAGGAGATGGAGGGGCTGGGAAGGTGAAAAACTGGGGGAATGTAAGTAAGGGGATGGGAGGTTGGATAGGAGACTGGGGGCATATGATAGCAACCTGAGTAGTGACACAGGGAACAATTGGGGGGGGGGGGGGGGGGGGGAGCAGGGTTTCCCAAATCTGTCCTGGAGATCCCACAGCCAGTCAAGTTTTCAAGATATCCACAATGAATATGCATGAGAAATTTGCATAGACTGAGTCTCCAAGTTATACAAATTTAGCTCATGCATAATCATTGTGGATATTTTGAAAACCCAACAGGTTTGGAAAGCCCTGATGTAGAGAGAGTGGGGAGGGTGGGAAAGAAGGGGACTACAAGACCACCATCAGAGCCAGGGGAGTAATATCTCCCTATAATTGAGTCCTCCCCCGATCCTGGATTCTCACCATTCCCCCCATCTCCCTATCCTGCCCTCCCTTCCATCCTCCTCCCCTGTCCCTCCTGCTAGTTTCTCTTCCCATCCTCTCTCATCACCTAGATTCCTTCTTCCTCTCATCTGTAAAGATCCTTTATCTGTGCTGATCCCCCTCCACACCAAGTAACTTTACTTTTATAAAGTATAATAAAATGTGCCACATAACTGCTGCAGAATCTCTGAACTCTTGCTGCAAATTCTACCCCTGAGCTGATGAAAGAAACCTGGGCTGTGAATGTGTGAGAGAATGAGCTGTACAAAAACCGGGACAATCAAACATTTATCTTCCCAAGTGTTGAGTTTAGAGATTTTTTTTCTCATCTGTGTCTAGACTTCCCTACAAGCAATAAAAAATATGTCCAAGTGGAGAATGCAGAGATTGAAGCACATTGTGCAGATTCCATATAAGCCTTGAAGTCTTTTTTTCTAGCCCTCGACAATCCTCCCTCTATGCACATTCAGGAAGCCAGCACCTTCTAACGTCTCTGGTCTAAATTAAATGGATATCAATTTTTCCTGCTAATATACAGTGCGTCGACTGAAATCATTTAATCTCCGAGAACATCATCCTTCCCTCCTACAAGGTCAGAAGCTCTACCACTATATCATTTTTCATGCAGCACCATACAGATGCACATAAGAGACCGTAAGCTCCATGGAGCAGGGACTATCTAATCAAGACAAACGTGTGTGAAACACGTGCCCTCTTTACCACCCAAGCCAATTAAGACGAGGATTAATTTTATATTTTGGGCTGTATATTTGGGAGCGTTTTGGTAGTCACTACCATTTAAATTTTCAAGGAAACATCCAGCCTGTGAAATACTCTACAGGTTGATATTAACATGAAATTTTTCTCAAAGATTTTTGTAGGATTAATTTCCAGAATATGATAGGAGAAGACAGATTAGTAGTTGTTCTTAGTCTAACCACAGAGGATTACGCTTTTTCCTTCAATTTTGTAACCACAATCCACCTTGCAGGAAGAAAAATTGGGAAGATGACCTTGCTTTTCTCTGGGCCCAGTTTACTTTTTCAGAGAGTTATATATAGAACTTTTTATCCCCCTAGAGAACTCAAAAAAACATGCAGTTCACGTTCTTATTCAAGTTATCTTGTAAAAGCATGGGCTAGACGTCATTAAAGATAAGAGGAGATTTTCTCCTTAGAATGTGTTCTGATGTTACTATCTCAATTTTCCTCTCTTACAGGTCCAGCATTTTTTAGGCACATATAGGACCTCTTTCTTGTATCTACTGAACCCAAGTGAGCTTTTATTTTTTAAGAAAAATATGTGCTGGTGCGACAAGGTGGAAGCTTCTTTGGTTTTACAAAACTTGACCTCCTGGGTAATCCTTGAGAGAAGGCTGGCCCTGGGACAGCAGACAAGTAGTTAAGCACTTACTAAAACGAAAAAGTGCTGCGTCAGGAACACCTTACTTAGGGCCCTTATACTGCTCATCATCCCATCCAAAACACGACTGGCTGTGTTCGAGCCTGAACCTGGACCAAAAGTGTCCTCAAGAGAAGAGCACTCAGCACCTCCCGTGCGTCTTTCTTCAGTACTAGCCAGTGGACTTGACCCTTAGTCTGAAGTCAGTCATTCTTCTCCAATTAAGACTGCGCATTTTTATGTTTAATTTCAACCTATCTGGGAATTACAGAAATGTCCAACTGTTAAGCAATCTAACTTCAGGCTCAAAAAGGCACTTTAAATCTCTTTACTGTGGTTTTAGGTCCCAAAAGTTCTCAGCAAGGCTAGGACTTCCTCTATGGTAACTTCAATCCCTTTAAACGCTCAATCCCAATTTTACTCTGCAGCAAATCCTGCTTCTCCAGGACCAAAAAATTGCATGGCTTTCAATCCATTTGCTGAAGTCAGTCATTCATTCAGTGTCATATTGTCAGGGCTTCCAATAACAGCAGCTTTTATTGTTAGGGACTGGCAGATAAGCAGCTTTCCACTTAAGCAGATTCATATCACTTCTCACAGAGAGGCAGGAATAGCATTCAAGACTACTGTAATATACTTTGCAGTGCTCAACAAAACAAAACTACAGTATCCCAACAGGCTGTGGCAGTCCTGTTCTCCAGGCTTAACCCAAGACAGCTGATATTCAATAAGTGCTGGGTGCAGTCCCTTATCCTCAGTATGTCACCTTCCAAAAGAGCTGCATCAATCTTCCACCACCGCGGAGCATCCCACCATCCTACCTTTAGTTCTGTATCTTTTGAGCTCTAACACTGGGAGCCAGGACTAAAACCCTCTGTACCATCCCGACCACTCCCCTCCACACACATCCCCGTTTCTAGTTCAACCATAACACAATGATATTTATTTATTTAAAGTTTTTCTATACCGGCATTCGCAATAGATATCGCATCATGTCGGTTTACAATTAACAAGTAGATAGGTAACAAAAAAAAAAAAAAAGGTAAAAACTAACATTTATCTTAATAATAATAATAATAATAGTTGTAGTAATAATAATAATAAAACATTAAACAAGAGAAGGTTAAGGTATGCAGTTACAATAAAACATATGGATATCCAAAACAAGATGAATTGGCAGTAAAGGCCCCAACTTTATTAACATAATTAATATAACAATTAAACCCGTACCTGAGCTGTGGTAATGGACACTGGGACTATGTCCCCCAATTTGCTGCCCGCCATAAGACCAAGCAAAGCAATGATCTCCCCCCCCCCGACCCGACCCCCTGCTTTGTTACTAATCAAGGAGGCCCCACCTCCATTTGCTGTAAAGGCGTTCTCTTGCCAGCCAACAGCTGACACGGTACCATGTTGAAACACCAGCACCACCCATCAAAGCTTGCCACCGGCTTCGGTACCCACCCTTGCTGCGACAATATGACACGGACAACCTATTGGCTAACAAACATGGTGTACAGTCTGTCAAATGAAAAACAAACGTGTACAAGGACATGGCGAAGCTAGCCAACATCCACCAACTGGCTACCAAACACAAGTGAAGAAACAGACTGGAGCCCACATTAATTTTCAAACAAGTGCCAATGAGCAAAATGTTAGGGAAGTTATATATCTATCTCTATCTCTATATCACTCTTCATGCACAGGCATTAACCAAAAGTATACATGCACATGTATCTGTAAACTATGATTATATACACGTGTAAAAGGCTACATGGGTCCAATGCGTTGCTGGAGTCACTTTACCGCTTACGTACGTGTCTATCGAATACGAGTCCCACCCTATGAACAGGTGATTAAGAAAGAATGGGGGGAGGGAAAACAAAGGAGCAGGCAAGAGGAAGGATGGCATGCCAGACCCCGAATTTAAAGGGGGCCATGCTGCCAACAAGCCGTGCCCGCATCCCCTACCACCCACGACATTTGGGGCTGCCTGTGCTCCTGGGTCATGTCACCGGCGCGCCAAAAGCATGTCAGCAGGAGAGCCACTGGGGGAGTATGTCCATGGGAGAGGCATCTTGGGGGATCCTGCCTGGCACCAGGTTAGTCACGAGCCCACAAATTCACTCTGGGAGCAGAGACTAAAACCACTTTCCCCATCCTGACCTCCTCCCTCCATACACACACCCGCTTCCAGTTCAAGCACGACATGAATGATATGGAAATCCAAGCAAGATAAATTGGCTTAATATAACACTTAAACCCGTACCAGAGCTGTGGTAATGATACCAGGGCTATTTCCCTGATTTGCCACCTGCAGGGGGCCCCCACCTCCAAGATGTAACTGTGCCTCTCCATTTTCCATCAAGGCGTTCTCTTGCCAGCCAACAACTGATCCGGTACTGTGCTGAAACACCAGCACCACCCAAAGCTTGCCACCGGCTCGGGTACCCGCCATAGACATGAGGCATGGGTTTCCCTGCTTCATGCCCCCCACCAACACTCGTCAGCAGCCAGTACCCTCAAAATAGACCCTCCAAAGCCTCCTTCAGTGCATTATTGAAGATCTCGTAACTGATATCAGGCAGGCGTATTCTGTCAGGCCTATATATGCCATCACATTGAACTTCCACCCACCCATGCATAATGTGCCGCCCACCCAACCTTTTGAGCCTACATGCCAATCTGGAGGTTCACCTTTTTGCGACCCCCTCCCCCACATCACATTTAGGGGGGCAGGATAATGTCTGACCATAACAAATAAGTGTGCGTCAACCAGGAAACTAGTTTGGTGAGGTCAACTATCGGGCCCATACAGTAAAATCGTGGGAGAGCAGGCGAGCGATACAGTATTTTAATTTATTAAAATTAGGGCTGGTGGTAAAAAGAGGCGCTAGGGACACTAGCGCATCCCTAGCGCCTCTTTTTTGACAGGAGCGGCGGCTGTCAGCGGGTTTGACAGCAGACGCTCAATTCTGCCGGCATCTGTTCTCAAGCCCGCTGGCAGCCATGGGTTCGGAAACCGGACGCCGGCAAAATTGAGCATCAGGTTTTTGACCCGTGGGCCTATTTCAAATTTTTTTTTTTACACTTTTTTTTTTTTTGTTTAAACTTTTGGGACACCAAATACCCCATTAGACAAGAGAGTTTGCAAGCCTAAAGGTCACAAAATCAGATCCAAACACAAAAAAGGAACCCTGCAAGACGGCTTGGATTTCAAAATACACACCATGCCAAGCAGATAGCCACCAAGAAAACTGCTTTCAGAGTAAGATCCCACAAGGAAAAATCTGTTTCAGTGGCTCAGCTATGGAAGTGGGGGAAACAACTAGGGCTTTGAGGACCAGATTAAGATCCCACTGAGGAACCAAAGGTTGAAACTGAGGACATTTATTCTTGAGCCTTCACAAAAAACAAATTGCAAATTTTCCCTCTGTAACAGATAGAATAAGGCCACAACCTAACCTTAAGGGAACTTAGGGCTAGTCCCTTACCCTGTTGAAGGCAGGCTAAAATACTAGGAACATCAGCACACAGGGAGACAAGGAATAGGTTTTAAAGAATGTTTTAAAAATGCACCAGACCCAGATATAAGAAAGTAGCTGACATTTTCCAAGCCAAAAGAGAGTGGAGATAACAGGAGATGAATACACCTTCTTCCTCAAGCATGCCCTTTCAAGAGCCAAGCCGTAAAATAGAACGGAGAAGGGTCAACAATGACAATTGGTCCCTGAACTCCTGGTCACTGGAAGACAGAGGATGGCCATCCTGAAACCTCATCAAATCTGCGTACCAAGCCCTGCCGGGCCAATCCAGAGCCACTAGAATCACCTAACTGCTCTCTACCTCTATATGCACATGCCATGTAACATTGTATATTAGTTCATTTGCATATATAACCCTAACCGAATGCAAATAGTTGTATCGCTGCTTGTTAAATATCCTCTCTTTTTTTGTGTACTCACCCAGTTACCCCCTCCCCTGTTCATTGTAATTTCCTTTCCTTCTCAGTTTTTTGTAAACCGACATGATGTGTCCTACGAATGCCGGTATAAAAAAGTTATTAAATAAATAAATAAAAATAAATAAATATGCTGCAGAATCCTGCCCAGTAGAGACTAGGGAGGAAACCAATACAGAAATGCTTCCTATGGCCAAGTCTGGGCTAAATATAAGCTCTATAAATCAAGCTGCCTGTGACAACTGAAAAACAGGGGCAGCTTGGCATTCTTGCAAGTTGCCATGTGATCCATGCAAGGAGCTCCTCATTTGGATATGAATTGAAAGGCCTCTCCACTTAGCTCCCACTCTCTGGGATCAAGGCAATTCCAGCTTAGAAAGTACACCTGCATGTTGCCCTGAAAAGAAGTGTACACTGCCAACAGGAACTAAAGACTTTCTTCTGTCCAGAGAAAAAGATTTGTTTATTTGGACACCCGGTGACTCCTGGTGCCGCCTTGTCTATTCACATAGGCTACTGCTATTGCATTGTTGGAAAGGACTCTGATCACTTTCTCTTGAATCAAAGGCAGCAAATAAAATAGGGCCAAACTAATGGCTCTAGCCTTCAAACCTGTTGATGGACCAGGTAGCCTCCCTGTGGGGACCAAATTCCTAGGATCACTTGGTCTAGACAATGAGCTCTCCAAACTGGACAGGCGTGCATCAGTCTTAACCAGAACTCATGAAAGCAACAATAACCCAGCTCCCTGTGACAGATTCTGAGGGATCATCTACCACCGGAGGCTTTGACTCACCACAGCTAGAGGACATAACCATGAGACTCTGGCAACCAAAAGAGAGAAAATATTGCTGAAGGGATCTCATACAAACCCTTGACAAAGATGAGACTTAGGGTAGTTGATAAACACCAAGAACTGGAGGAGTCAGATCACCAGATAAGGGAAGACACAAAGCCCTTGGCACTGAAGGAATGCTTCTACCATCAGGCATTTCAAAGACCCTTGGCACCACTGATAGATCAAAGGAAGGATTTTGTATTGATAGTGGGATCCTTCTCTCACAATGTGAAGGGTACTTCCAATGAGTCAGATGGATCAGGATGTAGGCGTAATAGTCCCTCAAATCCAGGATGCACATCCAATACCCCTGCTGAACAACAGGGAGGATTGTGTGAAGGGCGCTCATCTTGAACTTCTTATGGAACGTACTCAACTCAGCTTCCTCAAATCCAGCATAGTTCTCAGGCCTCCCAACTTCTTCGGGATAAGGAGATATCGGAAGCAGAGCTCTGGCCGCACTTCCATGGAGGGACTAGCTAGACAGCGCTTGGATAGAGTGATTCTCTCTCCAAGCAGCGCTGAGGTGCATGAGACAAATCCAGGTTGTAGGTCGCACACGAACAGCAGGGGACGCAGGAGAAAAGCAAGTGATAGCCATACCACACAACTTTGAGGAACCAGTTGTCAGAGGTGATCTCCTTTCATTTGGACAGGAACAACAGGACCGGGACCCTGTCCCTGACTGGGGGTTCCATGGTCTGAGACTGCAAGACTATCAAAACATTGGGCCTGATTTTGGTTAGGCCTAGGGTTGTTGCTTCAGCTATCTTCGTTCCTGCTGGTGACCCCCCTTTAGAAGCAGATGCAAAGTCAGACTTGGCTGGAAGGCTGTACCTTTCTAAGCCACAGCTAGTCTATGGCAGATATGGATTGGCCACAGGTACCATACTCCAGGGGCGCAGTTGCACTCTCACAATGTGTTTGAAAAGCCTCCCCTCCTCCTGCTAGAGCTCTTAGTCCTCAAGTCTAGAACTCTGCCACCTGGGCTTTGAAAAGCTGCTGCACCTGATCCTGCTGTCCACTCTCTCCTTGGAGGGGGAAAATTAGGATATGCACGACTGGTTAGCAAAAGCAGCCCTATTAATCTTTCCTCCTCTCTCCTCATAATCAGAAGGAGGAGGCTAGAAGGAAGTCTGATTGTCTGCTGCTGCTCCTTGTGCTTCCAGAAGGGGAAAACAAGTGAGAAAGCACGTGTGTGAGAATGAGCATGTGCGAGTGAGCGAAGTGCGTGACTGTGCATGTGAACGAGTGCGTGTATGACACCAAGCATGCGAGGGGGAATATAAATTTGAGTGCATGACTGAGCACATGAGCATGTGAGCGAGCTGTGACTGAGTATGAGAGAGAGAACATGTGAATGTGTGCGACAGGGTGTGATTCCGGGCATGTAAAATTCAGAAGTTCCTAGGTATGGAAACCTGGGGATTTTTTATCTTTAGTTTTAATTATTTGTGGTATTTGATGTGTCTGCTGGTTTGAAATATTTTATTGGTATTTGGAAAGGTTTTAAGAGTTTTTTTTAGTACTGGATGATCTATTTGTTAGCTTTTTTGAAATATTTGTTTATATCAGTATGGTTTTACTATTATGACTGATTTTATAGTTTTATGATGAATGGCCACGTTTCTGATTTGTAAAAATAAAAAAAAAAAGGGACAAACTATGTACACAGCTAACTCACAAAAGAAGCATAGGAGCAAAAATACTCAATTATATACAAAAAATATTTAATTCACATTCAATTATTGCCATGCAGTTTGATTTAGATTTTAAAAGAAGTAGTTTTAAAAACTTCACATTTAAGGTTAAAGGTTATCAAATAGATAAGTTAAGAAATTACATTTTATGCTCTTGACTCTGTATTCTCACCATCATGTGCCCATATCCAATTTTTCCATTTGTTTTTTCAAATGGTGAAAGCAACATTTTACTGTCTCAGGAACAGTGTTCACCAAAACTAATGTCCCAAAAACAGCATCAAATTTTGTTGAACTTATCTTTTCATTCAGAATGGAATAGCATATTATCCTTTTCTTCTGAATAAACTGTCTTTTTAAAAGTTTAGTTTTAAAAATTTCACTTTAAAAATGTAAAATAAACGGTGCATGGCAATAATGGAGAAATTACTTACCTGATAATTTCGTTTTCCTTAGTGTAGACAGATGGACTCAGGACCAATGGGTATAGTGTACTCCTGCTAGCAGTTGGAGATGGATCAGATTTCAATCTGACGTCAGCCCTAGTACATATATCCCTGCAGGAAGTGCAGCTCTTCAGTATTCTCCTCGAAAAGCATTGTGGATATATGTGTGACCGACTGATTGTGATTAACTTAATTTAATTAACTTGAATAACTTCATAACTTAGTTAAACGTTAAAACTTGATTAACTTGAACCGGTTAATTGACTATAGTTGGAGACTGCCAGTGTACTCAACCGGAAAGCGTCGACCCCCGGCAGGGTGGATGCCCTAGGTAAATGAAAATGTGGCTTACCCTTGAATCATTTGAAAGACCATGTGTAACGGCAGCCAAGGGTGGGATGCTGAGTCCATCTGTCCACACTAAGGAAAATGAAATTATCAGGTAAGTAATTTCTCCATTTCCTAGCGTGTAGCAGATGGACTCAGGACCAATGGGATGTATAAAAGCTACTCCCGAACTGGGAGGGAGGCTGCCCGTGACCCACTTAGAATTGTCCTTGCAAATGCCGTGTCCTCCCGAGCCTGAACATCCAGATGGTAGAATCTGGAGAAAGTATGGATGGAGGACCATGTCGCCGCCCTGCAGATCTCGGCAGGCAACAGCATTCTAGTTTCTGCCCAGGATACTGCCTGGGCTCTGGTAGAATGGGCCTTGACCTGTAGAGGTGGTGGCTTACCAGCTTCTACGTAGGCCGCCTTGATGACTTCCTTGATCCAGCGGGCAATGGTTGCCTGTGAGGCCGCTTCCCCTTGTCTCTTTCCGCTGTGAAGGACGAAAAAGTGGTCCATTTTTCGTATGGGTTCCGATATTTCCAGAGGTGGCATAGACTACGGGCTTCTTCCGAATTCTTCAAGCCATCCGTCGTTGGTAGCGAGATGGTCTGGTTAAGGTGGAAGTGTGAGACCACTTTGGGGAGGAAGGAGGGAACTGTGCGTAGTTGGATGGCTCCCAGGGTGAACCTGAGGAATGGCTCATGGCATGACAGTGCTTGTAGTTCCGAGATGCGGCGGGCTGAACAAACTGCCAGCAAGAACACCATCTTTAAGGTTAACAGGCGGAGGGACAGTCCTCAGAGGGGTCTGAAGGCGGTTCCCGCTAGGAAATCCAAAATGAGATTGAGATTCCACAGAAATACCAGCCACTTTAGTGGTGGACGAATGTGTTTGACTCCTTTTAGGAAGCATGACACGTCCAGGTGAGAGGCTATGCTGTATTCCTCGCTCTTGGAGCCGTAGCATGACAATGCAGCCACCTGTACCTTGGAGTTGAGGGACAGTCCCCTTCTGTAGTCCGTTCTGTAAGAATTCCAGGATCACGGGAACTTTAAATGAGCGTGGCTTGATGTTGTGGTCTTCGCACCAGGCTTCAAATACTCTCCAAATCCTTATGTACGTTAACGATGTGGAGAACTTGCGTGCTCGGAGAGTGTCTATTACAGCCCCCCCCCCCGAGTATCCGCTCTCTCAGGCGGGCCCTCTCAATGGCCAGACTGTAAGAGAGAATTGAGCTGGGTCCTCGTGGAGGATCAGACCTTGTTGTAGCAGGTCCCTGTGTGGAGGCAGGAGTAGGGGGTTCCCTGCCAGCAGCCTTCTCATGCCTGCATACCAGGGTCTTCTTGGCCAATCTGGAGCCACCAGAAGAACTGTGTGTGTCCCCTGTGTAGTTGTATCTTGTGAATGATTGCGCCCAATAGGGGCCACGGCGGGAAGGCATATAGCAGGGTCCCGGTGGCCAGGTCTGTACCAGGGCATCGATCCCTTGGGACTGCGGCTGAAGTATCTGGACACTTGGGATTTGGATCTGTTTGCCAGAAGGTCCATGTCCGGTGTCCCCCACCAATTCACTATCATCTGGAAGGCTGCGGACAGCCTCCATTCTCCTGGGTCTAGACTTTCCCTGCTGAGGAAGTCTGCCGTGATATTGTCTTTCCCGGCGATGTGGACGGCGGAGATCTCCTGGAGATTTGCTTCCGCCCATGCCATCAGGGGGTCTATTTCTAGGCCTTCTGGTTCCCCCCTGTCGGTTGATGTAGGCCACTGTTGTGGCGTTGTCTGACATTACTCTGGCAGCTTTGTCTCGAAGTCTGTGAGTGAACCGCAGACAGGTTAGTCTGACTGCTCACGCTTCTAGGCGATTGATGTTCCATCCCGCCTCTTCTGCGTTCCACTGCCCTTGGGCGGTTAACTCCTCGCAGTGTGCTCCCCATCCTCAGACTGGCATCTGTGGTGAGTAGGGTCCAGGTTGGAGAGGATAGTCTTGATCCTTGGCTCATGTGGTTGGCCTGCAGCCAACACCGTAGCTGGTTCCGGACTCTGCCTGGGAGTGATAGACGTACGGTATAGTTCTGGGACCGTGGGCTCCACCGTGATAGAAGTGAGCGCTGTAGGGGACTCATGTGGGTTATGGGTGCTATCCCCGCATCCTGTACTTTATTCATCAGGGCTTTATCTACTAAGAAATAGTCAATCCCTGAGTTGGATTTGTGGGCCTTGGAATAAAATGTATAGTCACATTCAGTAGTATGAAGTAGGCACTATGCATCAATTAAATTCCATTCTTGCATAAGGAGTTATAACCCTTTTCTATTAGCTCCTGAATAACCGCCAGTCCCCTTATCCAGGAACGGATATCTAGTCAAATTGAAATCACCGCCAATAAGGAATTTGCCCTCAACCCAGTGCTTCATAGTATTGGAAAGTTTCACCAAAAAAGGCCCTTGCCCAGAATTTGGTACATATACATTGATCAACGTGTATATGGTCAAGCCCAACATAAATTTAAGAATAATGCATCATCCCTCAGTATCCCTCACAGAGAGTACATGCACAGTAACAGATTTAGCAAAAAGTATCCCTACCCCACCATATTTATTATCCTTAGTGGCTGCTGAGAAATATTGAGTGGGAAAATGGTTAGAAAGCAATAATTTCTCATATTTTTTCCTCAAATGGATTTCCTGACATAATAGGACATCCACTCTATCCCGGATTGCGTCTTATAGAAAACATTTCCTCTTACGATAGGTGTTTAAGACCCTTAACATTCCAAGAGCAAATTTTAAGTTCTCCAATGTTTGTGGCCAATTACATAGAACGCGATTCTGCCTCCTATTATACAGGCTATAAATCGCACCATATCCCAGACACTGACTTTACAACCTCTACTGTTGCTGCGAGTATAGACATAATGGTATTCCTTCCCTAGCATAGTCACTAATGATCTCCCATATGGCTGCCCTTCTATCAAATGTTCAATTCTTCTACAAATATTACTATTCCTTCCCTCCCCCAACTGCTCCTTTGCAGGAGTATGGGTCTGATGTCACACACAGTGCCCCTAAACCCACGTGTGCCCGAGCCCGTCTTATGTAAAGATGTAACATTAAAAGTTAACAAGGATATTAAAATACCCCTCAATAAAGAATCATAGAAAAACAGTCAATGAGTGGCAATCCCTCTTTTTAAACCATCCAACCAACTCAATGGGAAAAGTCTTCCTGGTACAGAAAGCCAAGATGAACTGTTTCATAAAAAATGCTCACAGCCTCTCAGGTAGTGTCACTGGGCAGAGTAGGACCTCCTGACTGTCTGCGGAGCCTCTCACCACCATGCTGTACCTGCTGCCATCGCTGGGATTTATCTGAGGTCGAAGATGTTTGGGCAGCGTCAGAGGGTTCACCACTTGTCATAAGCCCTGCTGCTTGTAGTAGATTGACTGTGTCGTCCACTGTCTTGACTCTGTTGGTCACTCCTTGTATTGTAAATTGCAGGTCAAATGGGTAAAGCCACTTGTATCTATGATTGTTGGCTCTCAATATCTGTAGCACTTCACAGAATTCATAGCGTTTGCAGATAGTGATGGCAAATAAATCCTGGAAAATTTTAACCTTTGCTCCTGCCATTGAAAGTTTTTAATTTGGTGTGCTTTATTCATAATTTGTTCTTTGAAAGCATACTCATAGAAACACCACGATGTCCCTCGGGGTGTTCCCCTGGGTTTAGCCAGCGCTCTGTGTGCTCTCTCAATCTTAATAATAGGAGAGGAGGCAGTTTCAGTTGCATTTTGATCACTCAAAATATAGTTACAAATATCTTTGACCACTTTTTCACAGTCTGCATACCCTCGGGTATGCCTCTGAATCTCAAGTTGCTGTGCCTAGACCTGTTCTCCAAGTCCTCCAACCAGGTCTGTTGTTCAGCTACCTCCTCAAAGCTGCTGATATCTTGCTGGGCTATATTTAAATTTGTCCCCTGCTCACCAACCTGCGTATTCAGGCCGTCCACGCTGGCGCCTAGCTCAGCACACTTGCGCCTCATTTCACTTGCGATTGAGCGCATTTCTTCGCGCAGAGTCCCCATCTCGTCTTTAATATCTCGAAACCAACCTTGAAATTCCTCCTGCATTATGGCTGGTTCGGCTACAGTTTGAATTGGGTCTCAGTTGAGCAGCACGGTCGCTTGCTTTTCCTGTACGTCCCCGGCCTCCTCCCCGAGTAGGCCCGCTGCTGGAAGATCAGTCGCGTTTTCAAATGAAAATTGCCGCAGCTCTGCAATTTTCTTCCATAGAGACACTTAGGTTTCAAGAGGTGAATCGCTACCTTTTAGGCGAAACTCGGGGAAGGATTGCCTTATTAGAAGAGGGATGTGCAAATTTGGGGTTGGAGCTCAGGCTTCACATGGCCATCAGAGCGAGTGATGTCACTTCCCCTTGGTCCTCTCATGATTTTAAAGACATCTATCCCCCCTTCAGCTGACTTTTCCAAGCTGAATAGCCCTAACCTTTTAGCCTTTCCACATAGGGGAGCTGTTCCATCCCCTTTATCATTTTGGTAGCCCTTCTCTGGTATTACTGTTAGCTGCGGATTAATTTTTCTGAGATGCCTTTGTATCCTGCTTAAATGTGCACTTATACAGTTCTCATGTTTGGTCAACTGGGGTTGGTTCATAGTGTTTACAGCATGTTGTATATTTTTCTTGTGGGGGGGGGGTGAGCAACGGGGGGGGGGGGCTGCTTGGGGTCCGATGGGTGCACCCCGCTGGAGTGTGTTTTTCCACCGGAATATGGTGGAATACATTTAGACTAATGGGGAAGACAACTGGACTTTGTTACACTTTAATGGAGACACTGTTGGAACTTTTCTAACTTGGTTTGCAAGGGGTTTTCTTTGTTCTGTTTGGTTGTTGGGCAGGATTGGAGGGGGCGACCTATTCCATGATATCTTATGGCGTATAGAATTGTCTCCTTTAATGTAAAGGGACTCAACACTCCACGCAAGTGCCTCTTATTAAAGAGGGAAATGCAGAACCAGGGGGCCACTATTGTTTATGTTCAGGAAACCCATGTGCGCAAGCATCATGAACGACTCCTCACATTCCCTTCACACTCCCAGTCTTACTGGGCTGCCAGTACCAAATTATCTCATTATGCAGGTGCAAGTGTCCTCATCTCCAATTCCCTGACACAATAGGTCTTGGCTAAGTGTTTCGATCCCCGTGGCAGATATCTCCTTCTTAAATTGAGGGTGGGCTCCAATGGCATTGGATGCTTTGATTGTACTGCTAATGGCACTGTATGCACTCTATTTTTGAAGGAAGCTTCAGAGGATGGGCAAGGTTTCTTGCCCATCCTTAGGAGATTATGTTCAGGACTACAGCATAGAGCTAGAACACTTTGGAGCTCCATGTTTTCTTGATCCCAATACCTTGGAGAATCCCAAAGGTACTGAATTTGGGGGGGGGGGGGGGGGGAAGAGAGAGAAAGCCTTGCTAAAACCCGATGAGTGGGAAGAAGAGCTGTGTCTAATTCTGGCCTCTCCAGTGCAGACAGGTGTCTGTCTGTCTTCTGCTGTAGGAGGGTGAGGCCCCCGCTGGCACTCCAGCCTCTCCTCCACCAGTGAAGAGAGTGCCTGTTGTCACTGTGGCTTCTCCTAAACTGAAGCTTCTCCCTCCTGCCGACGATCACAACAGCAGGAGCAGGGCACACTTCAGGGGATGGAGAACAGAGGCGCTCATTTGCCAATTATGGCCACGCAGGGATGGGGAACAATTATGTAAGTGTGTTCTCTCTCCCCTGTAATTTATTTTTTTTTTTTAATAAAAATAGGGTCACAGCCTTCGTGTTTGAATCAGTCCCCTATGTATAACTATTTCCTAAGAGGAAAATTCATTTTTGACTTAAGCCATTATTAATTCCAGAAAACTCTCAAATGCAAAGACTTCTTGTAGGTTAAACACAATTTTAAAAACAAATATTTACATTCCCATTGCAAAACTGATTTTATTGCGAAATTTCTCTCAACCTTATAATTAAAAAAAAAAAAGTAGTACCGTAACTCACAGAAGCAAGACTGGAATGTAAAAAGTCCTTGCTGCATTGTGGGTGCACATAATCCAACAGCTATTTTTAGATGTATAATTTCTTTCCCCGTGGCATAGTAGTTTGACCCCAATTTTGCTTAGTGTACTGGGTGAACCAGTTTCCTTTTAGAGGTGGTAATGTAACACATAGTAGATGATGGCAGATAAAGACTAACTAGTCCATTCAGTCTGCCCAAATGAGCTTTCGAGACCTCACAGATCTGTACAATCAGCCTGAGAGGTCTCAAAAGCCCAAGTGCTTTGGCGGCTCTTTGGGTCCTTTGAAAGGTATCCTGCAGCTCCTGGCTATCTTCTCTCCCCCTATGAATTCTTGTTTACCGAGCAAGATGCTCCTATCTATGCTCTTCTCCACCACCAACTCCCAATGCAACGTTTTCCACCTTGCTGTGCCATATGCCTGGGAAAGGCTTCCCGAATGGTGCGTCATGTTCCCTCTCTAGCCACATTCACATCCAGTCTAACACACCTTCCTGAGGCTTTTAAAACTTAACCTCGTGTCTACAATAAATACAAACTTAGGGCTAGATTCAGCATTCCGTGCAGAATGATGAACGCGGCGGTAAAAGGGGGCGGGAGGGCAATAGACAGCAGACGGCCGCACCACGGTGGTGTGGTTTCACCTGCCACAGTATGGTCGTATTGCACACTATCACGGGCACGGTGCCACCCTAAAAGGTGGCACCGTGCCACCTTTTAGGGTGGCACGCTGCCGACGATAACGCTCTAAACATTATCGCCGGCAGCGGTGCCACTGGCCTATTTCCCTAATCCCCTCCACCTAATTTGAATGCTACCACCGCGATAAGGCCCTAACGCATGCAATAATGGCCTTTCGCGGGTTGGAAAATAACCCCCTTAGACTGTAAGCCCTCTGGGGATAGGGAAATACCTAAAGTACCTGAATGTAATGCACTTTGAAGTGCTGAAAAAAAGTGCGAAAAGCAGAATATAAAAATCTAAATAAATAAAATAAAAAATAAAATACACGACAAACAGGAGTCTGTGGGAAGTGTTTGATTTGACTAGATTAAGTTCCATAGAGCAGGGACTGTCTCATATGTATCTGCCCAGCGCTGCACGTGTCTGATAGTGATTTAGAAATTATAAATGATACTACTACTAATCTGCTGACTCAAGTTCTCACCTGGAAACATTCAAGCAGGACAACACTACCCTACTGTACTGGGTCAAAAAATGTCTAAATCTCTACAAAAACTGTATTACAGTCATGCATCACATTAAAACATTTTTTTTGAAACTAAAGTAAAGATTTCCACAATTAAATATAGTCAGTCAAGGTTTGTTTTGAAAATCAAAAAGTATCAATGTACATGTCTTTAAAGCCTGACTTGCCCATTTTGCCGTGCTAAAGTCTTAGAATGCATGACATGAGATGATAACTCTTGCAAGCCAATGGACACTTTACTGGCACTACCCCGATGCTTTCAGGATACATTAATGAAATTGTTCACTGGGCAGCAATTCACTTCAGAGCCTCATTCTATTTATAACTTCAAATTCAATTTTTCAACCCAAAGTATGTTTAAAAATTAAAAAAAAAAAATGCACGTCTACCAATGCTTTTGTTCGCCCAGCAAAAAGATGGAGTGCATCAAACAGGTCAGAACATCTTTCACATGGAACAACATTTGGGTTCATTAGTTTTTAAGCAGTTTATTTTTTTTTAAAGGATATAATCTCAGCACAGACACTTGCTTATTTCTCCGATCTCTCTTCTGAATCTATCATCTCTTGTGGCAATACAGTGACTCATCTCAGCAGAAGGTCAGACCAGAGGAGCTTCCTGGATCAGACCTGCTTTAGAAAGCTCAGTCCAGCTGTATGTTGAGTGGTGTTGAACTCCGCATTGAGCAGATCTTAGAATCTGGTTCTGCGGTACATAAGCAACAAATGAACCGAACTGGCCTTAAGAGAGAGCGGCCTTTGCACAAACATCTCAGTTTCTGGGCCAGATGCTCTAAGAACAGCTCGTGTATCAGCACACTGGACAAATGCAGAGGTACAACCTGAGCACAGTCACAGTGTTTGCCCGTTTAGCTTTGGTTTCTAAACACTCCCACCCCTCTGTCATCTTCTATTGTTGCGTCCTATTCCGTAAAAGTATTACATAACATTAATTAGGCATGTCATCAAATGAGAGGAAGGGAGAATTACAAAACATGCTTTTATGACCAGAACAAGGAAGATAAAGTAGTTAACAAAACATGTTTAACCGGTCAGAGGGAAATAATGCTTTTCTTTAAAAGAAAAACTTCTTTGATGGTGAAGGCTGGCAAGGTTTCCTCCAAAGACAAACCAGTCCCCTGTTCACTGAGGCAAGCAAGAGCATGCAATCACCAGCTCCTGTTCTCCAACCACTTTTAGAATAATCCCAGGTAAACAATACCTTTGAAGTACCTGGAAAAGCAGAATATAAATCAAATAGTACTTGCTCAATGTCATCTTTATTTTTAGTTTCTCAGGTAGATGCCCTGTATTATCCCCAGCACACAAGAGCCACAATAGACGATGACAGAAAGACCATTTTGCTCTGTCCATACTGCTAAGGATATAATCCAGTGGCCAGCTGTAGGAGCTTACGCAACTGAAGGAGGATATCACTTCTTATCCAAGTCGGCTTTTTTGTTGGTTCTCTCACATTTTGGGCAGAAGGTCCCATATCTACTCCAACACCCAGCCCCTCTCCTCAGCAGCTTTATAATGATCTATAGCTACCAAAACTGTTGCCTAAACAACTGCTTCCCAGGTCCTCGTGGTTTTATTGAATGGTACCTGGCAACAACCAATACAAATGGTTTCTGGAGAGTTGCAGTCTCCTGGTATCAGCCTGGCTACCCCCATGGCCTGAAATGTAGCTAAGTCAATGCGGCTGCATAGTCCCTCCTGGATGCAATACCATCCTAGAAGCACAATCCAGATGTATTCCACACATTAAGAAAGGTGGAAAGAAGGCAAAACGATTACTGGCATGGTTAAAAGGGGAGGTGAAAGAAGCTATTTTAACCAAAAGATCTTCATTCAAAAATTAGAAGAAGGATCCAACAGAAGAAAATAGGATAAAGCATAAACGTTGCCAAGTTAAATGTAAGACATTGATAAGACAGGCTAAGAAAGAATTTGAAAAGAAGTTGACCACAGAGGCAAAAACTCACAGCAAAAACTTTTTAAAATATATCCGAAGCAGAAGCCCCTTAGCCTCCCAATACCTTTTTATGAGCTGGCGCAACCTCCGAGTTCCCCAACCTGACACTGTGATAGTGCAGAACAGAATTAAGGATTTATAAGGAGAGGTGCTAGTACCTGAAGACTGGAGGATAGCAAATGTAACCCCAATATTTAAAAAGGGCTCCAGGGGCGATCCGGGAAACTACAGACCGGTTAGCCTGACTTCAGTGCCAGGAAAAATAGTGGAAAGTGTTCTAAACAAACATATAGAAAGACATGGTTTAATGGAACAAAGTCAGCATGGCTTTACCCAGGGCAAGTCTTGCCTCACAAATCTGCTTCAGTTTTTTGAAGGAGTTAATAAACATGTGGATAAAGGTGAACCTGTAGATGTAGTATACTTGGATTTTCAGAAGGCGTTTGACAAAGTTCCTCATGAGAGGCTTCTAGGAAAGGTAAAAAGTCATGGGATAGGTGGCGATGTCCTTTCTTGGATTGCAAACTGGCTAAAAGACAGGAAACAGAGAGTAGGATTAAATGGGCAATTTTCTCAGTGGAAGGGAGTGGACAGTGGAGTGCCTCAAGGATCTGTATTGGGACCCTTACTTTTCAATATATTTATAAATGACCTGGAAAGAAATACGACGAGTGAGATAATCAAATTTGCAGATGACACAAAATTGTTCAGAGTAGTTAAATCACAAGCAGATTGTGATAAATTGCAGGAAGACCTTGTGAGACTGGAAAATTGGGCATCCAAATGGCAGATGAAATTTAATGTGGATAAGTGCAAGGTGATGCATATAGGGAAAAATAACCCATGCTATAATTACACAATGTTGGGTTCCATATTAGGTGCTACAACCCAAGAAAGAGATCTAGGCGTCATAGTGGATAACACATTGAAATCGTCGGTTCAGTGTGCTGCGGCAGTCAAAAAAGCAAACAGAATGTTGGGAATTATTAGAAAGGGAATGGTGAATACAACGGAAAATGTCATAATGCCTCTGTATCGCTCCATGGTGAGACCACACCTTGAATACTGTGTACAATTCTGGTCGCCGCATCTCAAAAAAGATATAATTGCGATGGAGAAGGTACAGAGAAGGGTTACCAAAATGATAAGGGGAATGGAACAACTCCCCTATGAGGAAAGACTAAAGAGGTTAGAACTTTTCAGCTTGGAGAAGAGACGACTGAGGGGGGATATGATAGAGGTGTTTAAAATCATGAGAGGACTAGAACGGGTAGATGTGAATCGGTTATTTACTCTTTCGGATAGTAGAAAGACTAGGGGGCACTCCATGAAGTTAGCATGGGGCACATTTAAAACTAGAAATGTGAATCGGAACCAGAATCGGATCCGATTTCAGTTCCGATTCACATCTCTATTTTAAAACTAATCTGAGAAAGTTCTTTTTCACTCAATGCACAATTAAACTCTGGAATTTGTTGCCAGAGGATGTGGTTAGTGCAGTTAGTATAGCTGTGTTTAAAAAAGGATTGGATACGTTCTTGGAGGAGAAGTCCATTACCTGCTATTAAGTTCACTTAGAGAATAGCCACTGCCATTAGCAATGGTAACATGGAATAGACTTAGTTTTTGGGTACTTGCCAGGTTCTTATGGCCTGGATTGGCCACTGTTGGAAACAGGATGCTGGGCTTGATGGACCCTTGGTCTGACCCAGTATGGCATTTTCTTATGTTATGTTCTCTATTAGTCTTGCTACTAAAGGCCAGATATTCCTCTGCAGAACCAGAGGCCATATATACAAATGTCCTGGAGGCCTGTACCCAGTATGAGAAGTTACTCCTGGGGGAATTCTGCGCAAAAAATCTGAACATTCTGCAAAATTCTGCAAACTGTATATTGGTCAAAATAACACAATTTACATGACAGTCTAAGTAATTACATTTTAAATTATTATAGAAAAAAAAAGTTGTTACTTAAAGTTGCAGAATTCTCTCTCGCACACACCCACATCCCCTCATACAGGGCCCTCTCTCTTACATACACACCCACACAAGCTCCCTTTCTCTCTCACACATACATCCTCACACAGGCTCCCTATGTCTCTCTCTCATGCACCCATTCACACAGGCTCTGTCTCACACATACACAATCCCTTCACACAGGCCAACACCCTCACATACACACAATCCCTTTTCATACACACGAGCTCCCAATCTCTCACACACATCCTTCACAATCTCCTCAAATAGGCTCCCTCTCTCTGAAACCCACATTCAAGCATCCCCCCAGCCCCCCTCTTTCCTCCCATGCTCTCACACCCTCTCCTCCCCCACAGCCCTCTCCTCATATAGGCTCCCTCTCTCTGAAACTCACACTCAAGCATCCCCCCACCCGCCCTCTGTTACCTTCCATGCTCTCTCTCACCCTCCCCACCGCTCCTCTTACCAACCATGCTGTCTCACACCCTCCCCTCTCTCACTGGCATCCCCCCCCCCCCATGCTCTCTCCCACCCTCCCCGACACATTCTCTCTCACCGGCATGCCGTGGGACGTGCTCTGTTCGCGGCGAAGATGAAGGCCCGGGCGCGCCATTTGCGGCACAAAGGGGGCCTTCCATTTTCGCCTTGAGCGAAGCACAGTCCGTTCACGGCACACAGGGGCCTTCCCTTTTTGCCGTGTGCCACAGGACGTGCCCCATTCGCAGCATGCCGGGGTCTCCGCAGTAGCGCAGAATTCCCCCAGGAGTAGAGAAGTGCAGCAATGCTCAACGAGGCAATAGGCTCTTAACCAGTTGGTCAGAGAATGCACATCAACTGCATCCTATCCGTAAACAGGAAGGCATCATGAAACCAAAATAAAAAGTAAGGAGCATTTTTTTCTTTTTAAATTGAGCAGAAACTACTCCTGGAAACTGCACCAATATAGTTGTAGCCGAGGGCTTGATGTTCATCAAATGTTACTTACTACTAAAGGCATCTAACTTACATTTCTGGCACCTAAATGAGCTATATACAATGTCTTCTATTACAGACTCTCTGGTTCACCTTAAATCTTTGGTTTATTGGCTCTGTTACCACAATGAAACTGCATCTTTAAGATAGCAACTAAGACATGGAGATTCGGAACATTAACCTAGTAAAAGACAGCATTTAAGGACCAACTAGTCAACCCAATCTGTCCGATTGTTCCTGCCTACACAGGTCTAGGTAAGGATCTCTCACAGCTGCCAGCCTCACAAGCTTGACTGCCTGCAGCATGTCACTATTTAAATCAGTACCGTCTACTTCTTTCTTTGGTCTCTACCAGTCTCAGTAGGTGAACCATACCAATTCCCCTACTAAGACATTCAAGCCTCCCCCTATCTCTTTTACCCACCTTACAACTGCCCCCACCTATCCCAAGCATGGCCTCCATCGCATCCACCACCCTCTCAGTAAAGTACTCCCTCCCTAGGTCTTCACAGATCTACCACATACTGGCGACCTGAATTGGTCTTGCCACTGTCAGATGGGCTGAATGGACCTTGGGTTGACCCAGTGTGGCATTTCTTGTGTTCTTATGACTCAATTCTATGGTAAATTGTATTGAAGTACAGTTCTGGGGCAGCACGAGGCACTGCTTTCTACTGCTGCATGACCCAGCTTATCTTGAGCTCAGTAACTGTGACCAAGGCACACAGCACCTTCAGTCTAACTCCACCAGACTGACGTGAACTCAGTAACAAACACACACTGCATGCAGATTCTGGTAACGGCCGGGCACTAATGAAAGCACATGTCTTTGGGTACTTAAATAGGAACTCTTACGCTTTCTCATGGTTAACATCTCGAAGTCGCCTTCCACTGAGATCTCGACAAGCCTCCCTGTTTGTGGTTTTCTCAATTTGGGCACCAAGTGCTCGGAGCATAGACCCGAAGCCTGAAACACAGTATTTAAATAGTAAGTATCTATATTTGAACAGAAATTAACAGGACTATTATAGTCACAACATAGTTGTATTTTAAAATTGCTAGCAAACATTTACCAAATTACTGCATGCTCCCCATAATATTCAAAGTGTGAAATACTAGCACAGAAAATAAATAGAGCTTTAAAAAGGCATAAAAACAGTTACCGCTCAAAATATAGTGCGATAACAAAAAGCAAATGATCATGGAACAGGCATCTAGACACTATACTCCTCCAATAAGACGCTTTCAGAGTAATCGTTTATGTCAAAGTGCTACTATAAAGAATTCTGTTTGAGACACATGAGCTAACATTCACTATCACAGAGCAGGAACATACTCAATGGCTAGCGGAGACCTTCATAAATTAAAGATTCCAGGAGGTTTGCAAAGAAACTGTGTGTCAGGAGAAGAAATTTTGTATAGTTTTCAGCATGTGGGATGTTTACCAGCTAAAAAGTTTGCCTCTTGTTCTAGGTGTACCCCCCTGAACAGGCCAGTTTGACTGGTGAAACGAGCTCTGTTGGGATATCGGCAAATCCATTATTTAACTCAGTGCTTTCAAAATAAAGATATTTAGTTACATTTTGTTGGCTACGCATTGCGCATGGGAGGATGCTAGCTAAATTTTTATGAATTAGTCTGATTTAAGTACAGTCTTGTAATTATTTTTCTTTTTAGTATTTTTGGAGGATTTTTTTTTATTTTAACCATCCAGTCATGTTTACCTTTTGAACTACTATTCCTTATGAGTATCTTAAAGGAGGGGTGCTTGTATGAATTGGCTGCTTTTCACGCTAATTTTTATTTTGGATCTTTACTGTAATGTTTTGATTTACTTTTCCTAATGAATATTAAGATTTATATTCTGCCTTTATAACACAAGGCTAGATAAGATGAACTATACCATATTATGAAACAAAGTTATAAAATTATACATAAGCAAAAACTGCAATGACAACTTCAAAAGATTAAAAACCACAAGCCATAAAAGATATTTTGGAGAAAAATGCAGGCTTGCAGCTCTGCGATGGGTAGGGGATAGGGAAGAGAAGAGGTGTTGTGGTGCACCTGCAGTTTTGACACGTGGAGGGGGGAAGCGTCCATGTTTGCAACTCTGTGGCATTCTCAGGGAAGAGGTATCCATTGGGGGGACGGGGGCACTTGCAGCTCACTATAGGGTATAAATTTGGGGGTGGGAGAGGGGGGAGAATAGATGAAAAAATAAACAGAAAAAACCCCCCACTGAAGGCCACAGTGATGCAGAGAGTGTTGGGAGAGGAAGTTCCCTCACATCAGCTCAGAGAGGCATCTAAACGCACTGCAATTCTTCAAAATTGCCAAGCTGCGTAAATGATTGACTTGTGGCCCATGACATTTTCTTACACTGCAGAAGAAAGGGAGAGATCCAGTCGGTCAGGAAAGGAGAAGAAAAGAAGAACAAATGGGAAAGCAGAAATGAATGAGTAGAGTGCAGAGGGGTGGGGGAAGTTGAAGGGAGATAAAGTGACAAAACCAAGAAAGGGCAGCCCAGTTATACTCAAACTAACAGGCCAATGTAATATAGTGCGCTCAGCCTAGCGCACAGCTTGATGCACTAGAGCAGGGGTCGGGAACCCATGGCTCGCGAGCCAGATATGGCTCTTTTGAGGGCTGCATCTGGCTCGCAGACAGTCGCCACACTTTCCAGTCCCCGGCTGACCCAGCTGCTCCCCGGTCCTCCTCCACCCGGGCGGAACGCGGCAGAATAGCTGGAGTCTGCGGCACCGGCGTGCTCTCTTCTTCCCGCCCCCCCCGCGGCCCGGAAGAGGAAGTGGTGAGCATCGGGTGCGTGCGCGGGAAGAACAGACCACGCTAGTGTGGTCTCTTCTCCCCCCCTACCCCCCCCCCCCCCCCGCGGCCCGGAAGAGGAAGTGGAGAGCATCGGGTGCGTGCGCGGCAAGAAGAGGCCACGCTAGTGCGCTCGGCATCGGCCCGAAGAAAAGAAGACTGCAGCGCGGCTCGGAGGAAAATGAAGAGCTTCAACCGCGGCCGATGGGACTCCTCCTCCGCGAGGACTGAAAATGAAGAGGTTAGCGTTGGGAGGAGGCTGCTGCTGCCGCGAGTTCCCGGGGTGGGGGAGAGAGAGAGTGAATGAGCGAGCAAGCATGTGTGTTTGAGATCCTGTGTGTGTGAGTGAGAGATTGCATGTATGTGAATGATTGAGAGCCTGTATATGTGAAAGAGAGTATGTCTGTGATTGACAGCCTGCCTGTGAGAGAGAGCATGAATGTAAGTTTACCATTGGGAACCTGTATGTGTAAGTTTGTGATTGAAAACCTGTTTGTGTGAAAGAGTATGTGTGTATGATTGAGATCCTTTGTGTGTGAGAGAAATCATGTGTATGTATGATTAAGAGCCTGTGTGTATAAGTAAGAGAGAGCATGTGTGTCTGTGTGTGATGGAGAGCTGGTTTAGGTGATGGAGCATGTGAGTATGTGATTGAGAGCCTGTGTGTAAATGAGAGAAAGAGAGGACATGTTTGTAAGCATGTGAATGAGAGAGTGTGTGTGAGAAAAAGACAGCATGTATTTATGTGATTGAAAGCCTGTGTGTGTGTGTGTGTGTGTAAGCGTGAAAAGATAGACAGCATGTGTGTAAATGTGTAATTAAGAGCCTATATAAGTGAGTGAGAAAAAACATGTGTATATGTGAGTACTGAGAGCATGTGTGTGTAGGTGTGTCATTGAGAGCCAGTGTGAGAGAGAGCGCTGGTATGTGACAGAGAGGAGAAAGTTCCAAGCAAACCACCCCGCCTCCTGCTAATTCAGAACAATCTCAGGACACCTGGATATTAAACGTTCCCAGGTATGCAGAGCAAAAAAATTTTTGTATCCTTATTTTTCATTACTGGGTCTTTGTGTCTGCTATTTTGAAATATTTTGTTGGTATCTGGAAATGTTTTATATGAGTTTTTAATTATTGGATATTCCACTCATCAGCTGTTTCGACATGTTCTTTTTGTTAGTACAGTTTTACTGCTGATGATTTTATATTTCTTGATTTGTTTTATAAGGATGGGTGATGTTTCTTTTTTCCTTTGTTACACTGCATACAGAGACTCTGGCTTGTTGCAGTTTCCAATTCAGTTTTTTCTGCATGCTTCTTGTTATGCGTTTTGGTCTCTTTATTCTATGTTAGGTGAGGGACAGCACGTGATTCAGGTGAGGTTTTCTGCTGGCGTGTAGTTTCTGTGTAGGACTCTATAGCAGCCTGACTTGGTCCGTTTTCCTAATAGATGTATTGGTGTCTTAAGGCCTGGTGTAATATTTTCAGAGACTTATTGTACTTTAAAAGCGTGATCTTACATAAAATGCACACATTTACTTGTATTTAGTTTTAAACATATTGTATGGCTCTCATGGAATTACATTTTAAAATATGTGGCGTTCATGGCTCTCTCAGCCAAAAAGGTTCCTGACCCCTGCACTAGAGTAACTCCAGATGCAGTAATGGGATCAGCGCGTAGCTAATAGCGCTCATTGCATGTAAGTGTCATGTAGATGAGGCTATTAGCTAGTAACCCAATGGAAAACACCACCGTGCACCCGACAAGCACTTTTTAACAAGCAAAAATTTAACAGCAGCCTTGGAGCTGGTGCTACAGACTTGACGTGCCGCCAAGGCTCAACAAAAAAGCAAAAACTACTGCTTTTGTGTGGTTCCTCCTACTTAATATCGTTGTAATACTAAGTAGAAGGAAGCACAGAAAGCAGTGTCAGAAAATGTGTTTCTTTGCAGCAGCCATGCGTGTAGAGTGCAGTCAGTTATATCAAGTTTGTATTGAAGTAGAAGGCATGCTTTTAGTACTTAGATAGGGACATATATGGCATGCCTTCCGGCTTCTGCCACGCATCTCCTTGTGGTCAAAAGTACAGACTGACCACAAATGTGGTAAGCAGAGAACTAACCGCAATTGTGGTCAGAAACTCAGAATAGCCCCCACCTGGCTATTTAAACCCTGGTAGGAACACAGTACAGGGGAGAGGAGCGAGAACAATCCTTACTCACCACAAGAGAGACATTAATGGGCTAATTGTTTCATGATCTTGGTAAGCATTTAATTATAATTATTTCTGCACTGTAGAATCAACATAAAAATGGATAGTAGTGACAGTTCACTAATTAAAAAAAGGCAGCAGTAATCAAAGCACAAATACGATGGCAATAAGGGCCCAGGAGACATCCACTCTGCCAAATTGACAAAATACATTAATTTGTGGTTAAAATAAGTTATATGGTTTTAAGGAAAACTAAGCAAAGTATTTAAAATAAAAATGATCCTCTTAAAATCCAGTTTGACTTGTTCCAAAAGATAGCACGAATATGAAATCTTCATTTGGAAAGTAAAAATGTAGTTAAATAATCTTCTGTATTGGATTTTCACGTTCCACTTTATTCACTTTGGATTTAAGCTTCAATAATGTGGGGTGTGAAGAGGGGTTGGTGGTGTATCAATGATTACTGTGTTTGTAGTCTGTCCAGGATTAATACCAAGCACTTGGAAATGACCCATATAATTCATGAATTTAGTCACTAACTTGTTATTGGAATGATTTGTAAGTTCTTCATTTAAGGCTGCTTTTTGTATTAGCAGAGCACTAAATATAAAAATATAATGGTGTGTAGGCTAGAAAAAGAAAAAAAAAAAAAAAAAGGAGAGTCTTGTTTTCCATGAAGAATGTGAAAATAAACCCTGCAGAACAGAAAAAGCATCAGGCTAGAACTGACCTCCTTTTCCACCACAGAGTCGAAGCTCCAGACTGTACACAAGCCCATTTTGCAAGTCTTGCTCATCTCCAACTAGTCGTCCATTACAGGTCACGTACAAGTTATCCACAGGAATACCCTAGAAAGAAAAAGGGAAACAAGCAAGAATGAATGGATGGAAACTTAACGCCCGAGATCTTGTACATGAACTCGGGAACAGAATCAACAGCACATGACGACAGTAAGGCCCACCCAGTCTACTTCCTGGTGTCATGCTCTACCCTTATTTCTTCGAATATAGGGATCCTCTGTGCTTATCTCAGTCTCTCTTGAATTTATGTTCATTCATCCAGCAGCCTGTTAAAACTTCAATGTGGAAGAATTATGCTTGAAGCCAGAACTCAACCCACGCAGTCCCTGATTTCCAGATTTTTCCTGCTCCTTCCCCTCTTATCTGCAGATAGCCTCATGAATGCTTCTGATAGAGTTCGTGGGTCTTGGAAGGCAGAGAGCACCCTATGGTTGTCACTGGCAACTCAGTGAAGATCTCCCCCACACAAGACAGACACTACCACGTGTATTTTATTTTTATACTGGATGAGAGAAAGAACTAGTCCAGAGCCTGAGGTTTGGCTACTCGTTCCTGGCCCACTCATGTCAAGCTGAACGCCAAGATACTGGAAAGGAACCAGGTTGTTCTTTGTGAAGTTCACTTCTCGACCTAGATCCATCAGGACCTGCACAACCCTGTTCAAGAATTCTCTTCCTGACATGACTTGGCTCTTTTTAGCCAATTGCCCACGTATGGATAATACCTTCTTTGCACAACACAGCCTGAACTACTCGCTTCACCACGACAGAACAGAGTATTCAGACTGAAATGTAGAATCTAAAGACAATCGCCAATTCCTTTGAGACTGAGAATTGGGCAGAGCTTGAAACCACAAACGACATTGAACCTGCCTTAATCCCAAGCCTCAGGTGGCACAGGAACCAGTCTGCAAACAATGAAGTATTTCCAGAGTGACCTGCTTAGGGCAGAGCTTTCCAAACTTTTCATGCTGGTGACACACTTTTTAGACAAACAATTTCACGACACAGTAATTCAGTCTACCAGCAAACCAGAGGTTAAAGGTTAAACAAACAAAACATATTTCGACAATTTATGTATGTTTCCTTAAACATATACATAAATGTTTCTGGATTACATAATGTTACACCCACACTGACCCTCAGGCAGCTCCCATTCATTCTCACACCTCTCCCTCCCTACCCCCGAGGCATGCACACATTCATTCTCTCACACACAGAGACCTCCAGGCAGACACCAATTCATTCTCACGCATACACCACACACAGGCAGGCACCTTATTCTCACACAGACAGACCCCAGGAAGACACCCATTCGTTCTCACACACAGATAAAGCCTCAGGCAGGCACCCATGCATTCACACACATACACCCCCAGGTAGACTCCCATTCATACACATGCACACACTAAAGGCAGACCCCCCTCTTTCTTTTGCCGGCAACCTCGGAGCCTCTCTCATTCCTCTGCTACTGCTGCCATGTGGATATTTGGGGAGATGCTGATTGCTGCTACTGGCACTAAAGCTCGTTCTGCTGCCTCCTCTGTGCAGGCCCCGTGGTATTAAATATTTGCAGGCTTCCACTTCCTCCATGCCGATCTCGTACATTGTGAGATCGGCATAGAGAAAGTGCTACTCTTGCACATTCCCAAAGATTACATGTGCCAATCACTAAAAAAAAAAAAAAACAAAAACAAAAACACACTACTTTTTTTTACCTTTGCTGTCTGATCTTAGTTTTCTAATCGGTTGGTCACAGGCTTTTTTTCCCACCTTCCCTTTCTTGTTTTTTTTTGCCAATTCCTTTTTTCAGGGTCTTTTTTTTCTATTTCTTTTCTCTCCATCTGTCTTCTTCCCTCAAACACACAATCAGGTTCTCATTCTCACAGTGGCCCTACTACCAGGTTTCCTCTTCTTCTCGGGCCACCGCAACGTGGGATATGCGGTGGCCCATTAATGCTGCTCTTCTTCTGTTCACGGCAGATGCTCCTCCTCCTTCCTGCCCACGCGGCTCCAGCAACATTTTTCTTCCGGGGCTGCGCAGGTAGGAAGGAAGAGGAGTGAACGTGACCCTTTCTTTGGGCCGTGGTGAGGTAAGCTCCACCACGGCCTTGCCGATCTTCCTGCTGTAGTTCCCTGCTTCCGCTGGCCCTGCTGCTATGTGAATCGGGCGACACACTAATGTGTCACAACACACAGTTTGGAAAGCTCTGCCTTAGAGGATGCCACGCAGAGGGACACCATAAAGGCATCAGAAACGGGAATAGCAGTTCTAGGGAATAAATCATTTGGTACAATATTCAAGATCCATTAGTTTGAGGTAATGTGGGTCCACTACCAGTAAAATCTTTGAAGGTGACCACCTACCAGGACCACTGTGGAAAAGACCCGCCAACAATCATTGGCTCGACCCAGTATATCCTGAAGGCCCGGCATTGTCATTGCTTGGCTTAGTCTCCCCTAGGTCCTGGATTAATGTATCCAAGTCCTCTCACCACCACCAACTTCTTCCATTAAAAAGGTAGCTAGGAGGGGATGGAGTCAAGATGGCCGCTTGCATGCAACGCTGACTCAGAGCTCCCGCAAAGAAACTTTTCCTAAGTGCTAATTTCTTCACAACATGCCTCCTAAGAGAAAGGGGAAACTGAGGACTTACCCCTCTAGTTCCTCAGTACCCGTGGGACAAAAAACCATCGAGGAATGCGCTGCCGTTCACCAGAAGTGGGAGGGACCGAGCCCTGCTGACGAAACAGGCAGGGAAGCAGCCGTTTCACCTGGGGATTTATCTTTAAGCCCTCCCATACCTAGGATACCACAAGCAACGCTGTTCAGCCAGCCGGTGAATGCTGTGACGGAGACACCCAGAGCAATTAGCTCAGGGGAGCCCGTGGAGGGCACAGAAACTGGCGGTCTGGACGGAGGGAAATCCAACTTACAGGGAGAAGGGACAGCTCTAATGTCGGTGGCAGTTCTGCAGCCTGAAGAAGCCAGTAATGGTAAGGCTGTTTTGATTCCCACTACTAATGTTTCTTTACTATTAACACAGACTATGGAACAACATGGTGAGCTAACCCCTCCAAGTAAGCCCGCTGTGGTAACAATGGACTCCCTATGGGAATTGATGGCCCAGCAAAATTTAGCCCTCTAGGACTGTATGAATCAGATTTCGCAGATTTCTGCTAAACTGGAAATGGTAACTCAAAATCATGACAAAAGAATTAAAGATCAATCAGATAAAATGCAATCACTTGAAATGCAGATGAAAGAGATGCAGAAAGTACAAGCGGTCACGATCCAGGACTGTAACGCCTTAAATAAAAAAACAGAGCTACTGGAAAATAGGCTGAGAAGGCTTAATTTAAGGCTATTGAACTTCCCCAAAATAATGGGAGAGCAACCAAGACTAACATTGCGAAGATATTTGAATGAAATATTAAAAATCCCTTTTGAAAGTATACCGGCATTTAACAAGGTTTATTTCTTGCCGTTCAAACAGACACGAGAAGGGATGAGACAGAATCAAATGGATCTGGAAAACTTAACTGACTTTTTAGAGTCATCTGCTGTAGAGATCATTGAGAGAGCAACTTTATTGATATCCTTTATAAACGAACAAGATAGGAGTGTGATAATGAAGAGCTATTTCCAGAATATGGGGGAAAAATTTATGGGCCAATTTGTTCAGATCTTTTCTGATCTGGCAAGAAGTACACAAGAAAGGATTTCCTGACACTTCGAAAGGAGACCAGGGAGATGGGGGCTACATACCAACTCAGATACCCATGTAAATGTGTCATTAAATATGGTGGTAATATACATGTATTTACGACTCCTGAACAACTGAAATTGTGGCTCAATTCCCATAAAAGGGCAATGGTAACATCAGCGCCAAATGAAGGTCCAATAACCTAGTTTAAATAGAAAATGGTGGGGTTTTTTGTTGCAAGTTAAGGGCAGTTTTCCTTTATGTCTACTTCTTTAAAATGTACTGAAGATAGTAGCTTCCTTAGTTTCTAAGTACCCACCCCCCCTCTAATATTATAGGGGACTACAGAAATAAGTATTTTTCTTTGATTTTTATTCTGATATGGATTAAAATGGATGTTTTCTTTTCTGTACAAAGATGGGATATGCTTTGTAATTATAAAAAAAAATTGCAATAAATAAATAATAAAAAAAAAAAAGGTAGCTTGCTGAGACAGGCCTTGATGCTGTATCCACTGCCCACTAATACAGCCACAGCAACTTCCTGGCTGCAAAATCAGACTAGGGACCTAGAGGAAATTCTAATATCATTAAAGGCAACTACCAGAAAAGCAGCCCCCAATTTCATGCAATGCATGCAAATCTCTCTCATGCACATTCATTGCGGATATCCAGAACACTAGACTGGCTGGGGGTCCCACAAGACAGGTTTGGGAACCTCTGCTCTATACTACTATAGAAATTAATTGTAATTTAGCAAGCGTGATATAAACTGATAAAGGCCAAAGAGCCAAAAAAAAAAACAAAAACGTTTTAAGAGCATTTCAGTCTTCCTATCCCAAGGGTCCTTGAGGACTAAGCCCCTTTCACTGGGCGAGTTACCTTGCAGGCCACAGCCAAGACAATGGCAGCAGCTTGAGGCACCTGAAAAATCTGTTCTCCAACCTCCTCTGGCAGAAGATACAATTTAGTCAAGGTTTTGACACCTTGGAGACCCCTTTAGGGAATCTCATTCAAACAAGTTCTCCACTGCCTTATGGAAAGGAAAAGCTTTTAGATCGGGATGGCCAACTACAGTCCCTAAGAACCACAAACAGGCCAGGTTTTTAGGATAGCCACAATGAATATACACAAGATAATAGAGGCAGTGCATGCAAATCTCTCACACATATCCTAACAACTTGACCTGTTTGTATGTGTCTCAAGGATCAGAGTTGGCCACCTCTGCAGAACAAGATCACCTGTTGAAGACTCCCGACCTAAGAATCAGACACCTGAAGAGATGTCACAACCTGAGAAATTAAAGACGACACTTCATCCTTATGGAATAAAAGGAGTGCCAAGGATTATCCACATCTAGCTCTTACTCTGCCCAACTCCAGAGATCATCTCAAAGATGAGCCTCCAGCAACACTAAAAGCCTTCCTTAACAACCTAGGCCACTTAGGGGCAGACCCATATGAAGGGAGGAGTGATGCAGGGACAGCCCCCTCTCTTGTATTGCCCAGAAGGTATGGTGAAGATACCTGAAAAATTCCAAAGAAAAAGATACTTGGGAAGAAGGAAGGGATATATTAGAAACCCAGCTTGAATTTTGAGTTATATCAATCTATGGCATCAAGAGCAGGCTTCTCCAGGCCAAAAAAAAAAAAGTCAGTTTCAATAGGCAGTGCAGGTTGTAATGGGCCACATGAAGGATCCAAAATGGCAGCCGTTGCATGGCTCTCACAGACCAAGGGAAGCATAGACTAACTTACCTGTAGCTGACATTCTGGTACTATTTCTGCAGGGGAGGCAGCTAGAGCCCTGTCCATCCGCTCAGCGTTAGAATCACTGCTCCCATCACACCCAGGAAGTAGAAGCCAACCGTGCGGCAGGCACATCAGCTCCCACAACATCTATACCACTGACCCCATTCAGCCATGCTGCAACACGCTCCAAGGAATTTTGCTCTGTATCTGGCTAATAAACCCCCCTTACAAAGTCTTCAAGCTTAACCCAGATGGCCCTCCTCTCCTCTGCCAGTCTAATCCTTGCTCTCAGCTGTCTTGCTTTTTTCTCTTTTCTTTTTAAAAAAAACTTTATCAAACTGAAAGGGAAAAATTTAGAAGGAAACAAGAAGGGGACCTGACTCAATAGTCCTCCTGAAATACACCATTGTCCCCTACCATAACTAGGCCCTGGAGGGCATAGGAACTTAATTGGGCTTGCCCAACCAGACCACCTGGGAGCCTGGCCCTCAAAATTGCTCAACCAGGGGAATAATTCCAAAAAACTGATGCACTAGGAGCTGCAAGTGGTCAACTGAGGAAGACATCACAGCTTCAGGAGGTGAATGTGAAGAGAGCTTCACCAGGAGAGGCTGTAGAGTGAAGTCTGCAGCTGGAGTCATGCTGCTCCAGTCCAACACCACACCATCTGCTGGAGAAAGAATACCGGCCTCTGCGCATGCCACACTAACCTATTACAAGTGATGTCACTGGAAAACGTACGTCCTCGTCTTCACTGCTATTAGGCAGTGTAAACCCACATATCTGGACTAGCAGGATAAGGAAACATTTCTTCTGGTTTCAAAGTCTACTTTATATTTCAGCAATAAAAAAAAAAAATTGAGTATTTAATTTCAGATTCCAGGATGACAAAGTTTGTAATGCAGATGTACAGAAACTAAATGATCAAGAACAACCAAAACTGAAATGATAGCCTAATAACCTCCCCATGATATGTTCCCTAAAAAAGGAGATTTTTTTTTCTCCCATCGATACTAGGGCTGAATTAGCCATAACATGAAGGAGGCACAGGATGTTAGACTATGTGGCAAGAAGCGATAAAAATATGGGCATAGGCATGTAGACATCAAGTTGTACTGCAAGCTACCTTCCCAGAACCTCTAACACATTGATAGATAGTCTCAGCAGAAGCTTTCCTCCACACAAATGGTCCCTTCAGCAATCTCTGGAGATTTGCAGCAATCTATCCTTTCACGTCAGAACAGAATAGAAATCTAAGAAAGTATTGCTCCATTCTTTCCAGCAAACTCAGATCTGCTCAGGATGTTTTACTGTTCAACTGGAATGCAGATATCATGCATGCTTTTCCAGATTCAGACAACAACCAGAATGATGCAAAAAAAAAAAAAAAAACCCACTGAAAAACTGGGTCCATCTGATCCTCATAGATCCAACATGACCAAGGCAAATATGGCTCAAGTATCTAGTACAGCTTTCCAATCATCCTCCGATACATCTCGGATCAGATCCATATTTATTAACTCAAGAAAAGGGACATTGTTTTATCCAATCCTTCCCTCCTCTCAACTTGACAGCTTGGATACTGAATGATCAATTATAAAAAATTTGTCCTTATCTAATGCAGTGGAGGACATATTAGTGTGCCAAAAACACCTTCAACTAGAAGAGCTTATGATTTTAAATGGAAAAGATTTTCCACGTTGCGTCAACACAACAATGTGAATCTGTTTGCATGTGAACCAAGAGATATGACTTATTTGCTCTTGATTTCTGAATCAGGCTTTGCCACCTCTTCAGTAAGAGTATATGTCAGTGCCATAGCAGCCTACCATGTCCAAACCGAGGGTAAGCCTCTCTCCATTCATCCATTAGCATATCTGGGAACTTTTAAATTCCAATCACACAGACTGTTGTGGACTGAGGGAGGAGGGGGGGGGGGGGGAAGCAGGGGAAGTTAGGCATTATGCACACAGATTCTCTTATGCATAAACTAACATTCACTCACACACATACTCTTATTCTGACACACAAAAAACTCTTACACGCATGCTAAGTCACTTCTCTCCCTTTCACACATCCCTGCTCGCTCACACATAGCAACTCTCTCATACACATCTACACACACTCAATCTCATGCTCATTCATCCTCTCTCTCTCTCCATCCTGAACCATCCAGGAACTGCAGCTGCTTCATCCTTTACACCTCTGGGGCAGCAGCAGATTCCCCCTCTTCTTCTGGGCCCACAGTGCTGCAGAAGTTTTCTCCTCCTCTTCTGGGCCCACTGGACAATGCAGCAGCCTCTTTCTTCTTGCTTTTGGCCTGCGAGGTTGAGTGACAGTGTCCGTCTTTGGGACTATGTGACCGAAAGGAAAATTCTTTCTACTTTTGGCCTTGGGGGCAGCTGCTCACACTGCTACTTACTCCTTCCTGCTGATGCGGCCAGACACTCCTCTTTCTTGCAGTACACTGGTCATCTCATCCTCATTCACGCCCACGGGGCCAGGAAAAAGTCACCTGGGCCACACAGGGTGCTCTCAGCCCAGTTGGAGTATTCCCACATTGTCCATGAGTGTCCAAATTAACAAAAGGCTTAAATTCCCATTACAGTTTGGACAATCTTTCAGAGTGACAGTAAATTTGGATAAGCAGTTTTGGGTAGCCTGTTCACTCAGTACTCTACTCTCCACGGTGAGGTCCGGGTTGCTTATATAATAAACAATCTACTGCAACCCTTAGCTTGGGACTCCCCACATATTATGGCTAATTCAGCCCTGTTAATTGACAGAAAAAGCAAGTTTTCTTACCGTGATCAGCATTTTCCATAGAAAGCAAGATGAATTAGCCATACTAAATACCTGCCTACCTAGCTAATCTTAGTTCAAAAATAGACTGAGGGGGCTCACAAGGAAATGCCCAAGTGGGAATTCCCACAAAAGCTCTATTAGCTATGAGAGAGAGAGGTCCATTCGGTGTCACTGGATTTATGTTAAGTAGAGGCAATGTAGTAATAGTGGATTACATCACCCACATCATCCTGTTTACAGTAAGAAAGCTTTCTTGCTTTCACCACTTTTTTCTGCCTGAAAAAGGATCACTATTTACATAACATTGAAAAGGTAATTTATGCAAATAATGAACTTACAAAATTTTATTTTCAGTAGCAAAAAAAACAAACAAACAAAAAAAAAAAACCAACTGTTGTAAGCTTGGTAAGAGGCTCCCTAGCGCAAGAACAAGACCATGCCAAACTTGCCCCCACCCACTCACTGCCTTTAACAAACGCAGATGCACTGGAGCACTTGTATTCTTGTTGTGGTGTTCTTCCAAAGCAACTCTCCCTCATGAATGTTCTCTGTGGACAGCCTGAAAACCAGACTGGTTAGGGGTAATTCCAGGGCCAACTTGAGCACTGCTCTAGTGGAAGCACATCATCGGAACAAAAGCAAACTCTTATGCACCAACTATCTACACATGTGTTCAACTACCAAAGTGAAAAACAAATACGGAAAACGTTCAGAGGCAAAGCTTTGGGAATGCTTTCCCACACCAATTTGTAGAAGGGGTGCGCACGGGAATTGTGGGTTTGTGTGTACACAGGAATGTGTTTTTGTGAGTGGGGAGGAAGGAGGAAGCAGTTGGGTAGAGATATGTAGGGTGCACGGGGGCAGGTGACTGGGAGTGTTGAAATGTATATGCGGTTGTGTCTCCGATAGATGTTGGAATCCATGAATGTGTGGGTGTGGTGTCATGTGTACACATTTTGGAAGTGTGGTGGAGATGGCAGTTTTGAAAACTTTTTTGGCACCATCCTTCACCAGCTGCTTCAGTTATTTTTCCATCTGCCTTTGTTGCTTTCTAGGCCAAAAGTGCTGGAAGGGCGAGTGCAGTGTGCGTTTGGGAGAGGACACAGGCAGGCATTTGAAAGCACTGGTCAGCTTTCTACAGTTTCAAACAGAAAGTAATGGGGATTGTTTTTGGTGGGCCACTTCTCTGGAAATACCAACATGATGTTTCTCTCTTGAACATCAGATATTCACATTTTCTTCCTGCATGCAAAATTTGATAATTGCATTTTTTTGGGAGAATTATTATGCCTACAGACAGACATCTATCCCTTTTATGAACTGTAATTCTTTCCAACATTTCATTTGTCAGAAAACATAAAAATGGTCAAAAAATCCTTTTTTTTCCCCCCATTAACATTTTATACATTTTTTCTGAAACTTATTTACAAAATGGAGGATTTTAACCAAAGCTTAAGACAATTCAGTTTATTTAGACTACAAGCCTTCCTTCATTGTCCAAATTTGTACACACTTAATTGTTCAAGTAGTTAAAACCCACAGCATTCCTCAAACTACTGCATCTAATTCATGGCACGATAATAAAGGTACATCAAAACTAATTTTAAGAGGCATATTCCACACTTCCACAGGAAACCTTGTCCAATGTAGATTACAGAATACACATTCATAAATTTAAACAGACAGCATTTAAATATAAATACAAAATAAAGCAAAATACCAATTATTGGATTTAATTAACCATAAACTTGCTAATAAAAAAAAGAAAAAAAGGGAGAGTGCAGAGCAAAGACGCGACCATCTCCTGCGAGCTGTGAGAACGGGGGCAGGAATTCCTACCTGTCTGCAGTACTCCAGCTCCCTGCCGACGCGGAGACGCGGAGGGGCGGACCCAGAGGCGGAGCCCGGAAGTGGCACTTTAAAGCGGGGCGTCCTGGAACAAACTGTGAGAGTGCAGAGCAAAGACGCGACCATCTCCTGCGAGCTGTGAGAACGGGGGCAGGAATTCCTACCTGTCTGCAGTACTCCAGCTCCCTGCCGACGCGGAGACGCGGAGGGGCGGACCCAGAGGCGGAGCCCGGAAGTGGCACTTTAAAGCGGGGCGTCCTGGAACAAACTGTGAGAGTGCAGAGCAAAGACGCGACCATCTCCTGCGAGCTGTGAGAACGGGGGCAGGAATTCCTACCTGTCTGCAGTACTCCAGCTCCCTGCCGACGCGGAGACGCGGAGGGGCGGACCCAGAGGCGGAGCCCGGAAGTGGCACTTTAAAGCGGGGCGTCCTGGAACAAACTGTGAGAGTGCAGAGCAAAGACGCGACCATCTCCTGCGAGCTGTGAGAACGGGGGCAGGAATTCCTACCTGTCTGCAGTACTCCAGCTCCCTGCCGACGCGGAGACGCGGAGGGGCGGACCCAGAGGCGGAGCCCGGAAGTGGCACTTTAAAGCGGGGCGTCCTGGAACAAACTGTGAGAGTGCAGAGCAAAGACGCGACCATCTCCTGCGAGCTGTGAGAACGGGGGCAGGAATTCCTACCTGTCTGCAGTACTCCAGCTCCCTGCCGACGCGGAGACGCGGAGGGGCGGACCCAGAGGCGGAGCCCGGAAGTGGCACTTTAAAGCGGGGGCGTCCTGGAACAAACTGTGAGAGTGCAGAGCAAAGACGCGACCATCTCCTGCGAGCTGTGAGAACGGGGGGCAGGAATTCCTACCTGTCTGCAGTACTCCAGCTCCCTGCCGACGCGGAGACGCGGAGGGGCGGACCCAGAGGCGGAGCCCGGAAGTGGCACTTTAAAGCGGGGCGTCCTGGAACAAACTGTGAGAGTGCAGAGCAAAGACGCGACCATCTCCTGCGAGCTGTGAGAACGGGGGCAGGAATTCCTACCTGTCTGCAGTACTCCAGCTCCCTGCCGACGCGGAGACGCGGAGGGGCGGACCCAGAGGCGGAGCCCGGAAGTGGCACTTTAAAATCAGGACGTCAGCGGCGCGCAGCAGAGCCGGCGCGCTGCTGAAGCCGCGCGCGCTAAAGGGGCGCGCTGAGCAACGACTTTGCCCGGCTTCGCCCGGAAACGCCCGGACGCTTGGATCTATGCCTGGATTTACATCTGCAGGTTTGGTACTTGCTAAAGGTACTTTGATATTTTTTTCTTTTACAGAATATGTTTCCGGGTCTCTGAATGACCATCTATGCACCTAAATCTTTAGGCCACATAATAAGAGTCTCTGCTGAAATTCCTCTTGGTAATCGTTTTGAGAATGCCTCCAAAACGTAAAGGGAAAGTGAGAGTGTTTCCCTCACTTCCCATACCATCTCCAATCCAACAGGAAATCAGCAGGTTTTTACTCTCTCCTGCTTTAAATGAGGTGAATGGCAAGGACTCTGATGTGCCACTCAGCCTGGGAGGGCTGAATGTGCCTCCAGACGAGGCTTCACTAAGCCCAAACACCGGCATACCTCCTGCTGAAAGACTGGTGGGAATAAGCTCTGAGGGAGCTATAGCAGAGGTCACCAATGAGCAAGCTTCTATTATCACCAACGGAGCAACTCCAAGTGGTGGAGGAAGAGACTTGGAGTTAGTAGTTCCTTTAGAAAGGAACATGGAACCATCTATACCAGGTTATAATCCAGAGTTACCCACCCGTCCAGCGGTGGTAACACTCGAAGTTTTGTGGGAAAAGATGGAGGGAATGTCCCTAAATATAAAGGCTTTAGATAAAAAGGTTGATATGCTAATGAGTGGGAATCAGAAGGAAATGTTACAAATTCAGAGACAAATTAAGGATGTAGTTGACAGGACAAAGAGTTTAGAAAATATTCAAAAGAAAAATATAGAATTCCAGGTAGCTGTAGTTAGGGACAGAGAATCAGTTACTAGAAGGTTGGAATCTCTAGAAAACAGTGCCAAGAAATATAATTTACGTTTTTTAAATTTTCCAAGAGTCATAGGGGAATTACCCTTAGTTACTCTAAAAAAGTTTCTATTGGATAAACTTGGCATTGGTTCTGGGGAAACCATAAATATAGTAAATTGTTATTTTCTCCCTAGAAATAGAAATGTAAACAATAGATCTGATTTACCATTCCAAGGAGACCTCACCAATTTTCTGGAGTCCAGTGCTCAGATCATTGATTGGGGTACACTGTTGGTAAATTTTTCATCACTTAAAGAGATAAATCTAATAATGAAGACATACTTTCAAAAGTATCCTGTTAACTATATGGATAAATTGATAAAGATATTCCCCGACTTGGCATATCCCACACAATTGAGAAGGAAAGCCTTCTTGGCCTTACGCCAAGAGGCAATTGAATTAGGCTATGCCTTTACATTAAGATTTCCATGTAAATGTATAGTGAAAAAACAGAATGATATATTCATTTTTTTTTGTACCGGAACAACTAAAAGAATTTATAGAGCAAAGGAAAATCCCATCCTCCTCCCCTATTTCGAGTTCAAATTGAATGGAAAATAGCAGGTAATATGTTGGCCCTGAATTGTTTTTCTTTTTCCTTTTTAACTCCCCTTTGATTATCGGTTTAAGTGCAAATCACTCTCAATTATGTTTGATATTAAATGATATTGGGGTTTATTTTGGTTTCATTATAGATTTTGATTATTCAATACTGTAAGCAGTACAGATGTTTCCTAAATATAAATGTAACCCAATACATGTATTTCTATGCAAACTATATTTTATTGTTTGTTTTGAAAACGAGAAATAAAGAATTAAAAAAAAAAAAAAAAAAAAAAAAAAAAAAAAAGAAAAAAAGAATGCTTTCAACTTTTTTCTAGATGTCAGATAATCTCCTCCCCCCCCCCCAATAGTTTGTCAGACAACCAATTTCACAATTGAGGGCCTGTAAAGGCAAAAAGCCCATTTCTAGTTGTCTTGTAATTTATAGTATTGTTGCTCCTCCAAAGCACTGCTTTACCTACTGATCTTTAATTTAACTCCAAATAAAATAAGAATGCATTAAATGCATTCTAAAGCCTGTAGCTTAAGGAAAATCCCTCCCCCAAGTGTTACTGTACCTAAATCTGTATGGAGAGGGTGCCTTAGACAAGTGTTGGCCCCCAACCCTCTCCTGGAGGCACACCTAACCAGTCAGGTTCTCAGGACTGCCAGAATGAACGTGGCATGAGAGAGATTTGCATACAGAGGTGACCCAGGATGTGCAAATCTATTTCATGCATATATATTACAGCAATCCTGAAAACCTGCCTAGATAAATGTGCCTCCAGGAGAGGGTTGGGAAACACTGAGCTAGGTAAAATAGCCCCCTGCAGAACTTATAGATAACATCTACCCAGCAACCCTTATTTTTTTGCAAATGGAAGCCAAAGATCACAGAAAGATCTGCACAGTCGTCGTCCTCCTCCTCCCCCCAACAATTATCACAGGTGACAGGAAAGCATGGACAGTAAGAAGAGGTGCAGGGAATCCAGGGGCCCAGCTCCAATATTTCCTCACTGATTATATGGCCACATGGTTGACCTGCAATATCCATGTCCTATTTAGAGAGGTTTGCTCACAGTGCGACCCTCAGCAAGAAAAGGTCCTCTCTCCAGTGCCATGGTCCTTGCTTTATTTAGAGGAAAACAAAAAGATTGTTCCTGAATATATCATATGAAATATCAGCATAAACAAAGTACTAAGACAACAATATTTGTAACTTCATTATAAGGAACCACCTCCCTCTACATTCCAAAACAAATTCCTGTGCCTCAGCCAAAGAACTTCATGTCTCAGCTGTTGTTGAAAGCCTTATGATGATAATTTAGAGAATATTAGAAGACTGATGAATGGATCTGCAATTGGGTGAACGGAAGAAACTAAAATGGTTGTAGTCACTTCTGACTAAATCTACATTATTCTATTAGAGCAATTATGTTTTTAACTTCTACACGTTACCCTGAGGCAGTCCTAATTTCTAAGTTAAAATTATTTATAGTACCTATTTTAAATGTAATAAAGCAACTCGTTTTGAAGGTGGCTATTTGGTTTAAACATTACTCTCTTTCCCACATCACCTCTCTCCATGAATTTAAAGTGCTAATAGCAACAGAATAAGCATCACGATTTCTGATGGTTTCCAAGATGTGGACATTTGGTCAGGGACCTACAGTTGTTTTTAGTTGACTTATTCTGAATGATTTCCTGGTCACCGCTGAAAAAAAAAAAAGTAGCTGCAACAGGATGCAAGGCACCGCCTAACATGTTTCACTAGCTGACATAAATACCAAAAGCCCATTGCTGGTTGTCAGCTCCTGGAAGAAAAAAAAAAAAAGTCTCCCATCGTGTCTACTTTGGGAAAAAAAAAAAGCCAAGAGGATAACTTTCAAACTGCACATGGCGGCATATTCACGTGTATGTAGCTGTGCGCAGATTTACTATACTATTTTATAAACACACGCCTATGATATATATGTATTGTATGAATATGCATGTATCTCTACTTTGCAGCACGTGTGCATGTAGGCTTATGCACAAATATATGCAATGCCTTGAAACCATGTCAATCAATGCACTGAATGGGGCAGATTTTCAAAGGGATACTCGCGTACCCCCCGAAAACCTGGCCCAAGCTCTCCTTGCGCGCACCGAGCCTATGTTGCATAGGCTGCTGGTGCGCACAAAGCCCCGGGACGCACGTAAGTCCCGGGGCATTCCTGGGGGGGGGTGGCCGCAGCCTCCGGACCAGAACATGGCGCGCCGGCAGCTGGCCCGGCGCGCCCAAGTTACGCCTGCCTTGGGCAGGCGTAACTTTTGGAATGAAGGTAGGGGGGGGGGGGAGACGGAGGCAGGCTGCCGATTTTGTGCAGCCTTGCGCGCGCCGACCCCGGATTTTAAAAGATACGCGCATAGCCGCGCGTTATCTATTAAAATCCGGCATACTCTTGTTTGCGCCTGGTGCGCATATTTTTTTTTAATCTTCCCCAATGTGTGCACATTGCCCACCTATTTTCAAAATATAAGTGCGCATATTTTACACACGTAAATTGATAACATTTTATATCTTGCATGCGTTGACGACTTTACCAGTTAGTCCCCCAAATTGCCTAGTCCTTCTACAAATCGAGACTCTCTTGGTTATTCAGTTTGAACTCCCAGTTCACCCAGACCTCCCACTGGGTCGTTTACACCAGATAATTAGCAGGTGTAAAAATAAGCAAGTTGGAAAATGTACAGATGCAAGTCTTTTAAAAACAGCAATTTATGCACATAAGTGTTGGCCATGCCCAGGCACTCTGCTAGACTACACCCTCTTTTTAAATATGCACATAAGCATTCAAAAGTGAATACACACACTATTTTAGACTTTTATAAAATTATGAAATATAGGAGTGCACTCATTTTTACATGTGTAATGTTTTAAAAATTCATCTTTTAGTGAATTGAGCACTAAGGATGTGAAAGCATAGAATGGCCTCCTGGTGACAGCTAAACAGTCTAAGAGGGCAGAGGATAAGCACTCTGGTTGCTCAACCCACTCTGTAGCACCTCCACTGGCTACCAATCAAATCCAGGATTCTCTTCAAAGTCCTCACGATCCTACATAAAGCTAAACACAACCTCACCTCTCTCAACACCGCTATTCAACTAACACCACACACCTCATCTAGACCAATCAGGAGTGCTTACAAAGACACTCTGTATGCCCCTCAAGTGAAAACACCCCTAAGAAAACGCGCCATTTCGGCAGCAGGACCCCATCATTGGAATGCGTTGCCTCCGGATCTCAGGCAAGAGCCTTGCCTATCTTCATTCAAAAAAAAAAAAAAAGAGACTTAAAACATGGCTATTCAGCCAAGCCTTCCCGGACACTTAATTCTCCCTCTCCTTCAGCCTGACACTCTCAATCTGACATTCCAGTCGGCCCTCACAGACCTTCGCTTCGTTCCTGTTGTGTTTCTCAGTTATCTTAGTTATGAGATGACTTGTTAGGTTATGATATGTTCTGTTACGACTCATTCAACTGTTAATTGCCTCCCATGTTCTATGTAAATCGCCCCTGAGCGAATATTGCAGTTACATTGTAAACCGATGTGATTTGTATTTTTTTTTTTTTTTTTTTTTTTTTTTTTTTTTTAACAGGAACGTCGGTATTGAAAAGTTAAAAATAAATAAACTCACTCAGGGACAACAGAATTTACATATTCATGGCACCATACTCCTGATTCAACAACAGGTGTTGGGGCTGCCAGTATGTATATCAAAGATTAATATGAACATTTAAAATCCTAGTAGTACAGGAATCCCCACGCTTGGATTGTCCAACAGGCTGTAACAGTAGAATCAGCTAGTACCTGGGTCCGTTGGCAGACTGCATATTCCGTAATAACTAGAAGTCCTAGCAGAAAATGCAGGCACTCGCGTAGTTGGGTCTGTCTGACAAGCAACCATTTATTTACAAGTCACTTTTCCTGTGTATCTCAAAGCAACTAAGAAAAGTGTAATAAAAAATCTAATGTAATAAAATACAAACAAAAAACTGCAAAACAAATACCCAAAACAAGGAAATAAAGCAAAATAAGTTCAATAAAAATCAAATCACATTTATTCAGAATTTGTGAATCGCCTAAAAGGCCTAGGCGACGTACAAGATAGCATTCATAAACAATTCCAACAGATTAAAAATAAAATTTGAAAGTGTACAAGTTGCTATAATCATATGAAGACTAAATAAATCCTCAATGCTAATCAGGACAGTAAATCCTGATCAAAAATCAGTGCTTCAAAAAGTCATCTCCTCAGTGGGTTAGGCAAACTATTCCAGAGTTACAGAGCAGCATAAAAGCAAGTTTGCTTACCGTAAATGGTATTTTCCATAGATAGGATGAATTAGCCATGCTGTCTGGGTGATGTCATCCAGGCATCATGCGTCATGGGGCGGAGCTTCTCTCTCCAAGCTTGAAGAGTTTTTTGCCTGTGCAGCTGCACTTCTTCCCGCGCATTTTGAGTGGTTTTCAGTTGATTATTAAGCAGATATATAAAGTTATCAGATGGCTATCCAGGGAGGTGGGAGGGGACGCATGGCTAAATCATCCTATCTATGGAAAACACTGTTTACAGTAAGCAAATTTGCTTATTTAGCCATGCTGTCTGGGAGTCCCAAGCTGATGGTTGCTTGTGTTAGTCTGTCATCACTAGCAACCTATGGTTTGTAGACAGCCATTAGTGTTGCTGGATGTGATATAACACTGATGACCCCAATGCACTGTCAGCTGCTGACTGTTGATAGAGACAGTAATGGGATGTGAAAGTGTTAATTGATGACCACACCGTTGCTTTACAAGTTTCTTGAATCGGTACATCATGCATGTGTGCTAATGAAGTCACTGTAGCTCTAACTTTATGTGCTTTAATTGGATTATGGAGCACCACTGAATGTGATGAGTAGCAGAACTGGATGCATTGAGTTATCTGATGTGAGCGTGTCCTTTTCCAGGGTCATTTGGATTATAAGAAATGAAAAGTTGAGATGTACATTAATTATTTGAGTTTTTATAATACGCCAATGCTCTTTTGCAGTCTAATGTATGAAGTGCCTTCTGTCTTATTTTCATGTGGTTTAGGAAAGAAGGTGGGTAAAGAAATTGACTGGTTTAAGTGGAAGGCTGAAACCACTTTAGGTAAAAAGGGATGGGTGTGTATGCACTCATCCTTGTCATTGTGGAACTACAGGTTACGGATAATTAATCGTTAGGGCTTGCAGTTCACTTACTCTCCTGGCTAATGTGACCGCTACAAGGAAAAAGTACTTTCCAAGTGATGTGTTTCAAGGATGACAACTCCATGGGTTCAAAGGGAGCCCCCATTAAGCTTTCCAGGACAAATGTTTACGTCCCATTGTACAGGAGGTTTTTGTAGTGACACCTGAATGCGTAGCAAACACCTCAAAAATCTTGATATCAAAGGATGAGAAGAGATTGAGGAAATTCCGTCTGCAGTGTAATAAGCCACTAAAGCGAACCCATATGGATGACACTGCTAAGCCTGAGGAGGAAAGTGAATGTAGGTACACTAGCAAACTCTTTGGGGAGCAGGTGAAAGGGTCCATTCCCCACTGGTAGCACCAATTGGAGTATTGTTTCCACTTGAAGGTGTAATTCTTCCTGGTGGATGGTGTCTGGCTGCTATTAACACATCAGTGATACATGGCGATAGCTGGAAATGTCCTAGGACTTCCTGCTCAATCTCCATGCTGTCAATTGGAGAGAAGAGTGCATTGGGTGAAAGAGTTCTGTTCTCCTGCATCAGCAACTTTGTGCTGTTTCCGAGAAATACTGGTGGCTGAGTGAAAAGATGTATTAGATAAGCAAACCTAAGCTGGCTCAGCCACACTGGAATAAGTATCATGTCTGCCCTGTCCAATATACATTTCTGTATCATGCAGGATATTAGTGGAATTGGAGGATAGATATCTAACAGGCCTATTGACCCGGGAATCAGGAATATCCTGGGAAGAACTGAGCAACAGGTTTCTAGTTTCATGTTATGTTCTGCTGCAAAAAGATCTATGCATGGCGTTCCCCAATGATTGAAAAGATAGTTTGCTATCCCTTGGTCTAGGGATCACTCGTGCGGGTGATCCCTAGAGTTTGTCCACTTTGGTGTTCGCCAATCCAGACAGATAAGATGACTGAAGGATTGTTCCGTTCTCTTCTGTCCATTCCCAAATCTGTACTGTCGCCTTGCAGAGAGAGTCTTGGAACCTGACCCTCCTTCCCTGTTTATATAGAACATGGCCACTTGGTTGTCCGTGTGGATCAATACAGACTTCCCGTGAAGCGTTGGTTGGAATGTACGCATTGCATTTTTTATTGTTGTTAATTCTAAGAGGTTTATCTGGAAGTGTCGTTCTGTTGGGGGGCCATAAACCTTGCGTCTTTAAATGATGGAGATGGGCTCCCCAACCCTTCATTGATGCATCTGTCATGACCAATTGATGAGGATTCCTGATTGGTGCTCCCGTTGTCAAACACCGAAGGTTTCAGCCACCATGAGATGTCTTCTCATTGAGGAAGTTATTCGAATTCTCTGACATCAGTTGATCTCACTGATTCCATTGAGATTTTAAACCCCCTTGTAAACGTCTCACGTGAAGACGAGTACGAGGAACATGTATCGCTGCTGCTATGTGTCCTAATAAGACTAGTACTCTGCGTACTGAGGTAAAAGTCTTGTTGAAAAAAAAAATTCTGCATTGGGAACATATGGTCTGAGTCCTGTCTAGGGGCAAGAATGCCCTACATTGGGGGATGTGAATCTTTGCCCCAATGAACTGAAGAATTTGTGAAGGATGTAGATGGGACTTTTGAATAGTTTATGCTCAATCCCAGTTCTTCTAAAGCATTTAATTGTTTCCATCAGCTGGTTTTGCAATGCTTGTGGATTTGGAGAGATAATGAGCCAGCTGTCGAGATATGGGAAAATTCTGATTCCCCATTTTCGAAAGTGAGCCACAACTATCGCAAGACATTTCATGAAGACTCCTGGGGAAGATGAGAGTCCAAAAGGGAGAAACTTGTATTGGTAATGTTGGTTCCCATTCTGTAGACAAAGGTAATGCCAATAGGCCTTGTGGATGGGAGTATGAGTGTATGCATCTTTCAAGTCCAGAGAGCACATCCAACCGTTGGGTTGTAGAAAGAGGAGGATCAATTTCAGAGTGGTCATTTTGAACTTTTGCCTCTTAATAAACTTGTTAAGAAAACATAAGTTCAGAATGGGACGGAGATCTCACGACTGTCTGAGTATGAGGAAGTATTGGGAATAGTAGCCTTTGTTGATCTGAGAAGGCAGAAGAGGACATATTGCTTGCTGTCTTAGAAGAGCTCGCACTTCCTAAGTACAGGAATGTAAGAATGTGTTGGCGTGGGGGCTATTGGATGTGGTAACAGGGCTAGATGAGTGAAATCCAGTTTGTATCCCTGGGAATTTATATCAAGGACCCATTGATCGGTCGTGATCTTGGACCAGGCATGGAAAAAAGATGAACTCCTGCCTCAGTTGAAACTGGTTGTTCCTCAAACTGTTTTTGGGATTGTGGTTGGTGCATCTTCTGGGGTTGTTGATTTCTTGGACGGTTCCCTTTGTTGAGGTTGTGGACCCTGCAGTCTTAGTTGTTGATAGGAGGGTGACCTGTAGGGGTGGCAATATGGCTGATGACCCCTATATGGTCTATGTTGGTAGAAGCTTCTCTTATATTGAGAATAAATATTTTTTGTGGTAGTCTGAATGACTGTCGGCGAGGTTAAAGACTGTACTGCCACATTCTATTCTTTTCAGACACACTGGGCCGGATTTTAAAAGGGTTACGCGCATAACTTAAAAGGCCCCTGCGCGCACCGAGCCCCGGGGCTTTGCAAAGGAGGCGTGTCAGGTGGGTGGCGCGGGAGGCATGTCTGGGGCATGACGCCTGCCCGGGGGTGTGGTCGAGGCCTCTGGACCAACCCCCGGGTCGGGTGATGGCACGCCAGCAGCCCGCTGGCGCATGCAGATTTACGCCTGCCTCTGGGGACAATAGTGGTGGGGGTGGGGGGGGTTAGGTAGGGGAAGGTGAGGGGAGGCGGAGGGAACAGGCAGCGCGCGCCGGGCTCGGTGTGCGCAGGTTGCACAAATGTACAAAAGTCCGTACGTGGACTTCGGTACACAGTGCGGCGGCGCTAGACGAATGCAACAGCGCGGCGGCGCTAGTAAATAACAAACGGGACAGACCCGTGCAGCAAAGCAGGACCCTTCATGAACAACGCGGCAGCATTGGAATTAGACCTGGGGGGCAGCGTGACAGCGCGGCGGCGCTAGACCCAGTGCGGCAAAATAATAACGCTGAAGAAGCAGGCAACCGTTTGCCGACACGCGGGGGTTGAAGGATCGGACTCATGACAGCGAGACTTCACTTCAAAGGAAGTACTTTTCCACATACTATACAATTATAAAATATTGCAAAGAAAAAAACAAAAAACAAAGAAAAGATTAAAATATTTTAAAGCTTGCAGGACCCATGATTAAAAATGACCCAATGTGGCTGAGAACACAGGCATTAAATGCGTGTAGACCACGGGTGTTAATAAGTTAAGAAAAATGTATTATATTTAGTAAAAATACACACATCAAAATTGAAAGCATTTACTGTACAACGTTTTTGCAATAGTGTTCACATAGTCGTATTTTGAGGATATTTTTGGTGGACTTGTGAATGTATCCAGCAATTTTTTTTTTAAACGGGGGGGGGGGGGGGGAGAGTGAAGATTTTATTAATGCTAACAAGCCACCACCTCGACAATTGGGTCTGGGTTCTGAAAAAGCTATGTAGTCATTTGGACATATATTATTTATAGTAACAGTATCGGAATCAGTGAGCCAGGATTCTGTAATTAAGAAAGTCAGGCTTTTTGCTATTAACTAGATCAAAGAGGACAGGTGTTTTCTTCCATATTGACTGAGCGTTACAGTAGAAAATCAAAACGGAGGAGAAAGTTATCATAGCAGCAGTTAAAATTGACATAGCAATCAATGAATTTCTGCAAATCGATTTAGAAGCATAACAAACTTTTTTGATAGTGAGTAAACATGCTGCATTTACCATTACCCAATACAGTAGGAATCTCCATATTGCGTGTCCAAAGAAAAGAACTTTAAGAATCGGATAGGAGTGACTTAGAAGCAAACGAAGGTGGCGAACAAAGGGGCTTGCCCCTTTGTCATGCTCCAGCATCGCCACGGGTCCTTTAACTGTCACCCCGGATGATATCAGCAGAAGGGGGCACGGCTAGACAAAGCCAACCTGGCCGAGGCTGCGGGAAAGCAGAGCTGGATAGTGGCAGTAATGTCCAGGCAAGTAGTACGAAAACTGAAGGGCTCTCCTGGTACTGGTTAAAGTTTTGAACTACTGCACGGCTTCCTATGCAAAGCACGTGACCTGTCTCTTCAGTTAGTGAGAAAGTTAGGAAACAGAAGTATGATAGAAAGAGCTAGGACAAGAGACATGTCCAGGGAGGAGGGACTGTACGCATGGCTAATTCATCCTATCTTCGGAAAACACCATTTACAATAAGCAAACTTGCTTCTTTTCCATTGATAGCTTGGCTAATTCAGCCCGCTTATTTGGGAGTCCCAAGCCCAAAAGGGGAAAAAAACCAAATTTTAGTGTGAGGTAGATTGACCAACACCAAAGTTCTTTACACATACAGATATGCAGAACTGATTTTCTTTTTTTTCCTACTCCCCCGTGGACATGCCCTTATTGTTAAGCACACTTGATAACACTGCCTTTGCCAAACTGCTGTCTAAAGCTGAAAGCTGGGTCGAGGCAGTAATGAGTGGTAAAAGGTGTGAATTGATGACCATATAGCCGCTTTGCAGATGTTCTCTATGGGAACATTTTGCAGATGTGCCACCGAGGATGCTGTGGCTCGCACCTGATTAGCAGTAACTAAACTGGACAGGGATACATCTGCTGAAGACTGACAGATTTGAATACAATTTGAGAGCCAGTTGGATATTGTACTTTTGGAGACTGCTACACCTTGCGAGTTAAGGTTAAAGGAGACGAATAATTGTGAGGCTTGCAGATGAGGCAGAGTTCTTGTGATTTATCTAATCTTTAGGTACTTGCCAGGTACTTGGGACCTGGATTGGCCACTATTGGAAACAGGATACTGGGTTTGATGGACCCTTGGTCTCACCTAGTATGGCATATCTTATGTTATGTAGAGTCTAAGACAGTGGTTCTCAACCTTTTTCCCCCCATCATGACACACCTGACAGACCACGCTCAAATGTGTGAGACACTGCTCATTACAATTCACGGCAGAAATAAAAAATAAAAGGTCCAGTATTATTTTTATTGTTAAGAATGACACAAGGGAAAGATACATATACTGTCTGAACAGAAATTGCATAAACGGTAAATATCCCACACCAAAACAGCACCAATTTCCAGTACTCAAGCAATAAATGCCTTACTTAAGAAAAGGCAACAATCAAAATATTACACCAGGCCTTAAGACATCAATACACCTCCTATTTAGGAAAACAGAGTAAGCCAGGCTACTATAGAGCCCTCACAGAAACTACACCTGAATCACATGTGCTGACCCTCAACTAACAAAGAATAAAGAGACCAAAACGCATAACTAGAAGCATGCAGACAAAAACTGAATTGGAAACCGCAACAAGCCAGAGTCTCTGTATGCAGTATAACAAAGGAAAAAAAAAGAGAAACATCACCCATCCTTATAAAACAAATCAAGAAATATAAAATCAGTAGCAGTAAAACCATACTAACAAAAAGAACACATTATTTTGAAACTGCGGATGAATGGAATATCCAATAATTAAAAACATAAAAAATTTCTAGATACCAATAAAATATTTCAAAATAGCAGATACAATGGCCCAATAATGAAAAATGATACAAAAATGTTTTCCTCTGCATACTTGGGAACGTTTGATACCCAGGTGCCCTGAGATTGTTTTGAATTAGGAGAGATGGTTTGTTTGTAATTTTCTCCTCTCTCACACTGGCTCTCAATTACATGCCTATACACACATGCTCTCAGTCACACACATATACACACGCTTTTTCTCTCACTTATATAGGCTCTTAATTACACATATGCTGTCTTTTCACGCTTACAAATATAGGCTTTCAATTGCACACATACATGCTATCTTTCTCTCTCACACACAGGCTCTCAATTACATACTAACATGCTCTCTCACACACACAGATTTTTCAATCACAAACTTACACATACAGGTTCTCAGTCATACACTTCCATTCATGCTCTCACACACATACAGGCCTCAACCATTCACACACATACTGTCTCACTCATACGCACACATAGCACCTCAAACACATGCTTACTCATTCACTCACTCCCCCCCCCCCAGAACTAGCAACAGCAGCAGCCTCCTCCATTTCAACCCTAAAAGCAGCAGCAACCTCCTTCACTTTCAGCCCTTTTGGAGACCCATCTGCCGCAAGGATTGACGTTCATTTTTTCTGAGCCGCGCTGCTCGTTCCTCAGGCCGCGGCTTTCTTTTCTTCTTCGGGCCGATGCTACCTGCACTAGCATGGTCTCTTCTTCCCGCGCACTCACCTGCTGCTCACCACTTCCTCTTCCGGGCCATGGGAAGAAGAGAGCATGCCGGTGCCGCTGACTCCAGCTCTCCTGCCGCGTTCCGCCTGGGCTTTCAGTATTTCAAGCCCAGGTGAAGGACCTATCTTGCTTGGGTAGGGGAAGCAGCTGGGTTAGCAGGGGAAAGGGAAGTGTGACAACACACCGGTTAAGAACCACTGGTCTAAGGTGTGGAGCAGAGATTCTCTTCTGTTTTTGTGGTTTGGGAAAAAAAACGGGTAATGAAATTAATCAGCTAATGTGAAAAGCTGAAAACACTTTAGGTAGAAATTTAGGATGAGTTCTTAGAACTACCTTGTAATGATAAAACTGCAAGTAGGGAGAGAAGGGAACTAATGCTTTTTGGGCAAAGGTGACTGCTATTAGAAAAATCCCTTTCCAAGTTAGGTATTTCACATGTCAAAACGTAGTGGTTCAAAAGGTGGCTTCATTACAGCTGTTAAGACCACATTTAAATCTCAAGGAACTGAAGGCTTGCGGATTGGAGGATGAAGATTACAGAATCTTCTCATGAAATCGCACAACCAAAGGGTGAGAAGTCACTGAAGATTCTTTTACCTTCATGTGGTAAGCAGCAACAGCACTTAGGTGAACTCTAATTTATGATATCGCTAACCCTGACTTGAAGAGATGTAATAAGTTAGGATGTCGCTGGGTGCAGAAAAGAAAGGATTAATGTTTGGAGTGACACTACTTGGCATAACTATTCCTTCAAATGAAAAAGGTATGTCTGGTTGATGGTTCTCTCGCAGCTATGATAATTCTTTGAATATCTGCCGAGAGTTAACCCCTGCAAAATCTCGCATTCATCATCCAAGCCATCAGATGGAGGCAGAAGTGCAGAGGATGAAGAAGAGAGCCCTCTTCCTGAGTCAAGAGATCCGGGTCTTGACCAAGATCTAACAGGTCGCTTTCAGAGTACTGTACCAGATAAGCAAACCAGGGCTGTCTTGGCCACATGGGCGCTATGAGTATCATGCGAGCCCTGTCCTGTATCATTTTCTGAACTGTTCTTGAGATGAGAGGTATTGGAGGAAATGCATAAAGGAGACCTCTCGACCTCGACATTAGGAAAGCGTCCTGTGTCTTTCTGAAGTGCTTAGGTGTATGGAGCAAAAACAGAGGTACCTTTCGGTTTCGCTCTGTAGCAAGAAGATTTATCCAAGAGCAGCCCGAATGTAGAAAGATTTGGTTTGATACTGAAGGGTTGAGTGACCATTCATGGGGATGAAAGGTCTGCTGAGACAGTCAGTTAACGTGTTCGCTATTCCCAGTAAGTATGTGGCTCTCAAAGTTATTGAGTTGTTGAGGGCCCATTCCCAAATCCATACTGCTGCTTTGCAGAGAATCCAGGATCCTGAACCACCCTGCTTGTTCACGGAGAACAAGGCAACCTGATTGTATGAATCATGAGGGTGTGACCTCGCAGCAGGGGTGTAAAGGTCATTAAGGCATCTCTCATGGCTATGAGTGCCAGAAGATTTGGTAATCTAGTCTTTTGCTTTTTAAATTCTTTATTTATGAATTTTACAATTAAACACAAGAAATCTTGTATCAGAAAAGGAGGAATCATAGCAACTCAAATATCAATCATATCAAGGAGGAAAAAAAAAATTCCCAACAAATCACAGGAAAATGGGAGAGCCAAGAATAGTAAAGAGAGTGAAGAATTAAAGGGGGGGGGGAAAAGAGAGCCTGATCAAGACATCATAAATCCAAGATACCATGTGATCTTAAGAGGCTTCTTGTACATGAGAGTCCAAAAAAACTAAGTTGAGAGGGTTCAAAATAGACATAATTCATGTTAAGTTGTTTCACATAACATTTGCATGGATATTTTAATATAAATTGAGCACCTAATGTCAAAACCTCAGATCGCATGGAAAGAAATTTCTTCCTGCAATCCTGGGTTATCCTAGTAATATCAGGGAATATCCATATCTCCTGACCACAGAAAAGCTGTAGCCTGTTGCATAGGAAAAAGCAAAAGTATTTTTATCATTAGGAAAAGCAAAAGAAACCAGTAAAGTTCCTCTTTTAAATATACAGGCATCTTGTGAAGATTCAAGAAAATAAGTTAAATTCAATGAAGAATCTTGAAGTTGACCTTTGGTGGTAGAAGTCACATGCTGAGGCAAATAAGTCTTAGTAATAGCAGGCATAGCCTCCTCAGGAATCTTTAGAACTTGTAAAATATAGTTCTTAAAAAGTTCCTGTGGTGATATCAAGTTAGTAATTGGAAAATTGAGAACATGCAAATTTAAACTTCGCATGGCGTTTTCAATGTTCTCAAGTTTCTTGGAATGAATTAGATCAGATTGAACTAAGCCATTTAGAATCTTCTCCACTGCAGATAAACGCAACTCCACAACCTCAATTTTACCCCATTGTAAAGAAACAACATTTATCAATGGCAGAAACACGCTGATTTGTATCAGAGGAAATTTAAGGATGAAATAGCAACTTCCAGAGAAGTTGGAGTATCCCAAACCACATCCAAGGTAATAATTGGGAGTTTAATAGAAGTTACACTAGCAGGAGAACTAAACCTGGTGTTCTTGCCAATATCAATATAGAATTTTAAACTAGTTCCCCAGCAGAAGCACAGGAAAGTTGAGTTGAAGGGGCCTCATATGTACTGTCCCACAAATGGGGGTGGAATAAAGTCCTGATTCTGTCCCATTCATCAAGATTGCAGCAGTAATAACGGTGCCCCCCCCCCCCTCCCCCCAGCTGCTGGGGACTCCCGTTCAAACACAGGACTCACTGATCTCGATCCCTCCATTTCTGGAGTCCTTAAGAAAAGGGGGGGGGGGGGGGGAATGACATGGCAGGCATGCCGGGACTCAAGGAAGCCTCATCGGCCCGCGGCATCAGTGTAGGCAGTCTATGGCGTCAATAAAAATGTCGGGGCAAAGAAGCTTCCGATCCTTGACTGGAGGAGGCCCGAAGGAGAAGCCTGAACCAGCTCCTTCAGTTTGGCTTTCCTCTTGGTATGCGGCATCGAAGAAATCAATGACAGGTAAATGGAGAAAGAGTTTTAGCCCAGCCTCTCAACAAGCAGCCATCTTAGATCCCCACCTAGTTTGTCTTTTGTCCACTGACCCAGAGTTTTGTAATGGAGTAGATGTGCTCCCCAACCTTGAGTGGAAGCTTCTGTGGCGAGTATTAGATTGTAAGCCAGATCTCAAAGAGGTAATGCAACCGTTAGGACTTCCGGGTTCAACCACCAAGTGTCCTTCGTGGAGTCTGATATGGTTATCTCAGTGGACATTGTTTGGAGATATTGGGTCCATTGTGTTCAGTCCCCACTGGAGACAATGCACGTGTAGGTGAGTGTGAGATACTACATGGATGGCTGCCGCCATGTGACCCAATACTAGAACTTGGCGGGCCGTGACTCTTCAGCTGAGGAGCAATTCTGTGCATAACTGATGAAGTTGATCGTCTCTTGGGGTAGGTTGGATAGACTCTATTCTGGCCCCTATAAATTGTAAAGTTTGCATTGATGTAAGTACCGACTTTTTGTAATTGATGAGGAATCTCAGAGATTCCAGATAGGAGACTGTAGATTCTAGATGTTGGAGGGCCATTCGGTTGGGGGAAACTATCAAACAATTGTCCAGATATGGAAAGAGGCAGAACCCTTGATGCCTGAGGTGAGCAACGGCCACAGCCAGACACTTGGTAAAAACTCTGGGAGCCAAGGTTAGACCAAAATGTAGAACTTTGTACTGGTAGCGTCTGGAATTCACTTGGAAACACAGGAACTGCCAGCAGGAGGGGTGTATTGGAATGTGGGCATAGGCATCTTTGAGGTTCAGCAAACACATCCAGTTTGAGGGAGATCATCTTGAATTTCTCCTTCTGAAGATATTTGTTTAGAGAGCGTAAATCCAAAATTGGACGGAGACTCCCATAGCGTTTGGGAATGAGGAAGTATTGGGAGTAATATCCTGTGTTTATCTGGTTGTTTGGGCACCAACTGAATTACCCTTTGCTGGAGTAGGGCATGGATCTCCTGTTCCAGAAGAGGTGACTGAGAATTCCTCAAAATGGGTTGTAAGGCGTAGAAGAGGAGGTTGAGAGGAAATTAAGATAACCCTCGCGGACAATTTGAAGAACCCATTGGTCCGAAGTAATGTGGTTCCATTGCAAGGCAAAAGATGTTGTTTGTCTGCCTCCTACCGGAAGGAGAGGCTGTGGCTCTGTGTTCTTCAAAAAAAGGGTGGAGGCTTTTGAAGAGACGGCTTTTGTTGTTTCCTGTCTCTTGCCTGTCCTCTAGTTGGTGCTGGCCGAGTTTGAGAACACGGTTACTGGAACAATTGAAATTGTTGTGGCCTGTAGGGTGGAAAGTATTTGTATGGTTTCCTATATTGTTGTCAGAATCGTCTCAATGTCGAGTGTCTGATACTGTCATCAGAGATTGAACTGCCACTATCTGGTCTTTTAATTGGGCCACTGTATCCTTTCGTTTTTCACTGAACAGGTTATTTCCCCAAGCAGGGAAGAGTGGCCAGTTTGTCATGCACTTCTTTCTCTGATTGAACTAGAGCAGCACCAGGCTGTCCCACGAGCAGCAACAGAAATCGCCGAGGTTCAAGAAGATGTCTCGAAGGATTACATACCACCCCGAGTAAGTGGTGTAGACCTTCCCGCATGACATAGAATGGCTGGAGGTATAACTTGTTGGCCAGTGCAGTTTCTGTGTTTCCAGGTTTACTGGGAAGAATTATAAATTTCTTTGGAGCAACTAACTGCCATTTTTCCTTTGTGGTCTAATTCCTAGTGTGTCCATGTCAGAAGATCTACATTGGACGCACTAAGCATTCCATTATTTAAGTGGCTTTTTTATACCGGTATTCGAGAGCACATCATATCGGTTTACAGCAAACTTAACAAGGTACACAGAGTTTAGAAACAGTTTAAAACAAATTAAAACAGTTTACAGCGAGCTTGGGGGGGGGGGCAGGACGAGCGCTGTACAGTGTTAAAACAAAACAATTATGAGCAAAACTTTAAAACAATCTAATACAATTTACAGTGAGCTTGGAGTATTATAATGAGATAAGGGGGTAGGGGAGGAGGAAGGGAAAGAATGGAAAACTGCTAAGTTAATGGGTGACAATAAAGGGGGTGAGCAGGGTGTACATGTATCGAACCGGGGGGAAGGAAGTGTGTGGGGTGGAGGCAGGAAGAGAAGTAATCTAAATATAGGGGGGGGGGGGGGGGGGGGAGGGCAAGCCCTATTCATTAGACCGTGCCTCACTGAACACAAAAGCTGCATTTCCACTCAGAAGATGCAAGCCCCGATTGTGGCTCATTTTGTGAACAGCACCACTCATTTGCAGATTTGAGGTGGGGAATTCTTTAACCATACTACCAGAAAGAAAAATCCCATTTCTCAGTTGAACTTCCGTGAACAACTTTGGATATTTTTTCTGAACTCTGTTACCCCTCATGGTCTTAACCTTGAAATCTTTTGGTACATGTTGATTTGAGTTAACCAGGTTGCACCTATTACCTATTTCAGAGCAGTATAAAAATGGAATATTGGAGGTTACGTGCATTTCCCGAATTGTTTCACGCCAAACTTTGGCATTTGCAGGTAGGATCAGACTTCTCTAATGAATCATTAATATGCTGTGTTAATGTCTGTGCTTTTCTTCAAACGTAGTATGGGCACTTAAACATGATGGATTTTCTTTATGATTTTTTTCAGCAATATTCACTTTATACAATGTGGTTACAATGTAAATCTACTAGACGAATGCATACCCCCCCCCCCCCTTCCCGAATGCAGGTTTCTGAAATATGGCTCCATGTCAGGGAATTTTGCTACATTCAAACATATTGAGATAAGTGTCCAATTTGCAAAATCTCAAAAAAGGATAAAAAGAACTTTGGCCAATAATTAAGTATAAGACAAATGAAGGCTTTGATTTGTAGCCGGGAATTGTCTATTATGAGTGGCCACATTGATGGTAGTTGTGTAGAATGAGGATATTATGATTTATTGATTTTTGCATCTTCATTACTTTTTACCACTTAGTGTTATTATATTACTATGGTAATTCCATTATGGTTTGTTTTTTTTTAAATCAACCCTCTCTATAGTGGATCTTCATTTATTGAAACACCCCTTGACATATATATAAACACACAAGACCCCCTTGGGGTCTCCACTAGATGTTCCTAGTCCCAGTCCTTGGGTAGTCAGCTGCCGACGGATAACCATTCATTACAGCATCTCACCCAGAATCTGCCTGGAACTGGACGTCCCCTTAGGCACGAGGGGGGGAGAGGGGAAAGTTTAGGAGAGAGGAGGACAGATGTAGTTTGCTTTCATGTGTGTTGAGTTAGGCCCCCAGTCTGACATAAGAGAGGCACGTGCCTTGCCAGTTCCGGTAATAGGGCTGGAAGGAAGAGGGATATTGAAGAAGCTTTTTACAGTTTTTCTACTTTGTTAACCTGTTCCATTCCTGGCTAGCTGAATCCTCTGCTCAAGAGGAGGTTACAGGGCTCAGTGTGATAAGAGATTCTGTTTCCCCTCCCCCCCCAGTTAACAAGTTTATTGTAAAGCACTATTGCCTATGTTCCTTAACAAGTTTATTGTAAATGTTTATTGTAAAGCACTGTTGCACATGTTCGTTCTATTTGGCACAGCTGCAATGTTTCTGTTAATTGTGAACCGATGTGAGGTTACTAAACAAATGTCGGTATATAAAAACTGCAAATAAATAAATAAAATAAATAAGTTGTATTTTTCCATCACTGGGGAAGATTTTTTTTTCTGCCCCCTTTTCCTTCTGAGCTGGAGACTTCTGGTAACTATTTCCAGCATAGGCCTTTTCCTCCTGGGAGGCCAACTTCTGTCTTTTGAAGAGGAATCAAGGAAAAAAACATCAAAAGCTGCCCAAATGGAGTTTTCATCCCAGGACAGTGTCAGGTGAAGTGCAGGATTCAACATGGACCTCAGTACTGCAGGAAGAGATCTAGCCACTGTTAAGATTCTCCAGCCACCTTGGGATAAGAATCTTTCCTTACCATGGAGGATACCCACATTCCAAGCCTCTGCCTGGAGGGACATTTCCACAAAATTAAAGAGCATTCAAATCCTGTCTCATATAAATATAGGAACACTGGAAGTATCTGGACTCTTTTTGTTTTGCATCTATTGATTCTTTTAAAGAGGAATTAAAGTAAACTTTAATTTGAAAACCCATCCAGTGAGTCTTGCCTGGTTTGTAAGTGTACCTGACCCAAAGAACTATGGAAACACATACACATGGGCGAACACTACCGCCTGGGCCAAGAAGGTTAGCCTTCAACCCCACAGAAAGGACCCACACCTTATAGGCTCAGGAAAGGGGAATGAGAAGTGTGAGGCCACCACCAGTGATTAATTCTTTTATGGCCCTTCAGAATACGTGCCATCCGTCAAGAAAGGGTTACATATATTTGTGTGTTTGCCCTTGATGCCTACTAATGCTGTATTACATAAAACGCAACATTAAAAAAACACAAACCTGGCTTTCAGAGAGTGCCGGAAAACAAAATAATCCAATTCTAAAAGGACCTCTTCCAGCACAGCCCACCTGGATTTATGTATGCCTAAAAGAAACATTTCCCTTCTCTAAGCACGAGCGGAGCAAAAATATCGCATAAAGAAGATGTCGGGCTTGGCGGCATAAAATCAGGTGCGCCAATGGCCCGGGAGCAGCACTTTATAAACTCTGAACAAACACAGCGAAGAATGCCAAAGCGCACAGAGCTTCAGCGAAGTTTCCACCAAGAGCTTAGAGCTGCCTCGCTTCACAATGCAGCTTCCGTTCCTGAGTAACACACACAGCAAGAAACCGAATAAGAATCTAAGCCGGAAAGCAGCAGGTCTCTTCCTTACCGTGCTCCGGGAATAGACGGCGACTAAATCACGCACCGCAAATGCGCTGCTATCCACCGACACCTTCCGGGAAAGCGCATCTCTCACTAGCACAGCCGCCATATTCGTGCCCGTCGACCCCAGACTGCGCAGCCGTAGTAACCTAGGGCAACCACGGAGCAAAACGAGGCCAGGTTTACACGATCCGTTGACGCATGAAATCTGCCGAGCATGAGCGAAGGGAAAAAAGGTGAGTCACGTGTCCGGGCGGGGGTGGAGCTTGCGTTCTGCAGCACGGGGAGAGACAGTAAGCGCGCGCTCAGGCACATGATGCGTGTCTGTGTTTGGCGGGGGAGGTAGGGAAGTCCTGATTGCAAAGATACGTGGAGTAACCGGAAAAGGATTCTGCGGCTTTTATTCGTCCTTCGTGCTTGCGCTGCCTCTTTTTTTTTTGGCTCGTGTTTAGATATTTCAATTAAGCAAACAGGGCCGGTGCTAGCTTTGTTGCTACCCTGTAGGAACAATTACTATGCTTCCCCCCCCCCCCCGGTTCATTCAGTCTCTGCCCCGGCTACTCAAAGCCTAGCTCCCTCCAGAAATCTATATTTTTAAAAGCTTACACCCATCCACTCCTCCACAGAGCCCATGGTCAAAGGAAGGGGATTACGTACCCTAGAGAAACCTTACAGTCTCGCACACACACCACCCAACAATCCCACACCCTCTATATGTTTGTGGACCCTTGGGCCAGCTGAGACTGCAGGTTTGCTGTGGATACCCACAGTGGGCGTCGCAGCCGGGAGGCGGCGCCGAGGAGAGACTTCGAAGACGGCTTCACCACTGGAAGCCCAAGGTCCCCCCCAGGAAGAGCCCATAGGGACCCGGGCCTCTTGGTCTTAGGTGGATCCTATGCGACCAAGGATCAGAAGGGCAGCCTGCCAAGGTAATCCAACAATGAGAAGATGCCCAGGAGGTCAGAGGAGACTTCACCCTTGGAAGCCTGTGGTCCCCCCTGGAGGAGCCCGTGAGGACCCGAGCCGCTAGGGCTTAGGAGTACCCTCCGGGCGGTGATGAACAAGTACCTGCTGCAGTGGGAAGAAGCAAGGTCAGGAGCCAGGAATCAGACTTCGGAACAAGCAGGAACCGGGAAGCAGGAAGCACAACTAGCTACTCCGAAGAGTCAACCTCGTTGCAAGGCACTGGCTAGCTGAGGCTGCTGGGTCTAAATAATCCGGCAACATCTGACGTCAGCAGGGAGGCGTCCTCTGTCTTCCCGTGCTTGCCCCTTTAAATAGAGAGCCCCTGCGTGCGCCTAGGGGGCAGGGCCAGCAGCGGATCGCCAGCAGCGTCTCCCTCGCAGGGGGGACGCCATAGTAGGCCGCGGCTCAGGCCTGGGCGGCCGCGTCTCGGGTTCGGCGGACCGGAGGTGAGTGGAGATCCCGGGGCACGACCCGGGATCGCAACACTATAGCCACACAAAATAATTACGCACTTGTAACAAATTTTACATGAAAAAGAACACTCACAAGAACAGTCTTCTGAGGCAAAATATCACTTACAACATATATATTATATTTACATGCACTGCCGACCAGAAAACTCTGCAAAAAAGATACTTGGAACTCCTATGGAATTTATAATGGCACCTCAGAAAGCCATAAATAAATGTAATTACCATTACAATATAGTAAACCTTCCATGCAAAACTGTAAGCACTCAAACAGTAGCAATCTTATCTATGAAAAGGCAATACTGCAAATATTACACCAGGCCCTAGAACACCAATACACCTCCTATTGGAAAAATAGAACAAACCAATCTGCTATAGATCCCTAAACAGAAACTACATGTCAGCAAAATAGCTCACCTCAGTCACATATGCAGACCCTGACCAAATACAGAATAAAGAGTCAAGAAAGCATAAATAGAAATGTGCTGAGAAGAAATGAACTGGAACCCACAACAAGCCAGCCTCTATATGCAGAGCAACAATGGAAAACAAAAACATAACTATTCTTCATAAAGCCCAGCTCCATCTTGAAATCTATATTTTTTAAAACTGATACAACCCCCCCCCCCCCTCCCCAAAACCCATGTGTTATGTTTTGGTATGGAAGTGAAACCTGGGCAGAGGTGAGAGATGACTCTGCCCACAGGGAGGAGCCCTTTGGGCCTCACCGTCGGTAGGCGCGGTCTCAGAGGCTTGGGACACAACTGTAAGGAGACTTTATTATAGGAGAGAAAAGGCAGAACCCGAGGAGCGGGAACTGCGGTAGAGAAAACAGTTCTTGAGCAAGGGTATGCCCAGAGTAACACTTCAGAATAGAAGTTCAGTAGCGGTCTGCGGAGCAGGATATGCCAGACAACCTTCTTAGTAATGGAGCAGTTACCTCTGATGTGCAGATCCAGTAGTGGCCCGCAGCGTGGGGTACGCCAGACAATCCTTCTCAGCACGGAAGGAATACCTCAGGTGTACAGATCCGATAGTGGCCCGCTAGCGGGGTATGCCGAGGATAACTACAGGTGGAGATACGGAGGTAGTCAGATACGGAAGCTGAGAAGGCTCAGATGACGTTGAGGCAGCAATCTGCAGCACAGAGAGTGGTGAAGTGAATCCTACTGAAGAAGCGCGGTAGTGGCCCGTGGAACGGGCTACACCGCAGGCTTTCCCAGCAAGGCTTGGTAGAGTAGAAGTACTGGAAGTACTTATGAGATGTGGTTCCAAAGGAAGTCCTAAGAAGTAGAACAAACAAGAGTTCAAAGGTGGGAAGGCCCTCCGAGGAGCGGATAGCCCAGGAATGCAGAAGAGCCCCCGAGGAGAGGGTACTCAGAGCGTTTCCCACAGCAAGTCAGAAACTGAAGGTCCAAGTAGGTGGATTCAGCAACGAGGAAACTCCTTGCTAACTCGTCAGTGTATCGGGCTGGTCTGCTTAAGTACAAGTAGCAAGACTACGTCATCCGGAGGGGACGACCCCGAGGTTCCCACCATGACGTGTAAATAGCTGGCCCATGTGACTCCAGAAGCAAGATGGTCGGCAACACCCATGCCATCCCGGGAACGCCAAGGAGGTTGGCGATGACTGGCGGAAGCCGCCACTCGTCCCAGATTACATGGTGCAGAGAAAAAAGAAGTAAGCATGAAAGGTCGCAGCCATCTGCAGTGACGGGTGCAACACCATGGATAAGGAAGGGTATTACATACTCAAGGCAAACCTTACAGCCTTGCAAACACACACCCCAACATCCTTTACAGATACAATTATATTATGCATTTATAATAAATTTTACATGAAAAAGAACATTTAAAAGTACAGTCTGCTGAATTAAAAATAACACAACATGCATATTATATTTACATGCACTCCTGTGGCACCTACCAGAAAACCTTGCAAAAAAGACACTTGGAACTCCTATGGAATTAGACTTTTTGTAAGTGTATTGGGTGTGAGCTTGGCCCTCAGAAAGCCATGAACAAGCAGAATTACCATTACAATATAGTAAACCTCCCATATCAAAACAACCCTAACAACCTTATCTATGAAAAGGCAACACTGCACATATTACACCAGGACCTAGAACACCAATAAAACTCTTATTAGGAAACCAGACTGCTACAGATTCCTGCACAGAAATTACATGCCAGCAAAATACCTCACTTCGGTTACATATCCAGAACACAGACAGATCCTCATCAAATAAAGAATATAAGAACATAAGAAATTGCCATGCTGGGTCAGACCAAGGGTCCATCAAGCCTAGCATCCTATTTCCAACAGAGGCCAAATCAGGCTACAAGAACCTGTCAAGTACCCAAACACCAAGAAGATCCCATGCTACTGATGCAATTACTAGCAGTGGCTATTCTCTAGGTAAACTTGATTAATAGCAGTTAATGGACTTCTCCAAGAACTTATCCAAACCTTTTTTGAACCCAGCTACACTAACTGCACTAACCACATCCTCTGGCAACAAATTCCAGAGCTTAATTGTGCGTTGAGTGAAAAAGAATCTTCTCCGATTAGTCTTAAATGTGCTACTTGCTAACTTCATGGAATGCTCCCTAGTCCTTCTATTATCCGAAAGTGTAAATAACCAATTTACATCTACTTGTTCAAGACCTCTCATGATCTTAAAGACCTCTCATGATCTTAGCTGAGTGTTGCATCCGTTGCTGCTCGATGCCCTCACTCCGCCCTCTTTACCTCTGTGGCGACTCCCTCCGGGTCTGATAGATGGCTGGCTGCCGTGGCGTCTCCATGCCGTCTCTCTCCGACGTCCCCAGACCGGCTCGACATTGCAGATCCGCCATGTTTGCCTGATGACCTAGAGCGCGCACGCACTCTGACTGAACTATTTTTATTTATTTATTTATTTAATTTATTTATTGGTTTTTATATACCGCTGCTCATCAGAGATATCGCGTCGGTGTACAGAGAACAAAAACATACGCTGGAGCGTTATACATGGAACAAGAATAATAGTTTAAATTTTATACAATGCAACTAATACAAATTAAATCTTATATAAAGTAGCTATTAAAATAGAGCCATAACTTAGAAAACATATTTATAAGGTAGCATATAAAGCAAAGATTAGTGGAAAAAGGTGGGGAGGCTGGGAGGGAAAAGAATAATAGTTTAGATCTTGTATAAAGCAACTAATAATAACAGAGCTATAACTTAAAACAATTATGAGGTAATGTGTAAAGCATAGATTGGCGGAAAGAGGAGGGGGGACTGGGAGGGAAAAATATATAATTTGGAGGAGACGGGCAAAGGAAGGCGTTGAAACATTGGGAAAGCATAAGAGCGAAGAGAAAAAATCATGAGTAGGAAGGTGTAGCGATTACATTGTGAATTTTTATTTATTTATTTATTTAAGGTTTTTATATACCGGCAATCATGAGCACATATCTTGCTGGTTTACATGGAACGGGAGTGCATTAAATACAACAACTAGAACTGTGGTGATCGAAGGAGCAGTTACAAATAACAAGGGTAGCAGAACTTGGATAAGAAGGAAGATATAGGAAAGAATAAACGGTTGAACGGTATACAAATAAATTAAATGCTATGTAAAAATGGCATGATTAATGGCTGAATATTTGAAGTCCTTGGTTTGTATCTATAACGTGATATTAGATTGTGTCTGGGAAAGCTTGCTTGAATAACCAAGTCTTAAGTCCTTTCCTAAAAGTTAAGAGGCAGGGTTCCAGTCTGAGATCTGTGGGAATGGAATTCCACAGAGAAGGGCCAGCAGTGGAGGTGGCACGATCTCTTAGAGTGATGTGTTTGGTCATTTTCGCAGGGGGAACTTTGAGGGCGCCTCAGTAGACATTTCTGGTAGGTCTTGTCGAGTTGTATGCTTGGAGGGGGATTTGTAGATCGAGGGAGATGCGTTGATGAATAGTTTTGAAGATGACACAAATGGCTTTGTACATGATACGGAAGTGTACGGGTAGCCAATGTAACTCTTTCAGAATGGGGGATATGTGGTCTCTCTTTCTTGCGCCTGTTAGTAATCGAGCTGCTGAATTTTGAACCATCTGTAGTGGTTTGGAGTAGGAAGAGGGCAGACCTAGCAATAGGGAATTGCAGTAGTCTAATTTTGCAAAAATGACTGCTTGGATGATCGTTCTGAAGTCTTGGGCATGGAAAAGAGGTCTTATCCTCTTCAGAACCTGGAGTTTATAGAAGCAGTCTTTGGTTGTTTTGTTGATATGGGCCTTGAAGTTTAGCCGGTTGTCTATTATCACTCCTAAGTCTCGAACTTGTGTGGTAGGTAGGTTGGTGGGAAGAGTAGTGTTGGAGATGTTGGTTTCCGGAGAAATGAGAAGGATTTCTGTCTTAGAAGAGTTTAAGATGAGGTGTAGGTTGTTTAGTAGTTGTTTGATTTTCAGGTGGCATGATTCCCAGTAGTCAAGAGTTTCAGAGTATGTATCTTTGATGGGGATGATGATTTGGATATCATCTGCATAAAGGAAGTACTTTAGATTGAGGTTGGTGAGGAGTTGGCAGAGAGGAAGAAGATAGATATTAAATAGGGTCGGAGATAATGAAGAACCTTGAGGGACTCCTATGACAGAGTCAAATCTAGAGGATTCCTTGTTTTGGATTTTAACTTTGTAACCTCTGTTATTGAGAAACGTTTTGAACCAGGATAGGATTTATGGAGAGAAAGCATATTTAAGAGGGTGTAGAGATTACATAAAGGGTTATATGGGGTGCAAGGGTAGCAAAGATGAACGTGATAGAATGGCATAATAAGAGCGTGTAGGGATCATGTGTAGGCTTGGATGAATAGCCATGTCTTGAGTTTTTGTTTGACTATCTTGTGAGATAATTCAAGACGTAATTCAGTAGGCATGGAATTCCATAACGTGGGGCCAGATAAGGAAAGGGCGCGGGTTTTGGTAGATGCATAGTTGAATAGTTTGGGAGAAGGGGTTTGCAATGTGGCTAGGTATGGATTTCTAGTTGGTCTGTTAGATGTATGCAATTGTAAGGAGTTAGAGAGCCAATTCATTTCAGGATTGTGGATGGCTTTGTGGATGAGGGATAGTGCCTTGTATTGTATGCAATATTGAATGGGGAGCCAGTGTAATCCCTTTAGAATAGGGGTAATGTGATCCTTTGAGGTAGTGTTAGTGAGTATACGAGTGGCAGTATGCTGCAGGATCTGTAGAGGGTGGATAGAGTTTTTAGGAAGGCCTAGTAGAAGTGCATTACAATAGTCAATTTTTGAAAAGACCATTGCCTGTAAGACAGTGCGGAAATCAGAAAAGTGGAGTAGGGGTTTAAGTTTTTTGAGTGTGTGGATCTTGAAATAGCATTCTTTGAGTATTGTGTTAATAAATTTTTTGAGTGTCATTTGGTCATCTAGTATGACTCCTAAATCCCGGACTTGGTGAGAGAACTGGGTGTAGGGTGAGGTTGTAGGTGTTGTAGGCATGGTGAGTAAGGGTGTGGGAGGCGATATAATCATGAGTTCCGTTTTTGTGGTATTAAGGGCAAGTTGGATGCTACTTAAAAGGTTGTTAATAGAGGTAAGCGTGGCATCCCAGATTTCAAGAGCTTTCGGTATAGAGTCAGTTATAGGAATGAGGATTTGTACATCGTCAGCGTACAAATAGTGTGGAATCTTAAGGTTGGCGAGGAGATGGCAAAGGGGTAGAAGGTAAATATTAAATAGAGTAGATGAAAGTGAAGAGCCTTGGAGGACTCCCTGCATAAGGGGAATTTCTTTTGATTCGTGATTGCCAATTTTGACTTTATAATTACGGTTGCAAAGGTATGAACTGAGCCAGTTGTATGCAAGGCCAGTTATTCCAATCTCGCAAAGTCGCTGGAGTAGTATTTGATGACTAACTGTATCAAACGCAGCTGATATATCTAATATTGCTAGCAGATGGGATTGCCCTTTATCTAGACTCTTGATAATGTAATCAGAAAGTGATAGAAGGAGGGTTTCTGTGCTATGTAACTTACGAAAGCCATATTGGGATGGAGAAAGGATTTGGTGTTCATCTAAGTAATCACTGAGTTGGCGGTTGATCGTTTTTTCTAGGATTTTTGCAATAAATGGGAGATTGGAGATGGGGCGGTAATTGGAGGGATCAGTAGGGTCGAGCTTAGGTTTTTTCAGGGTGGGTTTAAGGATAGCTTGTTTTAGGGGATTTGGTACATTACCAGACTCAATGGATGTATTGATAATGTGTGATATGGGAAGGGCTATTAGATCAGGGACAGTGAGAGGAGTTTTGTGGGGATGGTATCAGAGGGGTGGGATGAGGGTCTAGCTTTTTTGAGTAGGGATTCAATTTCCTTTGCTGTAGTGAGTTCAAACATTGTGAGGTTTGCGGCCAGGTTGCTTGAGTGAACGGGGTGAATATTTTGGGGTGTGTAAGGGATGGAGGGAAAACGTGTCATGAGTTTGTTGTCTTTATCATAGAAGAACGTTGCTAGTTGTTCGCATTTTGTTTTGGCCTCTTCTGGAATGATATTTGGAGTGAGATTGGTGAGTGAGGTGACATTCAAATAGTGCTTTGGGGTTGAATTGGAACTGGTGGATGTTGATAGCATAGAAATTCTTTTTGGCTTTGTTTATTTCGTCATTATAGTTGTGTAGTGATGTTTTATAGCGCGCAAGGAGGGATGGTGAAGGGTCTTTGCGCCAATTTCTTTCTGCTTTTCGGAGGGCTTGTTTTAGTTCTTTAAGTTTAGACTTGTACCAAGGTTTTTTTGTATTTTTTTGAGAGGATAGTTGTTTGGTGATAGTTGGGTAGATGTTATCAGCGACTGATAAGGTGTACTCATTCCATGATGTGAGCGCAGAGTCAGCGTAAGATAGGTCGAGGTTGTTAATGGAGTGGGAAAGTGCGGTTATTAGCTCATCTCTATTGCAGGATTTTCGGAATCGTATAGTGGTAGAGCAGACAGGGGGGGCAGGTGGTCTTTTTAGAGTATTTGTAGTTCTTATAATATAGTGGTCTGACCAGGGGATGGGTGTGCATGATAGAGAATCAGTTACAATATGTTGGTTATTGAAAATGAGGTCAAGCGAATGGCCTGCTTTATGTGTGGGAGAGTTTATGATCTGATTGAATCCTAAGGATTTCATGGCTTCTAGAAAAGAAGAGTAGCTGGGTGTGAGAGGGATTGTGTCAGCGTGAAGATTAAAGTCGCCTAAGATAATAGCTGGGGAGTCAAAGGCGATATTTTTGGCTATGTATTCTATTAGGGAAGAGGGATTGTTGTTAAGGACTCTGGGAGGAGCATAGATGAGGCATATTTGTATAGAGGGAACTTTAAACAAACCAATTTCTAGTTTAGCTGGAAGGGGTATGGGTTGGAGTGTGAGTTTAAGTTGCTTGTTGGTATCTAGTAGAATGCCACCACCTTTCTTTTTGGGTCTGGGGATGGAGACAATATCATAAATATTGTTGGGGAGCTGGTTGAGAAGAACATTGTCAGTGTCTTTCAGCCATGTTTTAGTTATTGCACAAATATCAGGTGTTTCATCTGTGAGGATGTCATTGAGGATGGAGGTTTTTTTGTTTAGTGATTGGGCATTGAAAAGAATGAGTGAGAGTGCTGTGATGCCAATGATTTGAGTGAGTGGTGGAGATAGCATGGTTGTGTGAATGGTTTTGAGGTATGAGTGGTGGCGTGAGGCGTTGCATGTGGCAGGTCGATGTCTGTTGTAGCTGAGTGTGGGGATGTTAAACATGCTGAGGTAGATACGGTGGGGAGGAATATGTCTAAAGGAGTTTGTACAGTACAGTACGCAGGGAGGGGATGTAGTTAGGAAGAATGAGGGCTGAATCAAATATGCAATGTGTGGAGAAATATCACGTGAGAGATGATAGGGGGGGATAAAACGGGAATTAGATAGAGGTTACCTTTGTTCGTAAGGGGAGGAAGTGTGAAGAGGGAAAGTGTACAGGAAATTGATGATAAAATAGTACGGTAGTTGGAGTAGGGAGCGAGGAGAGCTGTCCGAGGAATTGTTAGAAGCAATTAGAGGGTTGGGTGGAGACACAGTTAAAATTAGTATTAGAGTAGGAGGGGTGAATTAAATACAGCACGGAGTTTCGCTTAGCTGGTAGGTTACTGGATTGGGACAAGTATGTTCATGCTCCATTGGGCTGTATCCGTATAGCAAGGCTTGGAAGGGCAAAGAAGGCAGTTGGGTGCAGGGGGCAGCGGGAGTCTTCTGGACTGGATCTTAGGTGCGCACGAAGGGGCGCACAAAGGGGCAGGCCCCTTTGTCGCACTACGCCAAGAGGAAGGCCGCAATTTGAGGAGCTGGTGAGTCGCGGGTCTTTCGTGTCAGAGCAGCGCCTCTTTAGTGATTGGCTGCTGCGAAGAAGCCAGGATGGGCGCGAACCTCAGGGGCGTCCCCCTGAGATGACGTCATCCGCTTCCAATATTTAAAGGTCTCTATTTTCACTATCAGATTGAGTTAGCAAGGAGAGAAGGACGAATACGGACAAGTTTCCTCCAAGCTGCTCTGCTTCCTCAGACTTACCAGAGGTACCCGCTCCTCAGGGGCCTCGCTCTCTCTTTATCTTTCAGATTATAGATAGGAACTGGTACTCGCTCCTCGAGGGCCCATGTTCCTGGAGACTCTGAAGATTCTCTACTGCTTGGAAGATATCGCTACTACAAACAACTGTGAGTTACCATCGCTCTCTCAGAGCTTACCCTGGAACCAGGTACTCGCTCCTCGAGGACCTATATCGTTCCAGCTCCTGAGCTTCCTTGAGACTTTATGTGAGTTTTGTCATCTAGTTCTGTTCATAAACCCTGTCTACTCTGCCTACTCACGTTCTGCAGTTTCTCAACAGCTCAGCCATCCTGGATCGCTGTTCCAGTACCTGAGGGACTACAGCCCTGCCGGGCATATCAGCTCACTACCGCCACCTCTGGTGGCTTCATCACCTGTTTAATAAAAGAACTAATGTGTGTCTGTCTCCATACTCAAGCCTAGCCGGTGGTCCCTCTCAGGATATCCTCCCGAGGGCATGGTCATCTGCCACCGGCCCAGGGATCCACCCACAACTATATCAAAGACTACAGATTGCTACTTCGCAGTCTACTAGTACAGATTTCCTTCTGCTTGCTCCTCCCATCAGCATACAGATTCAGAACATTACTAACTCCTTCTTTGGAGTCAATCATTACAGATTGCTAACTCCCAGCTCTAACACAGAGCTTCTCATAACAGATTGCTTACTCCTATCTGATTGCTCCTCCCATCGAGCATCAGATCCTGAACAGATTGCTAACCCCCTAGCAAATCGCTAACAGATACATTACACTGAGCGCACTGTTTAACTCGTTGTTGGACGTTCGTCCACTACCCCTTATACTGTAAGGGGTTTATCAAGTCCACAATGTGCGTCCACCCCCTCCCCCCCCCTAAAAAAAAAAACCTAATAGCACTCATCACGTGCAGATGCATGTTGATAAGGCTATTAGGCATTTGCCCGGGATAATATCGTAACGATATTAAGTCAGAGGAACCAAAAGGCAAAAAAAAAAAAAAAGATTAAAAAAAATGTGTCGTCATGTCAGGAAAACGGACACTCAATTTTACGAGCATCCATTTTCCTAACCAGTGGCTGTGCTCCCGTAAGGAAAACAGACACTCGTAAAATTGAGCGTCTGTTTTCCAAACCCGCTAACAGTCACCTCTCCTGGGCTTCTGCTGCTAAGGAGGTGCTAGGAGCGAGCTATTGTCCCTGCAACCCCCTCATTTACATACAGTATCGCGCGCCCAGGAGAGGTGGCTGGGCACATATTAGGAAAGCGGTCGCTCAACAAGTGAGTGCTGGTTTTCCTGTGGACCTTACAGTATCGACCTGAAAGAGATCAGAAAGTATAAACAGAACCGTGCTGAGAAGAATTGAACTGGAACCCACAACAAGCCTGCCTCTACATGCAGAGCAACAATGGAAAAACAGAAACATTACCATTCTTAATAAAAACTTTAAATAATACAATTAAGAAATTTAAATCATAATAGTAAAATTATATTCATAAAAAATTTCAAACAATAAACAGAATATACAAAATTTCCCAATCACCAAGAAAATATTTCAAAATATCTGATGAATAAAAAATCCAATAATTAAAAAATGCTCTATCCCCCCCAAAAAATTAAATATTTTAAAAGAGCAGAATTATCAAATTATGCCCAATAATTAAAACTAATAAGGATTAAAAAAATTCTCCTGCTCTCCATACTTGTGATCTTCTGATTTCCAGTCACCCTGAGATTGTCGTGGATTGGGGGAGGAAGGGACGCCCAAACTTTATCTTCTCTCTCTCGCACACACACACAATCATACTCTCACACTCTCCCTCTCTCTAACGTACATAGGCTTCCTCTCCTTCACAGATACATTATGAGGTAGATATTAAAAACATACGTGTGTACTTTTGTTCGCGCCACCGGATTTTATAAGATACGCACGTAGCCGCGCGTATCTTATAAAATCTGGGGTCGGTGTGCACAAGGCTGCGCAAAATCGGCAGCCTGCGCGCGCCGAGCCGCGCAGCCTGCCTCCGTTCCCTCCGAGGCCGCTCCGAAATCGGAGAGGCCTCTGAGGGAACTTTCCTTCCACCCCTCAGCACCTTCCCCTACCTAACCCACCCTCCCAGCCCTATCTAACCCTTCCCCTACCTTTATCAGAAAAGTTACTACTGCCTCCAGGCAGTAGTAACTTATGCGCGCCGTCGGGGCACTTGGCCCCGGACCGCCCACACACCCCCAAACATGCCCCCGATCGAAAACTGCGCCCCCTGGCCACGCCCCCGACCGCCCCTTTTACGAAGCCCCGGGACTTACGTGCATCCCGGGGCTTTGCGCGCGCCGGCGGCCTATGCAAAATAGGCGCTCCGGTGTGTGTAGGGCTTTTAAAATCTAGCCCTATGTGTTTGTGTGTGTGCCTGTGAGAGTCTATATGTGATACATGGGCTCTCACGGCACACAAACATACAGGCTCTCACACGGACACATTCACATACACACAGGCTCTCACACACACACACACACGTAGGCTCTCACACAGACACATTCACAGTCTCACAGGCTCTCGCACAAACACAGGCTCTAAGACACCCACATGCACAAACACACAAGTTCTGACACCCACATGCTCTCAATTCACTCACACACATGACCTGATGTCTTCGGGCTGGTCCCGCGGGGCTTCCTGTTTGGGGGGAGGGGCGGAAGCTGTGCGCGCACACACACAACCAGAAGACAGGCCCCTCCGTTAGCCGATGGCAGCTTGCAGCTCCTCCTTCAGCTGCCAGTGGCCCCATGGTCTCTCCTGCTGCTGCCGGCTCGTCACCTCCCCCGGCTGTGCTGCCCCATGCAAATGCATGATATGCACACACGGTTGCGCCGGGCCTGTAAGCAAACCTAAGCCAGTCTGTTATCTGGGTAATGAGCGTAGCCCATCCGTTCTCAGGAAATAGAGCCAGATGGGTGGCCGTTGGTGGTTTTCCATTTCCACAGTTCTGTGGAGGTGCAAAGATTTCAGCTGTACAGACAGGAGTTAAAATGCCCAGTGCCTATCCACAGTCTGCCAGAGGGTTGCTCAGCTATTATTTGCCTGCCACTGAAGTGAGTTGGCAGAGGATTGTAAGGATAAAGGCCCCAAGGCAGAACAGAGAGCAGAACTACTTCCTGGACCTTATAATGTACCTTCTGCCAACAGTCTCAAGAACATATTTGCACAGTGACATTTAATTAAGATTTGAGTGAAACAAAATCTGAAAGTAAATGTGTGCTTTATTTAATTATGCAAATGTTCACTACATGCAGCTGTGTTGTTTACATGTACATTCATAGGACGTGAGGCTCTAAACTTTTTTAACGCACGGACTGAAATTGGGGAAAAGCCTTTAGTACGTCAGGTGCAGAGAAACACAGAATATAACAGCAGTAAGGATTGCAGGTTCTACCCAGGTTGCCATTTGAATTAGAATAAAGCTGTTAAAAATGCAGTTATGATAGTGTCATCAAGAGCTTTGCTCAGTTTGTAAATGTTTGCTGTATCCTTCCAAACTAATCATCCTGCAGCCAGGTTCAGTTGCAGTGGTTAGTCTTGCTTTTTCCATACTAGAGAATTTATTTAAAAATACATGAAAAATTGCATTCTTGATGTTACGAATGGGCTCCGGTCAAGAGTCGTGAACACCACCCAGGAGGGTGGCTCCAGGTGGAGAGAGACAGGAATGGCTAGAAACAGTGTCTGGGTCCAGGCTGGGTCAGGGCAGGCGGCAAGTAGCAGTGTCTGGGTCCAGGCTAGGTCAGGGCAGGCGGCAAGTAGCAGTGTCTGGGTCCAGGCTGGGTCAGGGCAGGCGGCAAGTAGCAGTGTCTGGGTCCAGGCTGGGTCAGGGCAGGCGGCAGATAGCAGTGTCTGGGTTCAGGCTGGGTCAGGGCAGGCGGCAGAGCAAGGCAGGTCAGAAGGCCCATAGGCCACACACACGCAGAAGGCCTGTAGGCCACACACACAGCAAGCAGGGCAAGACAGGTCAGAAGGCCCGTAGGCCGGCCACACACAGTAAGCAGGGCAAGGCAGGTCAGAAGGCCCGTAGGCCACACACAGTAAGCAGGGCAAGGCAGGTCAGAAGGCCCGTAGGCCACACACACACAGAAGGCCCGTATGCCACACACAGTAAGCAGGGCAAGGTAGAAGGCCCGAAGGCCGCTCAAGGCAAGGCAAGGAATAAGGCCCGAAGGCCATGCAAGGCAAGGAATAAGGCCCGAAGGCCGCGCAAGGCAAGGAATAAGGCCCGAAGGCCGCGCAAGGCAAGGTCCAGGGACCAACCGCACAGCAAGCAAGGAAGGAAGGCTAGAGCAGGGAGCCCAGGTGAGCTCGATGCCGAAGCACCGAGGGAACTGTCAGGCAGGGTTATAAGGGAAAGCCCAGAACATAGAGTGGACAGGGGAGATGGACTGGGCCTGTCAGGAGAGCCAGCACTAGAGGGACCCCTGGTGGTGAGGCGGTTGCACAGCAGCCATAGCCGTAACACTTGAAATGATATGTCTTATGTTTAGGTTTCAAGGCAAGTCTGGGCCCCAGCGTTTCTGTGGCTGCTTGAGGTAGATTTTATGATCATTATGCAGTATATGATTTTCCCTGTTTGATATGCATAAGGTCCTTCATTTTCAGTTCTAACCTATTTTTACCTATAAATTCCCAGATTTTTCCAAAAGTGACAATTGGTTTAAAGCAATATTCACCCTAATTTTAAGCTGATTAAAAAGTTGCAGATGCAGCATTCAAGGCCTCCAACCATTGCTGGAAGTCATTGTGGGCCAAAGCACATGCCGTGTTTCACGTCCCATGATCCACGAGTGAAGAACTCACACCCCCCGGCGCCTCCCATGCTTCAAGGCCCACCCCCTCATCCCCCAAGCAGCCAAAAAAACCCTGCTGACTGGGGCTGCAAATGCATTTGAAGCCTGCCCTGTCCACCAGAAGCACTTCTTGGCAGACTTTCTGGCCCTGCACAAAAGCAGAAGTGCAATGCCGCAGAGCGTGGGAACCCCAGTGAGCTGCTGCTGAAGGAGAGAGGAAAAGCCTGGAGCCACTGCCAGTAAGGATGAATGCTGCTGCAGTGCGTGGATGTGGGAGGGAGATTCTCGGCAGGGTGGGGGGAGAAAAGGGCACGCTAGGCAGAGGATGGGGAGACTGCTGAGTAGGTGACTGGAAGAATCTGCTTAAGAATTGTTTTATAGTGCTGGTTTGAGAGAAGGGCGCGCTTGGCAGAGGATGGGGGCTAAAGATGGGGATACTGCTGAGTGGGAGAATCTGCTTAATATTGTTTTATGGTCCTGGCTTCTGTCCACCAAAATAAACTCCGATGTTTACCTGGAAAAATGAGTCCTTTTTTTTCCCCCAGCTGATTTTCTCCTGGTTTTGTTCTTGTTGTAATAAACCCTGATAAATTCCCAGGGAAAAAAAAAATTAAAAAGCAATAAAAAAACGAAGATGAAGGTCCCTAGATACGCACAAGTCAATTGTTAGTAAAAAAAATATTTAAGCCAGTAATCAAACACATTTAGATACTTTAATCAGTTTCTCAGTCCATGTAAAGACAGGCAGCCAGTGTCCCAAGAGAGCAAATGCCTTCTGGGTCTCCAGATGGAAAACTCTTCAGTTACATTCAGGCAGCTTCCAGTTTATTCTCTGTAGAGATTCAGCATTCCTCCCACTCTCCTTGTTTGAATCGGTGACCCAAGGATGATAGGCTCTGTAAACCTGAGCCATGCAGTCATAGGCCCCCCAGTTTCCTGTGACAGCGCAGAGGGAGATTCTGCATCAAGGGTTAGAAAATATTGTGACCTATGTAGGCATCCGTTATATGCAAGTGGGAACCAGGGGAGGATGTCCCGATACACAGAATAGGCAACTGCCTGAGACAGGCACCCCCGTCACCAGAAGTGGCAGTCTGGGTGGCCTAATCATTATTTTGTGATGGACTCCCCTGGGCCGACTGCAGTGTGTGATTTTGGAGGGGGACCTTGCCACTCCCTGGCCAGAGAGGGGCAGCTGGAGGGTTAAATCTGCCACTGGCCACAACAGATACAGCACGGGGAGTACTTTTGACTGCACATCCTGCTAACACACTAACCACCAAGTAAACTAATAACGAAAGATGCCCGAAGGCTGACAACAGATACTGGGATCATCACAAAAGTGTGCCCTTGCCAGGGCTGGCACTAACTTATATTCTGCCAACACTGTTAAGAAGACCCTCCAACTTATTACTTCAAAGAGGTTTTTGCTTCTTGTTCGTACACTTCAAGCTAAGAAAAAATAATCTTAAATGCCTGCAGCCATTTTTTGTTTAACTGTTTATTTTGTTGCTGATATGATTGTTTTACTTTGAAATATTTTATGTATGTAGAAGCTTGGAACCTGCCCCCAAGCCTAGGAGGGCGTGGGTAAGAAATGTTTTAAATATATAAATAAATGGCTTCTACTCGCCAGAGTGTGCACTGAAAAAGAGTGTCAGGTGTCGCAGCTGTAAGAGACAAGCAAAGAGCCAACTAGCAATTGACCAGGAATGCCTGGGGTGAAGCTGACAATTGAAAGACCTCCTCAAGAAGAAATGGAGCAGAGCAATTTTTGTAAAATCAGACCTGCCCAGGTGAGACAAACATTGACAGTGACACTCAGACCTAAAATACAAAATTGGAGAAATCTCAATCATCTCGGTTTAAAAACCTTCCAATAAGACATTTTGAAATTTTCAGATCCCCCCTCAGACGGCTGAGGGGGGATCTGATAGAGGTGTTTAAAATCATGAGAGGTCTAGAACGGGTAGATGTGAATCGGTTATTTACTCTTTCGGATAGTAGAAAGACTAGGGGGCACTCCATGAAGTTAGCATGGGGCACATTTAAAACTAATCGGAGAAAGTTCTTTTTTACTCAACGCACAATTAAACTCTGGAATTTGTTGCCAGAGGATATGGTTAGTGCAGTTAGTATAGCGGTGTTTAAAAAAGGATTGGATAAGTTCTTGGAGGAGAAGTCCATTACTTGCTATTAATTAAGTTGACTTAGAGAATAGCCACTGCTATTACTAGCAACGGTAACATGGAATAGACTTAGTTTTTGGGTACTTGCCAGGTTCTGAAGGCCAGGATTGGCCACTGTTGGAAACAGGATACTGGGCTTGATGGACCCTTGGTCTGACCCAGTATGGCATGTTCTTGTGTCATTCGTGGTTTTAACAAGTGGGGATATAATAATCTGTGCCCCTGGTCTCTCGCAGCCGCGGCGGATGGGCTTCTAAATCCGTCTTTTCCCACGGAATTCATCTCCATCGAATTGCCATGGAAAATCGGGGCCTTGCCAGCAACGCATTCTTAAGTCCCTCCTTCCCTTACCCCCTCCTCTTCCCCTCCCACCCCTGTGCACTGATCCAGGGGTAGGGAGAGCAGCGACAGGACGTCTGCATTCGCTGCACAGGCCTGAATTTCAGCCTTCACGCGTGACATGACTGTGCGTTCGGCTACACTTCGAAACTTCAGTCGGGCCCGGGCAGCAAAAAGAGGAGGAAGTAGGCTTAATGCGCTTCCACTGCTCTCTCTCCCTGCCACAGGATCAGTAAGGGGAAGGGGAAGGAAGGACAGACTGAGCTGCTGGTAAGGTTCCCCAGTCCCTTGTGGCAATTCTGACAAGAAGGTTTATCTAAGAACCAGTCCCGGGAAAAAAAAACTACTGTAATAACTGAAATACATACCAAGCGCGTTTTTTCTTTTTCTCTTTACTCCCTTTTTCAATGAAGGGAAAATGTATATTTTTTTAATTAATTTGTAAAAACTGTTTTGTGAAGCTTCTACTTAAAAAAAAACAAACCAAAACCCTGGCAGTAAGAACATAAGAACATGCCATACTGGATCAGACCAAGGGTCCATCAAGCCCAGTATCCTGTTTCCAACAGTGGCCAATCCAGGCTACAAGTTCCTGGCAATTACCCAAACACTAAGACTATTCCATGCTATAGCAGTGGCTATTTTCTAAGTCAGCTTGATTAATAGCAGTTAATGGACTTCTCCTCCAAGAACTTATCCAAATCTTTTTTAAACCCAGCTACACTAACTGCACTAACCACATCCTCTGGCAACAAATTCCAGAGCTTAAATGTGCGTCGAGTGAAAAATAATTTTCTCTGGTTAGTTTTAAATGTGCTACATGCTAACTTCATGGCGTGCCCCCTAATCCTTCTATTATCCGAAAGTGTAAATAACTGATTTACATCTACCTGTTCTAGACCTCTCGTGATTTTAAACACCTCTATCATATCCCCCTCAGCCATCTCTTCTCCAAGCCGAATAGCCCTAACCTCTTTAGCCTTTCCTCATAGGGGAGCTGTTCCATCCCCTTTATCATTTTGGTCATCCTTCTCTGTATCTTCTCCAGTGCAACTATATCTTTTTTGAGATGCGGTGACCAGAACTGTACACAGTATTCAAGGTGCAGTCTCACCATGGAGCGATACAGAGGCATTATGACATTTTCCATTTTATTCGCCATTCCCTTTCTAATAATTCCCAACATTCTGTTTGCTTTTTTGACTGCCGCAGCACACTGAGCTGATGATGTCAATGTGTTATCCACTATGACGCCTAGATCTCTTTCATGGGTAGTAGCACCTAATATGGAACCCAACATTGTGTAACTATAGCATGGGTTATTTTTCCCTATATGCATCACCTTGCACTTATCCACATTAAATTTCATCTGCCATTTTGATGCCCAATTTCCAGCCTCACAAGGTCTTCCTGCAATTTATCACAATCTGCTTGTGATTTAACTACTCTGAACAATTTTGTATCATCTGCAAATTTGATTATCTCACTCGTCGTATTTCTTTCCAGATCATTTATAAATATATTGAAAAGTAAGAGTCCCAATACAGATCCCTGAGGCACTCCACTGCCCACTCACTTCCAATGAGAAAATTATCCATTTAATCCTACTCTCTGTTTCCTGTCTTTTAGCCAGTTTGCAATCCACGAAAGGACATCGCCACCTATCCCATGACTTTTTACTTGTCCTAGAAGCCTCTCATGAGGAACTTTGTCAAATGCCTTCTGAAAATCCAAGTACACTACATCTACAGGTTCACCTTTATCCACATGTTTATTAACTCCTTCAAAAAAATGAAGCAGATTTGTGAGGCAAGACTTCCCTTGGGTAAATCCATGCTGACTTTGTTCCATTAATCCATGTCTTTCTATATGTTCTGTGATTTTGATGTTTAGAACACTTTCCACTATTTTACCTGGCACTGAAGTCAGGCTAACCGGTCTGTAGTTTTTATATTCTGCTTATTTTGGACAAGCCATGCTAAGCAGCTTACATCATAAACAGACATAAATAAGACAGCATTAAAACAAACATCAATACATATTAAAAGGCAGTAGGCAGTTCTGTTTTATTGACCATATGGGGGATGGGTCATAAGGTCACACAACCAATGAAGATGGAGAACTGGTGAAAACTTTGGTGGAAGCAAAACTGAGCTTAATTCATGACCCTGAGCTCCTTCAGCATTGGATGTTGGAAATAAGGCTCTAACCCTAACCACATCTGTTCAGCTACAAAATGGTCATACATGCCAGTTGAGATCCAAGTTCTCATAGCTCTTCACCTTGCTTATCAAACACTTCTCCTGCAATTGCCGCTAAGTACCCATTAGGGAGGAGGAATAGCCTAGTGGTTAGAGCAGTGGACTATGAACCAGGAGACCAGGGTTCAAGTCCTGCTGTTGCTCCTTTGTGACCTTGGGTAAGTCACTTTACCCTCCATTGCCTCAGGTACAAAACTTAGATTGTAAGCCCTCTGGGGATAGAGAAATGCCTACAGTACCTGAATGTAAACTGGTGTGATATCTCAATTGAGATCAAATGTCGGTATATAAAATAATAAATAAATATTAAAAATGTTGCCTATGTAATCAATCACTTCTCCCATACACACTATTGCACTGACTATTCTAATGTAGCTTTGCCTCTGGCTGATAATGTTCGCTGACTTGAAAGCCATAGGCACATAGCCAGCAAATGATAATATAAATTGCATGCAAAATTTCTACTGCCAGCACCCTCATTAAATGCATATGTCAATGAAGTGAACCTATCTCTTCATTAGAGAAAGCTTCACACACACACACACTGCAGTCCTTTCAAATACTGAATACTACACATACTACATGGTCTATGATAACAATTACGTCATACTTGGTTTATGAAATCTGAGTCAAGATACTCTGGTGTACCGAAGACTGTTCTGCATATAAAGCATGTGATTGACAGTAACCTCATATCGGGCTTCTTAAGGCAACATTTACAGGGCTCTATTCTCTAATAGATCTCAATAGTGAGCACATTAGGTTTAGAAAGATTTTCGAAGTCATCTGTACCTGAGAAGGTCACTTAACTCAAGAATAAAACCAAGGTGTGTATGCTGTTCTGAATATATCTATCTATCTGGAGTTTGACCCATATTTTCACATAGAAATAAAATTTGGTTTGATAGACATCCACTTTCCAGCTCCCAGGGGGCCCGTACACAGAGGTCTGAGAGCCTTACACAGCGATACCATCATTAGAAAAAAATGAAACAGTCTAGTCCACTTCATCATGAAGTCCCATAAGATGTACGCTGTTCAGGCAAAACATCCATTTTTTTTCATATCTCTTGTCTATTTACAGGGGCCCCCTCTACAATCTAGTTCCATTTTATAGCAAAGAACTCATGATGACTGGCATGGGTGTGAACCCTTTATGCAGTGGCATAGTAGATGCAGCTTTGTAGGTGAATTTACGAGCCAACAGCTGGCAAACATGCCCTGAAACAGAACAGACTGGAGCTTCACCTCTAACAGCTGCCTCCCCCACAGTTTGAGTCCTTGAGTGCTGGTGGCTGGCAGGCACACCTAGGGCAAGAGAGAGACCAATGTCCACGGGCATGCCATGGTCAGGACAGACAGCAAGCTGGAAGACCCAGGACAGGCCAACGGCCAGAGCAAGTGGCAAGCAAGTGTAGTCAGATGCAAGGCAAGAGGTCAGGTCCAAGTGGCAGGCAAACAGGATCAGGTCCAAAGCAAGAAATCAGGCCCAGGCAGCAGGCAATCGTGGTTCGGTCCAAAGCGAGAGGTCAAGTAACAGGAAGCCAGGCCAAGGATGATCGAAGGCACACAAGACTCTGGATGAGACAGTTGTGCAGGGTAAGGCTGAAGGACAGGAACCAGGAACGCAGGAGCAACAGGCACTGCTCTAGGCAGGAGAGCCGTTGCTGAGGCGAGGCAATGGGCCTTTGCTTAAATAGCCCAATAGGGCTGACATTGTCAGGAGGCGCAGCTCTGAATTTCCCGCCACGGGGCCTATATTATGTGCGCACATGCATGCGCCTAAGGGGAGGCGACAACGTGGCCGGGATGGCTGTGTTGACAGCGATCATCAACGAGCAATGATGATGGCGCCCTGTCGCGATAGGAGGCCTCTTGCAGTTTCGGCTGGGATGAGTGTGGCAGCTCACGGGGCAGTCCTTTGAGCTGCCATATGTAACAGAACTTAAGGTCTTCAAACTGATGACATGGATACTATATAAAAAAATCTTCAGATTAAATGATTGGGGAAACACCTTCCACATTTGTAATAACTACAGAGGGGACATAGATCCTGTCTTTACTGACCTCAAAGCAGACAGTACCAAAGCGTCCATCAAATCTGACCCCTCATAAAGGTGATCAGGGATTGCTCTTGGAAAATATAATGTAACTTAAGTACAGTAGCTCAACTTTTTTTTATCCAAAATGGTTGAGACTGAGACCATTTTAGATAATGGATTTTTTTTCCAGATAGGAGGAATTCTTTCCCCAATCCAACAGCAGTCCAGTCTGACTCCCCTTCCTGCTGCCTGTTTGCCTGCCACCTCTCTCTCCCGAACAGTTCAGTCTTGGCTGGATGGTTTGAACAGCTGAGCTGAGAGTGAACAGTGCAAGAGGGAGAGGTGGCAGGAGCTGTGGACCAAGCTGAGATACAGGAGGTTCAGGTCAGGCTGTGTGGTGTCCTCCATTCTGAATAAAATGTTCTTCCAGATAATGAAACACAGCTGGGGACTTTGCTTTCCTCCAGATAATGGGAGTTTCTGGATAATGGCTCTTCCTAAAAAGGTGTTTTATTGTGATTGCCAACATTTCAAAATTATGTTTTTCACTGTCTGCACTTCAGTTGAAAAAGGACTTCGTGCATAAAGATCTGTTTTCTTCCTAAGAAGGTAAGAAAATGCCATGCTGGGTCAGACCAAGGGTCCATCAAACCCAGTATCCTGTTTCCAACAGAGGCCAAACCAGGCCACAAGAACCTGGCAAGTACCCAAACACTAAGAAGATCCCATGCTATTCCTGTCACTCTTTAGGCAGACATTAATCTCCTATTGGAATAAAATACGTTTATAGGCAGTCTTAAGGATACCCTCTCTCAGGGAATCTTATTCCCGTCCAGCTCTGCAGTGCAGCCTTCAGCCATTAAGCTGCCAGATCACTGGGCCTTTCCCAGTAACCCCTGAGGACAAATTCAGATTCTCAGGAGCAGGACCATATCCCAGGCTAATATTCTGCTACCTCAATTTAAACTCCTCTGTGGCCTCACAAGCAGAGCGCTGGCCTCTGACTCAGGCAGGACCCCTGTTCAAAGCCTGCCAAATACCCTTTGCCCTGACACCCCCTCTCTTAATTCTCCCAATGGACTTCTCTGTTCCTAAGGAAGGCCAGTCTCTGTGTGGGGCTAGGAAGTTTGCAAGGAGACTAGCAGTGCAGCAGCGGGTGAGAGGCAGGTCAGCTCCCTGGGGCCTTCTTTGAATTCATTTCTAGGTGGTGATTTCTTCCCAGGGTGGATGTCACGTCACCTCGTTCCTGACAATGGCAGCAACCAGCCTTCCTGGATTCCCCTTGGGGGTACAAACTCCAGAAAAGGGGACATGGGATGCCAAAAGATCTCAGCTGTATAACAGATGGGAGTGTTCCAATCTGAAGAAGAACTACGAAGAGTTGAAGCTGATGTAATGTCAGGACATCCCACATTATGAACCTTAAAGGGGAAAAATCTGCCTGTTTAATGAGCCCTATTACTGCAATGTTCAATAAACAGTGACATTTTTTTTTTTAGAAAATTGTTAATGCCTTCAGGCCTATTAAGAACATTATATTTATTTATATTTATTTATTTCAGATTTTTATATACCGGCATTCGAGACAGCAGTCACATCGTGCTGGTTATAAAACAGGGGTGCATAGTAAACATAACTATAACAATGGTGCGGAAAAGGCAGTTACATATAACAGGGTGATAAGAACTTGGCTGAGAAGGAAGAGAAAGGATAGGTTATAATTCACACAGGTAAACGATAGAATATAAGGTTAACCATGGAGTAGTTGGAGAATAGTTAACCATGTTGGAGATTAATTAACCATGGTGTAGTTGGATATTAGGGGTGGCTTGGGGTTGTTCGATCAATTGGCCTCCGGGAAAGCTTGTGTGAATATCCAGGGCTTTAGTCTTTTTTTGAAGGTTGAGATGCATGGTTCTGTTCTGATGTTTGAGGGGATGGAATTCCATAACGGTGGAATGGCTGTAGAGAAAGCCCGGTTTCTTAGTGTGCAGAGTCTGGTGGATTTGGACGGTGGTACCTGTAGCGATCCCTTGTATGCATCTCTTGTCGGTCTTGACGAATTGTGTAGTCGGAGAGGGATCTGTAGGTCCATGGGAGCCAGTTGGTGTATATTATATACAATTCCCCTTTACAGGCACTTCAAAGTGGATTACATTCAGGTACTGTAGGTACTTCTTGAAAAGTACTACCAGTGATGCTGCTGCTACTACTACTACTACTATCACTTCTATAGTGCTACTCAACTTATGCAGTCCTGTATAAAAAAAAACACAGTCCCTGCTCTGTTTGCACTCTAATAAGATAAGCATACAGGGCAAAAGAGACTTTGGACATTTCATTTATTAAGAAACTGGTTAAAATAAATAAGACTGCAAGTATGATAACCCAGGGATTAAGATTTAAAAAGCAGCCTCAAAAGGGTGGGTTTTTAGACTGGTTTTGAAGAAGTATGACACACCAATCCAGGAAATCCATTCCAAACATACGGTGCAGTAGGATGGAAAGCACGGACTTGGGATTTGGTGGTGAAGGAGAAGGGCATATGTAGAAGTGACTTGCCTGATGAGCGGAGTTGACAAAGAGGGGAGTAGGGAGAGATAAAAGAGATAGTGGAGGCTGCAGAGTGAATGTCATGATCTCGGGTGCTAGGACCGAGCAGAGGTCCTCATGCAGCCATGCTCAGTCCTACGCTAACCATCTACTGGTTGATCCCATGACTCAGCAAGCGAGCTTAGCCCAGCCTCTCCCTGCAGTTGGTGCTTCATCGAGTCCCCTTGGCTCCTTTCCTTATATTGGCATGGCCACTTTGGCCTTCTTGCTCCTGCTTTGCCTAGTGGCCTCCCCTGCCTTCCAGCCCTGTCGTGTGACCTCCCCGTCTTTCTAGACCTGCCTTCTGGCCTTCGGGCCTTCTAGGCTCACCCAGCCCTGCCTTGTGACCTGCTTAAGCCTTCTTGCCTGTTTATCTTGTTTTGTCTTAGGACACTTGCTGTACCTTAGTTCCTTGTTTCATGTGTTTGCGTTCCTTGCTCAGTCCTAGCCTCATCCTGTCCTTGTTGTCCCAGGTCTTGTCTCCAGTCCTAGACCTTGTTTCAAGTCACAGCCCTGGCTTCAGTTCCATGTCTTGACTCCACTTCCAGCCCTTGTCTCCAGCCCTGCCCTACCTCCAAGACCCACCATGTCTCCTGCTCCAGGCCTTGTCTCCGGTTCCAGCCCTTCTAGCCCTGCCTGTCTTCAGTATCAAGGCAACACAAACACAGAGGGTATACTATCACAATATTCCCTATGCTCATATTGGGGGTAATTTTCAAAAGGAGTTACATGCGTAAATGTAGCTACTATTGTAGCAATTTTCAAAAGCCATTTACTCAAGTAAAGTGCACTTATGTGAGTAAATCCTATAGACAAGTCAATCTACCTTATAAATGGCCTGTGACCGACGGCCCGCAAATGCGCAGTAGAGCGCAGCTCTACTGCGCATGTGCGGGCAAGGACGTCGATCAGGAAAAAAAAAAATGGCGGTGGGGCCGCAGGAGCGGGAGGAGAAGCAGCGGCGCCGCGCGCGCGCGGTGCCGCTACTTCTCCTCCCCAGATCTGCCGGCAGATCTCGGGGGGGGGGGGGTGTCACTCCCGCGCCCCCCCCCCCGAGATCTGCCGGCAGGAGCGGGAGGAGTCAATGGAGCCGGGTGAGGGTTTGCGGGAAGTCGCGCTTACGGCGCCGGGAGGAAATGGAGGTGGGTGAAGGGAGGGACTGAGTGGGAGGGAGGGAGAGGGGGACTGAGTGAGTGGGAGGGAGAGGGGGGACTGAGTGGGAGGGAGTGAGGGAGAGGGGGGACTGAGTGAGGAGGGGGAGGGGGGTGGTGAAGAGTGAGGGGAGAGAGAATGAGGGGGAGGTGAGAGACAGAGGGATGTAGCCCGTTTTAATGGGCTTTACGGCTTGTGGCATATATTGTAGCAATTTTCAAAAACCCACTTACTCAAGTAAAGTGAATTTACTCCAGTAAACCTGGTTTTTACTCGAGTAAATGCTTTTTAAAATCAGGCCCATAGTGACTACACTTCTAGAGAACATAAAATATCACAACGATGTTTATTCCTATAAATGTATTCATATGCAACCATAAACCCCTATCTAGGCAAATAAAAACTACCTATCACATCCACACTCTTACATCCATCCACATCCGATCTTTACATTAAAACCATACACTTGTTTTAATATCAATTACAAACATTTCTGTCAAATATTCCTTAACAAATTTTTATACAGTGTAACATGCTGGGGTAGAATTTATAAATGTACGCGCGGGCGTACTTTTGTTCGTGCACCAGTACGCTGAATTTTATAAGATACGAGCGTGGCCGCGCGTATCTTATAAAATCCGGGGTCGACACATGCAAGGGGGTGCACATTTGTGCAACCTGCGCGCGCCGAGCCCACGCCCCCGGGCCGGCGCCACGCCCCCGGGCCCGCCCCCGAAACGCCGCGTCACTCGCAGCACGCCCCCGAAACGCCGCGTCACTCGCGGCACGCTCCCGACACACCCCTCCATGCAAGCCCCGGGACTTACGCGCGTCCCGGGGCTTGCGCACGCCACCGAGCCTATGCAAAATAGCCTCGGCGCGCTCAGGGGGGGTTTGGGGTAGGTTTTTGGGGGGGTACGCACGTATTGTACGCGCGTACCCCTTTGAAAATCTACCCCATTATGTGCAGTTGTTCCAACCAATATCAACTTCAATTCCCTCACTTATAATATATTTGCACTGTCTAACGACCTGTGCTGTCCCGCACTGTTCTTGATCCTCCTTCCTATCCGTCCAACAAAGATCATGAAAACCTGAGTGGTTGGGAGAAACCAGGACAAATCTGGGAACCCCTTCACTAGGTTCTTTAGCCTTACACCAACTTCCCAATTCATTTTCAGGCCCATAGACACCCCATACATTTTGATAATTAAACTCAACAATTATTATATCCCCACTAAAGCCCTTCCCAGAACAATCCTGTAAAATCATATCAATATATATACATACAAAACAAAGTTTAATATTTAAAAGTGTATACATATGTGTGTGTGTATATATATATATATATATATATATATATATATACACACACACATATGTGTATATAATACAAATAAGGATCAGAAATCATATCACAACATCTGATGAATATATCATATGTGATTTTTGGAGATAGGACAGCATAAGATAAGAAGATAATCTCTGAAATGGCTGGCTGGACTGATCTGGAATTTTCTCACTTTACTACTCGCCATAGGAAAAACATTCAAATTATGTTGTCACTTCAGTAACAGTAACAGTGACTCAAAGTCTCTCCATTATCAGGCACTTTGTGAAGTAATACAAAACCCTCCCAAAAGTACCTCAGAATCTAAATAGCAAACCTGCCATACTAAAACAGCACTAACTCCCAGAACTCAAACAGCAACAACCCTGCATGAAAAGGCAGCACTGCAAATACTCACGTCTTGAGCGGCCAAATTGCACACACAGGGGCCGCTTTCGCCCATGCAGGCATCCATTTTCGCCGGCAGGGTCACTTTCGCCGCCAGCTACCCCCCAGGAGGCAGGGGAGCTGCGGTCCATCTCCGGAGGAGGGCTGCAAGAAAAGTAAGTCGCTTCGTTGCTTTATACTTTACATGTCGTTTCACCAGTCCTCTCTCCCCCCCTCCCTGCGCCTTGCTTCGGGAGGAGGGGCGAGAGGACTGGTAATCCCGAGCATAGGAGAACCGTCCACTTCCTGGTACCTGTCATTTCAAATGTCATTTGAAATGACAGATACCAGCATGTCTGTGAAGCGTTAGGCCAGCGCACCCAGGATACTGTATAGCTCTCTATACAGTAAAATGGGTTGCGCGGGCCTAACGCTTCACGGACGCTTCTTGGACGCAGCTTGCATTTGCATGACATTTCAATACGGTATCGAGCGGTAGGTGAGCCAGACTGTGCGTGCGGCAACCGCGAGTGCGCCCGGCACTAACGCAGCTCTTCCTACCGCTCCTTACTGTATCGGCCTGTCTGTTTGCTAGCTAATCGAGTTAGCAAGGGACTCCTTACGCAAGGGACTCCTTACGGATGAGATTCGCTCTCCGTACCTAGCTACTCTGCCTCTCCTTATTGGACTTACTCTATCGGGGTACCCGCTCCTCGAGGGCCTCTCTCTTTTCTTTCAGGTCACTGTCTGGAACCGGTACTCACTCCTCGAGGGCCCATGTTCCCGGACTTGCTGCTTGAGCTCACTTCTGCTTGGAAGAACCCGCTGCCTATACCATCAGTGAGTTACCATTTAGATTCTCTCAGAGCTGTTCCCTGGAACCAGGTACTCTCTCCTCGAGGGCCTGCCTCTATTCCAGCTTCTGTGTTACCTTCCAGGAGAAACCGCCGTGTGAGTACTCAACCAACGAGGCTCCATACCAGAACCCTGTGTATGCTCCACTGTACTCTCTATCTCAGTTTCTCTCCACTACAGGATAGCCATTGAGGGATCGTTGTTCCAATGTCCTGAGGGACTACAAGCCCAGCTGGGCTTCATCTCTACTCACTACTGCCACCTCTGGTGGCTTCACAACTCCTGTGTTGTGTGTCCTAAATCTGAGCCTGACCTGTGGCCCCTCACGGGACTTCCCCCTGTGGGCGTGGTCATCTGACACAGTGTCCAAGGGTCCACCCAAAACCTTACAAACAATAACATCTAGTTATGCCAATCTTTCTTTCTTTAGAGAGCAGCTGAATACTCTTTCTCCCATCCCCAAATCAGCCATCAGAACCATGGCTTTCTCCACTCTGCCTACAGCCCAGATGAGCAAAGCACATGATTATCAATAATTGCTTCTACTAATATCAAATTTGATTTATAATGGTATGAAATTTTCAGAAAAGGTTATAAAGTTGCATCACAGTGAGATCTGCAAAATGGCCAAAATCTCCCTTTGCTTTTGCTAGACAGCGTGCAACGTTTTCTGGCAGACTCAGAGAAGTTGGCTTGATGCAATCATGGTATGTAGTTTGACCTGAGAAAGCTTTCTGGCTATTTGCATGGATTCTTTGCAGGCTCTGATACCCTTCATTGGACTAACATAACAATTAGTCACAAATATCGCTGTCCATGAGCTTTTGAGAGCATCCCAATCCTTTCATATGTAGATAGCACATGACCACTGCTATTTTACCTCCTTACGTCCCACAACTGGTGAAGCACCACAAGTTTACCAAGCGTGTTCCACAGCCATGGGTGTATGCTCCATCCTGTTAGAATTGCAGCATAATACAGCAAGCTGACAAGGCTTTCATGAAGCAGGAATTATGATACTATCCTGACTGTAAAAAGATATCGGCAACTAATGAGTGAGAGTAAATGTGAATCAGTTGTTTACTCTTTCGGATAATAGGACTAGGGGGCACTCCATGAAGTTAGCATGTAGCACATTTAAAACGAATCAGAGGGGGCTGATGTTCTGCCATGCTGAAAGATAACCACATGATTTTGGAGCTTCGATCTCAACCCCACTTTTTGAGCTTTAAAGCTGAACTGTGAAGTTTCTTATTAACTGGCAGGCTACACATGGAAATCTTGAAGGATACTGATGACTACAAGAAAGAGAACAGCGAATTTAAAACAATTTGCATTTAGCAAATTACCGTCAGAGTTCACCGCAGGAGACGGTGAGCCATGCAATGCGGGAGCGGAAGGCCTGAGTGAGCAGGTTATGGAATCTTCAGCCCCAAATTCACTGACTGCGTTGGACCCCCTTCAAGAGATAGCTGATTTACCATCTAGAACCGAACTAAAGTAATGGTTTAAAGAACTAAGAGCATTATGGACAACTATTGGCGTCCGTAACTGAGATCAAAGAAGATCTGGCCTCGCTGGAACACCGCATAGACGATATGGACTCGAGAGTGGAGAACCATGAGGTGCCGCTGTCGGTACTAGCAGGCCAGCATAAATCTTTAACGGAGGAAATTGAGACTTTGACTGACAAACTCGAGGATCTTGAAAATAGATCCAGGAGATCGAATTTGAGGATTCGAGGGATTCCTGAAAACCCGGACTATCAAAATTGTTCTGAAGTAGCGGAAGAGTTCTGTAAATACCTCTTATCTGGCAAAAATACGCTAGATGGAGAAGCACCACAGTCAGATCTCTGTATAAAAACTGAACGGGCGCACAGATCCTTAGGCCCCCGCAAAGGCAACAAGCCTCGGGACATCGTGATCAATCTCCATAGCTTCCAACAAAAAGAAACTATCTTAAATGCTGCAAAAGAAAAACAATGTTGGTCATGGAAAGGTCATGATGTGTCCATTTACAGTGATCTTGCTGCAAGCACGCTGCGGAAACGCTATGATTTGCGGGAAGTGACTGGAGCCCTTCGGGCAGTTAATATCAATTATCGACGGCTGTTTTCTTTGTCCTACTTTTGCAAATCAAGGGACTTTCTTACCGAATCAAGACCGTAGTGGAAGCTGACGAGGCCTTCAAACAAGCAGGACTTGCGGTATCATTTGCTGTTCCTTCAACCACTTCTCATTCGACGTTGATGGTGAATCCGACTCCAAAATGGCGGCGTGCCGGTCAGGGGAGATGCCGACTACGCCGGCAAGAAGATAATTATGGAGCACAACTCTCAGACCAGGGCTGACTGCAGCGACAAGATAATCAACATACCATACTTTATGGAGTATGCCCTAAACAAAGGTTTGGAGAGTATATATAGCAATGTGTTTCCAAGACTTATAAGTTTTATCCCTTAGTTGTGACTGAGTTAATTTTAGTACATTTGATAAGGTATTCGTAGGAAGTTTACAATTGCTGCTTTTTATATTTCAGTTTAAGGTAATCTGCAACGTTATTGAGTGGGAGTGGAGGATCGGGGTGGGGAGCGGATCTTTTCTACATGGGACACTACCTCCATGGTGGGCTTTTTTTTCTTATTTATATTTTGTAAATGTAACAACATATGTTTATAAAGAAATATTGATACATAATAAAATTCTGCTATATAATTCTGCTGGCATCAAATATGTAATTTATACATCATACATCGTACATCTTAGACTTTTTGTTTTGTATTGTCATCTCTCCATTTCCCCCCCCTCCGCTTCCTACCCTCCCCCAACAATCCGTTGCTCATGAAGAATGAGTTGTACCAAGTATGGATAAGAGGTCTTGTTTGTTCCGCCAAGCGATAAATCCATTCCATTGAGTCATGTATTTTTTCATCTGTTGTCGTCTGTGGCTGTCAACTTGCTAAGATACCATACTTTTGCCAGTCTTTGAAGAACCCTTGTTCGCGGAGGCACTGCTCTCTGTTTCCATGAGCATGCAATTTCAGCTCGAGCTGCCAGGATAACCTGTTGTATTAAATGAACATTCTGCTCACATATTTCATGTGGGTAGATGTTTAGAAGAAAAATTGCTGGATCAGGGGGAACATGTTCAGTCGTAATTTCAAGTATCAGCCTGATTACCATGTGCCAGTAACCCCGAATTGCCTCGCATTCCCACCAAATATGCAGAAATGTCCCCTTTTCACCACACTCCCTCCAACAAGTATCCACGCATGTTGAGTAATATCTATGCAATTTCTCCGGCGTTAAGTACTGATACAGCATTTTGTAATTTTGTTCCCTTATTAAAGCAGAAACTGAACATTTCTTAGCTGTATTAAAACAAGCTAACCACTCTTGAGGATTCAATTTGGTGTTCAAATCTTTCTCCCATTGGAGAATGTGCGACAGCATTGACTCCAAATCTTTATTTAAGATATTATAAATCTTGGAGATCGCTTTTTTAATTTTTTCCGCATAGTCGCAATTACCCTCAAATAATGATTTACCCTTGTTTAAATCAATTCTCACACCCCTTTTGGATAAGTAGTGGCTTAGTTGTAGATAGAAGAAATTATCCGTCAGTGGTAGCTGAAATTCCTCAGCTATCTCGACAAACTCTTTGAGTTTTCTCTGTTTCCACACATGTTCAAAACTAGTACAATCCCTTAGAGTCCACCGATTCGTTATACTCCATGAATTTCCAGGCTCAAAATCTTTATTAAAAAAGATGGGAGATTTCATAAACAAGGCTCTGTCTCCCACTATCCCCCTCTTCCAACGTAAAGAGGGAGTGAAGACAATAGTGGGAACAGTGGTTTCCGGCTGCCGTCTAAGCTTCCGTGGAAGCCACACTAATGAATGCGGACCAATTCCCGCTAACAGGTCCTTTTCCAATTGTACCCAACATTTGTGGCTGCCTGGTAAATGCCAGTTAAGGATGGAATGCAATTGCGCCGCTACAAAATATTTTAGCAGACATGGGACCCCCAGGCCCCCCTTATCCTTAGAGAGACACAGTACATTTCTGCTTACCCTAGGAGGGCGATGTCTTCATAAGAAGCGGAACAAATGCTTTTGCCATGTTTGTAGGTCATAGGCTGCTACCTGAATTGGTAAAGTTTGAAATAAGTAGCTCAACCTAGAGAGTACATTCATTTTTATTGTGGAAATTCTACCCAGCCAAGAGAGTTCTAATCATTCCCACTTTTGTAAATCTTCTCTAATCGTTTTCCATAATGTGGCATAATTGTGCTGAAAGAGCTCCTCGATGTCTGGGCCAATTTTGACACCAAGGTATTTGATTGTCTTCTTAACCAGCTTAAATGTAAATTTCTGTTGCAAAGCTTTTATTTCACCGCCAGTCAAGGTGATATTCAATAGTTCCGATTTTTCGATATTTAATTTGATACCCTGATACCCTACTGAAGTGTCCTAAATTGTCCACCAGATGTGGCAGTGAGGCATGTGGCTGTATGATAGTAAATAGAACGTCATCAGCAAATAGAGATAGTTTGTATTCATGAGCCCTTACCTGAACCCCTTGTATTGCCGGGGAGTTTCTAATCTTCATGGCCAAAGGCTCCAAATAAAGAGCGAACAAAAGTGGCGAGAGAGAAGACATCCCTGTCGGGTCCCCCTTTCAATCGGGAAAGACTTCGAATATCCCCCATTTACTTTTATGCAGGCACTGGGACTGAAATATAGCTTCATAATCCATGTCAGGAAATTTCCTCCCAGGTCCATTTTCCGCAGGATTGAGAATAGATATTCCCAATGGACTAGGTCAAACACTTTTTCCGCGTCAATGGTGAGAAGTACTATTGGTTGTTATTTACTCTGTGCATACCAAATTAAATCTATCACTCTCCGGACATTATCTGCCGCTAGCCTGCCTGAGACAAACCCCATTTGATCTGAGTGTATTAAGGAGGTTGCGATATTACTCAAGCATATAGTCAGAATTTTTGCCAGCAGCTTTAGGTCTAGATTGATTAGAGATATGGGTCTATAGGACCCACACTGCATGGTATCCCTTCCCGGTTTGGCTAAGTTTGTAATCCCAAATCTATTAGCATCAGCAGCAATCTCTCCCTCCCTCAATAAATTATTGAATGCCAGTGCCAGAGGGTGAATAATAAGGGAGCTCAGAGTCTTATAAAAACTGGCCGTGAACCCATCTATGCCCGGTGATTACCCCACTTTTAACCCTTGAATCGCTTTCAAAACTTCCTCTTCTGAGATGGGTTTATTGAGATATTGTTGTTGGGCCTGCTCCGTGCACGGCAGCTGAATATTCTCTAGGTAGGAATCTATGGCTTCTTGAGATATGTCCTTCTGTTTAGAATACAGTTGGTGATAGAATTGAATAAACCTCTGGCGAATTTTCTCGTTATCCAATAATATCTTGCCCATCTCTGATCTTATTTTTAAAATTTGATTCTGCATTGCGTGAACCTTGAGTCTTCTGGCTAGCAACCTCCCAGTTTTATTTCCCCCCCTCAAAAAATTCCTGTTTGGCGCTGTCCATTTGAAATGCTATTTCTCCTATTGTTAGATCTTTCAACTCCTCTCTCAATTTGTCCAAATGGGTAGCTACCTCTGGTTCCCCAGTACGTTTGTGTCTTATTTCTAGTTTACTTAATTGGGACATAATTTCTGTTCGCCTTCTATTCTTGGTTTTCTGTACATATGACGCCTGTGCTATTAATTTGCCTCCCACCACTGCTTTAAAACAATCCCATAATGTGTTAGCAGACACTTCCCCATTATTGTTTTCCTCTAGAAATTGCTCCATCTCTTGACTCAAATCTCTACAATATTCAGGGTCATTCAATAAGCTAACATTCAGCCTCCAGAATCTTTCTCCTGACTGTATGCCTAATTTCTGTAGTGTTAGTATTATAGCCGCATGGTCAGACCACGTAATTGGTGATATCTCTGTGGATTTAGTCTTATTAATAATATCTTTATCAACAAAGAAGTAATCAATTCTCGAGTAAGTTTGATGTACTTTTGAGTAAAATGTGTAGTTACGCTCTGAGGGATGATATAATCGCCAAGCATCTATCAAATTCCAATCTCTCAGAAGGGTTTTCAGGCCCTTTCTATGGCGTCTGGAATGACTCCCTCCTCCCCCACTCAAGTCTAAAAAGGGATACCGGGTGATATTGAAGTCCCCCCCTATTACTAAGGAGCCTTCCACCCACTGTTGGAGAATGGTGGACAGTTTCTCAAAAAATGGACCTTGACCTGCATTAGGGGCATATATATTTATGATAGTATAAGTTGTATTAATCGTTTTTGTTTATAGAAAGAGTTAAGCCCCTTAACATTCCAAGACATCATTCTTAATTCACCCATGTTAAGAGTTTCTCCCCCTTCCTCTGTGATTTCCTGACCTCCTCATTGTATGTATTCGGCCCTTTTCACTTCCAAAAAGTATGGTATAGACCCACCTGCTCTTTCCATCTCGGTATTGAAAAGTTAGGACCGCTGAGTGTCAATGACCCCTACCCCCATCCTCTTTTCCCAATCCCTACCCTGCCCCCCTCCCCCCTTCAGTGCATCCCATAACAGCGGCGGTTGCTCCCGGAGGACTAACGCCACACAAAAACCTTTCTGGCGGCCCCACACACCCCCTCTCTGTAACAATTGCTATTAACATCCTCCACTCATTCAAAAAGCTGTGTGTGAGAGTATACCAAAAGTGATGTAACTAATTCCAATTAAACTCTGAGCATCAATACAATAATATTATGTACTGCAAAAGCCAAAAGGCTGTCAACTGCTAACTAAAGCTTGCCCCAATGTCACATCCTGGCACCTTCTTGACTCATGGCGCGGATTCCCTGGTGATCAGCTGGCCATCCGGTTGTCTTCTTAGACGTTTTCCCCCATACTGGACCCTCTGCCATTTCTGTGGGGTCTCCGAGGGATAGCCCAAAGCGTGCGTCTTATCTGCTTCTAGCGAGTGTTTCGGTAGTCCGGCCGCTCGAAGCAGTTTGGAAGCTTCTTCCAGAGTTTTGACTCTTGATGAGACACCCTGTATCGTAAATTGAAGTCCAAAAGGGAATAGCCACTTATAACGGTAGTTTCCTGCCCATAGGACCTGTAGCACTTCACAGAATTTGCGTCTCTTCTTTATAGTAATTGGAGACAGGTCTTGGAAGATTTCCACTTTGGCCCCGTGCCACTGAAAGTCTGGAATCTGCCACGCTTGCTGCAGTATTTTTTCTTTGAGTTCATACGCGTGGAAGCACACCACAATATCTCTGGGTGTGTTTCCTCTCATTTTGGTGATGGCTCTATGTGCCCTATCCAATTTAATCAGAGGGGGTATTTCTTCTATAAAGCAAAAGCCGTGGGTCAGCGCTGTCAGTGTCACACTGACAGCGCTGACGTCTCTTCTGCGCAGGCTGCGCTCTTGGAATTAAAGAAAATAAATCTTCTCCTTTACAATGCTAGAGATGAAAGCAATAAGACTACACATGTCCTGTATTATTTTGGTGCAGTCCTGGTAGTCTTCACCTTCAGGTATGCCCCTGAACCTTAAGTTCCCCCTTCTGGATCGGTTCTCTAAATCCTCTAACCAGCTTGCATGCTCTCCCACTCCCTGTTTCAGCTGATCTACTTCTTGCTGCAGTGCCGTTATTGCTTCACTCTGCTCCCCTGCCTGAGTCTCTATGGGGTCCACGCGGTCCCTCAGGCCTGCAAAGTCACATCGGAGCTCTGCAGCTATCTGCTGTATTTCAGTTTTTAAAGTTCCCATGCCCTCTTTCAGCTCACCAAACCATCGCTGAAAGTCAGCTCGAGTGATTGCCGACTCCTCGGATTCCCTCGGTTCACTGCCATCTTCGGCTGTAAAGGGGGAGGTGGGCCTCTGCTCACCCCGATCGGGATCAGCCATGCTGCCCTGAAGCTGGTCGGCCGCAGCTGTAAATGAAAATTGATTTAGGTCCGTGATTTTTTTTTCTGGACACCATCAGTCGGTCACCAAAGGGGATACGGCAATTTTTGCCGGGTTTTCGCTATTTTTTTGAGGAGGATGAAGAGCGATTAATTTGCAGGAAGAGCGGAGCTCGGAATCTAAGCCGCCATCGGGTCGGGTGATGTCACTTCCTCCATCCTCCATGGTGGTTTTGCACATAGGGGAGGGTGGGTGGGTTACTTTTGGGGGGATTTACTTTCACCTTAGGAAAAGAATATAACAAATGGTCGGGGTTACACTCATTGAGTCTATTCTCTCATTATACCTTTGTTTTCAGTGCATTTGCCCAATCCTTAATAGTGTAGCTTAGCCTACAAAATGGCTAATCTCAATGAATGTTAAGGCCTTAATACCTTCAGGAAAAGACACATCTTACATAAGGAAATTATAATGCAAAAAGCCACAGTGGTTTTTATCCAAGAAACGCCTAAGCGCCACAAACATCTGTTAAACTTTAGGGATTACCCTTATAAATTTTTAGCTGCCAGTGGGAAAAATGCAAAAAAACTAATTGGAGAAAGTTCTTTCTCACTCAACACACAATTAAACTCTGAAATTTGTTGCCAGGGGAAGTGGTTAGTGCAGTTAGTGTAGCTGGGTTTAAAAAAGGTTTGGATAAGTTCTTGGAGGAGAAGTCCATTACCTGCTATTAATCAAGTTGATTTAGAGAATAGCCACTGCTATTACTAGCATCAGTAGCGTGGGATAGACTTAGTTTTTGAGTACTTGCCAGGTACTTGTAGCCTGGATTGGCCACTGTTGGAAACAGGATGCTGGGCTTGATGGACCCTTGGTCTGACCCAGTATGGCAATTTCTTATGTTCTTATGAAAGAGAACGCTGCTAAAGCTGGAGAAATACAAATCATTTTGGTCTGCAGACGATATGAAGATGAGGTCATTGTTAAAAGGAGCAGAAGAAAGTGCTGGCCCAGTGGCACAGAGGGCCCTGGGTCTTCCACTCCTCAGATGAACTGGGCGTGGGAACAGTGCTCAGGCAGCGTTTGCAGGCCCTGGGGAGTCATAACATGTCAGTCTTGAGTGGATGGGGTTTTTTTCTGCGAAATGGAAATACAATGTTTATTTTAATTCACAGCTGTCTGCATTATGAAAAAAATGTTTAAATAATTGAAAATGGACCATATGGGACTTTAACTCTGGAATTTGTTGCCAGGGGACGTGGTTAGTGCAGTTAGTGTAGCTGGGTTTAAAAAAGGTTTGGATAAGTTCTTGGAGAAGTCCATTACCTGCTATTAATCAAGTTGACTTAGAAAATAGCCACTGCTATTACTAGCATTAGTAGCATGGGATATACTTAATTTTTGGGTACTTGCCAGGTTCTTGAAGCCTGGATTTGCCACTGTTGGAAACAGGATACTTAGCTTGATGGACCCTTTGTCTGACCCAATATGGAAATTTCTTCTGTTCTTATGATTATTTTTCACTTTCCTAGATTTATATGATGTCCCAATACCAATTTAAGAATATTCAACTAGATTCTGTGTATTGACTAATTTGTCTACCAACAAATTTTCCTTCAGAAAATATATTTTTTTAACTTTTTGTCATCGCTTCAGTTTTCTCAGGGAGGAAGTCATAGCCAGCGTGTAAAGGTGACACCTATGGCCTGGATTTAGGGCCTGCATTTGCAGGGTTCTGGATGGCCCTTGGACATGGTTCCCTGGCTGAGGACCGTCGCTGCACTGACTGGGCTGAGGTAAATTAGGAGATGACATAAAACAGGGGAAACAATCATTGTGTACATTGTGTCTGAAGACTCACGACACCAGATCCCGGCCCTGGTTCTGACTGAGCTGAAGGAAACTGCCAAATTCAAAATATAAACAAGCCCAGAAGCAGTTTATATTTAATTGTTTTTCTTTATATTTTTAAGCATGTAAACAAAAGAATGTCAAGATACCTATTCTTCAAATGCCAATGACTTAAATCATATTTATTTTATTTATTTATTTATTTGTTGAGTTTTTTATACCGTCATTTGGTAGAGCCATCATAACGGTTTACAGATTATGTATAAATAGTAGTTAACGGTTTACAGCTTACGTATAACTTAGTATAACTTATGTATATCCAATTATTATAAACAAGTAAAAAGCAGAAAAGAATAAAAAAAAGAAACCTCATCAAGTATGACTAATGTCCCATCAAGTTCACAAAATTGGGAGATCTGAGCTATAAAGAATTTGAAAGAAGAAAGAGCATAGAGCTTAAACCTCGCTACCATGAACAGCAAGATACAGTTCTCATATACCGTATACAGACAGATTAACGAACAGTTACACTGAAACTGGAGCTATAGTTGTTCAGGATGCTGGGGGTAAATGGGCATATGGTTTTATCCCTCAAAGAGAAAGATAACTGCTAAGGAGTAAAAAAAAACTATGCCAAACCTTTTGAGAAGAAATAATGCATTTGCAGAAGAGCTTGAGTGCCTCCACCTAGAGCATGTTGTTTGCTGAGACCTAAATGGTGATTGCCAGACCTAAATGGTGATGGTCCAGAGCCAGAGGTTAGAGAAGGGCACCCTTCCTCCTGCTTTTCAGGAAGGGAAGTCTGTGTCTCCCAGAGCTCATTGCGAATTCAAAGGAAGTGAGCAGTGGACCATCCTCAACAGCCGCCCTGTTTTTGCTTACATGTGTGTCAGTATCCAGCATGATGCCTTGTGTCTGCATTAGCAAGTTTACTTTCATATGTTATGCCTGTCTAGCATGCTGGCATAGCAGGTGCTGCGTAATGTATTTTTTAATTTGTGTGCCACAGTTTAAGCTTTTATACAGTGCATGCTTGTTGCATGTGTTGCTGTCCTTTGTGCCTACGGTAGGTATGTATGTGTGCTGTGTCATTTACATTCTGCGTCATGGGTGCAAATTGATGTTGCATGCAAAGGAAAAGCACATGCTGCTTGTGGTCAGAGTAAATGTTGCTCCTGATATGCCTACAATCTGTCATATTGTTTTTCTGTCTTCTGTGGATTCTACCTTTCTATATTGACACCCTACTCTCCAGTTGTGCCAATGCGATCTCATTCTCTGGGCTGTCAGTGCCTGCTCTATCCCATCCTGCTGCATACTATGTAGATGAATCGCCTCCTTGCAACATATTTTTAAAGGGGTTGCAGCCCTTAAAAAGGTAAAAAAAAATGGAAATTAAATGCATAAAACATTTCCATTTGTGGGGGAGGGGAGCTGTGAAGGACAGAAGATCCAGCAGGAGGGGGATTTGTGGAAGAAAAGGACAAAAGAGGACATAAACGGATTTAATTAGTTTTTAATTATGAAACTCCTAAAAATGAATAAAAACTGAGTAGCCAGGATGTGGGTCCCAAGAACACGGTAAATGGAGTTCACGCAGAGGAAAGAAAGGATGATGAGTGTAGTGCCTCAGGGTTCTGTTCTAGTTCTGTTTAATATCTTCATAAACAAGATTACAGATTGGTTAGCAGGATAAGTCTTTTTGCTGAAAACACTGAGATCTTTAACAAAGTTGAATTCCTCTGAGAAAGTAATTAGAGGAGAGATGTAAGAAACTGGAGGAAAGGTTAAATGCTTAGCAGATAAACTTCTGTGCAAAAAGGTGAGTTCAAACTTATGGACAGACATACATCAGTATAGAGGAGCGGAGAAGCCAGAGAGACATTCAAATGTCAACAATAATGCACCAAAATCAAACCTAGTAAAAGGAACAAATGCAGATTCTGTGAAATAGAACTGGAAAGGACAGCACAGCTCATTGCTGGATGTGACAGGCTGATGTCAGACACAAGTTAGCCGACAGAATAAATCCTGAAGCGACCTTACTGTTAACTCACCGCAATTCACCAGTGGCAGGGGTTTTCACACTTAAAACCCAAAGCCCCCCCCCTCAAGCGAGGAAAGCAGCAGCTGCAGCTGCAGCGATTATAACTACACAGGGGAGAGCGGAGCTCGCGGGGGTGCGCGCGTGTGTGGAAGAGGACGATTTGTTTCGCGCCGAAGTAGGCGCACGCTTTCCAGTGTTTGTATACAGAGCCGCGCGAGCCCGACCCAACCTCCCCGCCGTTGCGCCTGATTGGCCGGCAGGGAGCGTGTGCGCGCTCTGGGCGCGCGAGGCCGGCGGGTTCGCGCGCGTGCGTGCGTGCGTGCGGCGGCGGCGGGGTTTATGGGATAGCCCAGAGTCAGCCATCTTTCAATTGTGTTTGCAGCCAGCCTGTACAGCAGCCGCCGCTCGCCGCCGCAGCAGCCGCCGCTCGTGCTCTCGCTCAGGCAGCGCGCAAGGTAAGTTTCCCCTGCTTGGGGACGGCGCCTAGGCTAAAGCCCCTTCCGAAACCGTCCCGTCCGCCCGCCGGAAGCTCCGGCCGGCAGCTCGCAGCCCTCTCCGCTAACTTTTTAGGGGGTGAGAAAGTGGTTGCGGGAGAAGCGGCTGGAGCTGTGCAGAGTCGCCGTCACCCCCCCCCCCCTCTCCCCGCCTGCTCTCTTTCTGCTCCGCCGCCGTGCTCCTTCTTCTCCCTTTCCCGGGGAGGCGGCTTGGGTTTATTCGATAAAAAGCCCGGCGAATCTTCACTATTTCCCCTCCACGGTAGCACCGGGGCAGAGAGAAGGGTTTCGGGAACAGAGTTAAGTGAGCGGCGAAGGGTTTTGAGTGGGGGGACGTGGAGAAATTGGGTGTAAAATGTAGACAGTTTGCACTGGATTCTTTTTTTTTTTTTGCTCCCCAGTTGTTGCTGAGCTTCACCATCTTGTCTCTTTTTTTTTTTCTTTTTCCTCTGGTTACCGACCATATTTATTTTTTTTCCCTCTGTCTCAACTTAACGTTCAACAGAAAAATATTGCATTGAGAAGGGGGTTGAAAACTAACGCGCTTCCCCTCGCATGCTTGGACAACTTTTTTTTGTTTATTTTTCTTCTGGAAGCAAAATGTTACAGAGTCGCGTTTAATGTGGCTTTTCCTTTGCCTGGGATCCACTGCTACATTGTGATTGTTCCCCTCTTGGAGTATGTTTTGCCCGGCGCGAGGCGCCTGGAAGCGATCGGAAACAAATAACGAACAAGAAATGTGAGGAGAGGGAAAGACCCTCTCGGGCGACACTTAAAACTTTAACGGACCCACTCCTTTTTTTTTTTTTTTTTTAATTTTAACGTAACAAAACAATCCGGATGGTTTTACGGGCGAGTGAAGCAGGTTATGTGTTTACTGCAGTGAGAGCTGGCTGGGGATGCTCGCGTGTTTGGGTACTGCTTAGGGACGAGTGCAGGAGGATGCACATGAAACAGGGTTACTGAAGACCCCCGAATGAAATCTTCTTACACTCTTTAAATATAAATATTGCTGTGTGGCTCGGATGAGGGAGGGCAATGCACGCATACATTGCATGAGGTTCAGGGGAGACTTGCATTTTTTTTCCCGGATGTCTTCTATGCATAAATCTTTTAATGTTCGGAGAGGCTTCTGCGACAGTTTCTAATCTTTTTTTTTTTATTAGACGAGTAATAGCAATCATTTAAAAAAAAAAAACATTTTTGGAGGTCGTTTCCGGACAAGTTGTGTACCGCACGGAAATGTTGGCAAATGAGAGTCGGGACTCGTGGGAGCAGCAGCTGTCTAGCGCCACCGTTTCAAACGAGAGGGCTGGTTATATGCAGGAGATCGATTGTATAATCCGTGTACCCTGTTTTAATTATTTGGAGGCTTATTTTTAAGGCATCTTATTTCTAAATCGGAGACCCTAAACTTTCGAAAGAACCTTTTTTTCCCTCTCCTCCCATTGGTTTGTTCTTGAACGTGGAGGTTTGTTTTTTTATGGTTAGATTTGAGAGGGAGCGCTTAAGGACATGGCTCGTACCAAGCAAACTGCCCGCAAGTCCACTGGTGGCAAGGCACCAAGGAAGCAGCTCGCCACGAAAGCCGCCCGAAAGAGTGCGCCCTCTACTGGTGGGGTCAAGAAACCACATCGTTACAGGTACAAAAATAATTCCGAGCACTTCATTATTTTAATCGGACGTCATAGAAGCATTTAATCGAAAGTGCATTGTATTATATTTTAACAAATAGGTATAAAATTGTGGTCTGTATTTTAATACATAAACGGATTTAATTCGTTTTTAATACATGTAATAAAGGCAGTTAATTAAATCATTGCTCTTTTTTTTTGTTTTCTTTCCAAGAGAGATGGGGATAATAAATAAATATATATATATAGAGAGAGAGCAGTAAATAACTTAGAGGTGTTATAATTTTCACGCATCATTTAATTCGTTCGGGAGGGCGTCTTTAGTCTTAGACCAGACAATCGCATAGTAATTTTTTTTTCCAAGATGTGCAGCGTTTAACTAGTTGGTGGCTCGCCTACTACTACACTGTTTACATAGAAGCTGATGTCATTGTACTGCCCGTAAGCGCTCTGACACTGTGCCGGATTGGCTCAGTTCTGCTTCTGTCCTGAAGTGCTTTCCCTGCCGCTGGTGTCGGCGCAGTTGAGGTCGTTGACCAGGAGAGGGCGTAGGATAAACGATTTTACACTCAAATGAACCTGCATCTAGAGAGCCTTGTGCAGAGGAAAGAGGAGGCTAGCTTTAGAGGGGAAAGAGCCAAAATGAACTAGTGGAATTTCTCCTCACGACTCGTTTACTTAAGTTTTTGTCCTGGCCAAAATATGCTCAAGGCAGGAAACTAAAAATAAACGCGTTCCTGCTGATGGGAGGTTTTTTTGTTTCCTGAAGTTAGAAACCCTTTTTTGGATTCTTGCTTCCCCTACCCATAACTGTGGTCTTAAATTTTTTTGAACTTTTCTTCTGTTACCTATTTTTACATTGCCTGCATTTTTGTTTCAGGATTATTTTTTAAATGCTTTGAATGTAGTTGAAAATAGAATAGCTTGAATCAGGAGCAGGGTATCTGAAGTTATTGTGACACTTAAAGTTATCCATCCTGAGGAATCTGCCTAGGTGTTTGACCTAGAGGGAAACAAACAATGCTAATGCTTAGGGAAGGATTTTGGAAATGAAGCGTTGGACATGCCACAGGTTTATAGTCATGAATAGTAATCTACCAGTTTCATGAGTTTGGTAGGGTGAGAAGGGAACACATTTTAAATTAAGGCATGTATGAAAGTGGTTAGCAAATGCGATATGTACAAGGAAAAAGTCTTTTTTAAGGTTGCAAACTTGTGTTACTAAACATTCTTTGACATGGGTAAATCAGCCCATGCACTTGGAAGAATTGCAAAGCTCTTGTTAGAAAGCGAACACTTTCTAAAACCAGTTTTTAGTATTTTAAGTGTTTGTTTTCCCCAAGAAATTGAAGCTGCTTTGAACAGGAATTAAAAGGCTGCTTGTCAAGTTTAATAAGCTATATAATTCTTTTTTTTTTTTTTGTAAAACTATAGCATTTCACTAACTCAGTGCATTTTTAAATTTAAGGCCAGGTACAGTAGCTCTGCGTGAAATCAGGCGTTACCAGAAGTCCACTGAGCTGCTGATTCGCAAACTTCCTTTCCAGCGTCTGGTGCGTGAAATTGCTCAGGACTTCAAAACAGATCTGCGTTTCCAGAGTGCTGCTATTGGTGCTTTGCAGGTAATCTTGACGAATAGACCCTAACCCCACACACACTTTTTTTTTTTTTAATTTGTATTGAGTATGTATATGGGAGTGTTCCCTGCTGCTACTTGTTCAGATGGACTCTATGCAGTGTGGTATTAAGTGATATCATGAGATTGATCATAATGTGGCTTATGCATACAAGTACTAAGAGTGCCACTCATGATAAACTATAAGGATCCAAGGCCTCAGCTGTCCTTTGTTCTTAGACACTACTATATGAAAACATGAGACTGGAAATCCTTCTGGTTTGTGTGGAATTCTCTGAAGTAATTCTTATCGATGGTGTACGGCTTTATCTGAAATCTTTAATTCTGTAGACTTGGCTGTGCACATGGCCTTTTTTTTTTTTTTTTTTTCTACAAGCATGTCAGTTGTGCAAAAGTTAAGAATGTACTTTTTGTTTTAGTGCAACTTCATTTTTTTTTTTTTACCATTTTACATCAGCAATATTGGTGATGCTGAGAACCACATGTGAATTGGAGGAAATGACAAAATGTTCTCACTTTAGTTTGTCTTTATCTCTGATCACTTTATATTAAATCCAAAGTTGTTTTTCTTTTCACCATCTTGATTTTGTGGTGGTGAGACTGTAAATGTGTGCACACATGAATTTAGTATTTCAAGTTCTACAGTTTTTAATTAAGATTGGAAGCCTCTTTATTGGCTCTAAAATGTTGCATTAAACTTATGGTCTATACGGATTTGTGCAGCTTCACTTCTGAGTGAAGTGTGTAAAAACTTGTTCAGTGAATACAGATTATATTAAAGACCAAATGTGGAAAAATCCCAGTCACAGTAATATGAAGCCTTATGTAGCACTCTTTGCTGCTTTTAGCTCTTTAAGAATGGAACTGCAAAGGAAATGTAAGCAGAAATACATTTTCCTTCTATGCCACCTCCAAATGCACATACATTTGAGCCAAATCCATATTTGCATCAGGTCCTCTCCTTAACTGCAAGCAAAAGAGTGAGGGTTTCTTAGTATCCAGTCAGATGAATCCAGAACAAGTGAGTTATGCAATTCTACCAGCAGATGGAGACAGAGCAAAGCTGATGTCACAGTATATAGACCCCTGCAGTGACAGCTTGCCAGTATTGTCTCCAGCAGATGGTGGACATGCTTCTCCCCACTGGAGAATGCTTCAATTTAGAAAGAAATAAAAATTAACTTTGCCCGCTCTCCTGCGGTGATACCAAATGGTCCTTATGCCAGTTGAGAATTCCTGAGGCAATTTCCATGGTTCCTCAGATGAGTGCCTTGGTCTAGTAGCTGTTTTTTTCAGCTGGTGTGGACTTTGCTTCCTGCACCTGCTGCCTTTCAGCTGTTAAACAGTTAAGTGTGGCAGTGATGACATGCCCTCTTCCCCTGCAGCCGGAGACTTTCTATACTCAGCCAGGTAAGGCTGAACTCAGGTAAGTTTTTAAAAAAAAAAAACCAACAAAACACAGGAGTTCTCTGTTTAGGGCTTCCTCCTTTCCCTGGTCTCAATGCTCTGTGTGCCGTTCCAACGTCCCTCCTGCTCCATGGGAGGTTGAGCAGCCTCTCTAGGCTAGGCCTTGCTCTAAGGCCTTTTTGCTGCATGGTAGTCCTCAATGGCTTTTCCTGCCCTCTTCAGGATTGTTGGTGTGTCCAGCCTGGACGCCTAGTCAGGCTTCAATTGTGCGTCCGAGTTAATTGGTGTCTTGGTGGCTGTCCTGCTTAACTGGACACACAGGTTGGGCATTTTTGCTGTGCACTTGTGTTTTGCTGCACTTAGATGCTGGATGCCTAAGTATTGGATGGATAAAAAAAAAAGCTGGACACATGCCTTCAGTCACTGCTTAGCCTACTGTCTGCTTAATGGCACCTATATCTAAGAAGCCTAAGCACCTTTCTCTTTGCACTGCTTGTCATATTTGGGCGTCAGTGTGGTGTACCTGCTAACTTGTCAGTGCTGTTTGGAGGCTGAAGGAATTCTTCCTCAGACTTCACCAAGCCTGGTTCCCTGTACGTACCAGGATCAGTCCAGGACACCTGGGTTGTGACTCCGCACCAGTAGATGGAGACAGACCAAAACTTGTGGGCGGAGCATATATGCTACTGTGCCAGTCACAGCCCCTCAGTCTTACTCTGTCTCCAGTAGATGGTGCAGGTCCCTTCCCAGCCAGATGTAGGTATGGGTAAAGATGCACCAGGTGGGGCACCTGATATTGGAACTCCCCTAACTGGTTCTTCAGCAGGGGAAGGTAGCTCAGTGGGTACACCTTAGGTGCCTTCTGGTTTTGGTATGGATCTTTCTGAAATTTCATGGGTAGAATTTTTCCAGGGATTGCAATACTCTGCCCCTTCCAATGCTCCCAGGGCAGAGTTGCAGGCAGGAACCTCGCTTAGACCTACTGTTAAATGCCAGAGTACACTGAAATTGGCAGTGGGTCTGCCTGATAGGGATTTGAATGGTACATATAAGGCTGATCCAGACTAGAGGATGGAGAAATTTTCCTCCAGGACTAGAACTGTATATGAATATGCTACATTTCCTCCATAGAAATTGCCAGCCCTGGTTTCCCAGACCTTAAATATGCTGGGAGTACCTGGGGGTTCTGTCTGAACCAAAGAAAACCCATTTTGGTTTCTCTGCATAAAATGTCCTCCCCATGATGGAGGTCATTCAAGAACTATTCTTGAGTGGGGTGCCCCAGAGGCTAATTTCAAAGGTCAGGTTTATATAGAAATGACGGCAGAAGAAGACCAAATGGCCCATCCAGTCTGCCCAGCAAGCTTCACACTTTTTTCTTCTCATACTTATCTGTTTCTCTTGGCTCTCAGCAACCTTTTGGTTCTATTTCCCTTCCACCCCCACCATTAATGTAGAGAGCAGTGCTGGAACTGCATCTAAGTGAAATATCTAGCTGAATTAGTTAGGGGTAGTAACTGCCACAATAAGCAAGCTATGTTCGCTTTGGACCTGGTGGTAAGAGAGCAATCATGTTTTCTGACAGTGGATGCACTTGTATGTTCAGTCTCCAAGTGGACAACTATCCCTGTAGAGGGAGGAGCGGCCTTGAAGGATGTACACTATTTTAATCCTCCTATCCTTAAGCAGGCATTTGAAGCAGTGGTAATGATTTTGCAGATAGCTTCTTGTTCCCTGGTGGCTCACTCTTGTTTACTTCTCTCTCAGGAGGTTGAGTCTGAGGTGAATTCCAGGGCAGTTATGGTGCCATTGGCCACCACCTTAGCAAATGCAGGCTGCAATTTGGTCCACATCTCAGCCAGAGGGGTGGCTTTGGTAATAGTGGCCAGACATCAGTTGCGACCTCCAAGGCTAACCTCATGAAATTGCCCTTTAAAGGCTTGCTCTTGGGAGCAAGTTTGAGAAACTGGCCAGTAAGTGGGGCAAATCACTGAAGGATAAGCAGACCCACACTCCTTTAGCATGAGATTTTGCTGGGGATCCAAGCATTTTAGACCTTATAGATGGTGACCTTTAAGAGGACTCCACTTTTTGGTAGGTCTCAGTCCTTTTGCCCTAGACAGACCAGAAGGGGCTCAGGTAGTGGACAGAGGTCTCTCTGGAACATCAATTGTTTGGGGAGGGAGGTAGGATAAGATTAGGGTGGAGGAGGGAACTTATAACACTGTATTTAGGAGTCTTTGCTTGGGGGGAAGAAAAGGGGAGAAAGAGGAGAGGCAGATTGGAGGAGGGGAGAGTGAGTAGGGTAAGGGATTGGAGTGCAAGCTAAGATTGGTCAACATCTGGATACGATAATGTAAAGAGCCAGGTTTTGAGCCCTGGTTTTGAGAATGGGTGCTATTAAGACACATTGTTGATCGCTGGGGTCTCATTCAGCCTTTTGGTAGGTCTGTCCTTTCGTCCCCAACAGCCCAAGAGTAGCAGACTTGGGTGGTGGACCTTTCCAAGCTTCCCAGTGAAGGTTTGCCAACCCACCTTCTGGAACAGGAAATAGGGGGATGTCTTCCATTAGAGGTGGGTCAAGATCATGTCAGACCAGTGGGTATGCAATGGAATTTTGCAGTCTTTGGGACATGTTCATGGAGTACCCTTGCCACTCCCTGCAGAAGAAGCAGGCAGTGGAGTTCACACTTCAATTGCCCCTTAGTCTGAGGGCTGTGATTCCGGTGCCCATGTCTCAAAGTATGGGGTGATATGCCATTTTATTTTGTTGTGCCCAAGATGGAGGGCGCCTTTCATCCCATCTTGGATCTCAAGAGGGTCAACAGTCACTTGAAGGTCACTCATTTTTGAATGGAAAGCTTATGTTCGGTAATGGCGTTAGTCATGAATTTCTGACCTTGGATCTGTCAGAGGCTTATCTTCATATTCCCATCTGATTGGAACACCAATACTTTCTATGCTTTGTGGTGTTAGGGTACCACTATTAGTTTTGTATGCTGCCTTTTGGTCTAGCCACTGCTCCCAGAACATTTTCCAAGATTATGATGGTAGTGGCAGCCTTGCAGAAAGAAGGAATCCGGGTGCACCTATATTTGGACGACTGATTGGAACCAGGTCTCTAAGAGGGCCACCTAGTGACACAATGTGATCTCCTTATTGCAGGAGCTCCGTTGGGAGGTGAACCTGACAAAGAGCAATCTTCCAACATCCCAGTTGTTGGGAGTTGGTGGGGTTCAGGTTTGACATGGGAAAGGACAGTTTTTTTTTCTACTGGAAGTTCAGATCAGAGATTGTCTCAAGTGCATCAGTTGAACACCATATGCCTTACGGTGTGGCTTGATAGCAACTACCCCGGAAGTGGTGCTGGGTGCATATGTCCTCTTCAGCACTCTCGTTGGAACCCACAGTCTCAGGATTATTTATTTAGAGCTTTTCTATACCGGCATTCATGATACAATCACATCATGCTGGTTTACAGTTAACAAGGGGTGTAAAGTGGCTTGAACATTTAACAAGTGAAGAGGAGCAAAAAAGTTATAATAAAACAAACAAGGGTGCTAGAACTGGGGGAAGAAGACAAAGCTAGAGTAACTTAACAGTAGGATGAGCAAATATTTACATAGTGCTGAGGATCTCAATAGTTGTTGTGGTGCTTGTTAGGTTCGGGAAAGGCTTGTTTAAACAACCAAGTCTTAAGCCTCTTTCTAAATGTTAGCATGGTTCCTGTCTGAGATCAGGGGGAATGGCATTCCATATAGATGGTCCTGCTGTAGAGAAGGTCCAGTCTCTGAATGCTAGATGTGTAGATTTAGTTTGGGGGGACATGCAGTGATCCCCTGTAAGCTTCTCTGATAGGTCTGGATGAGGTATGTGGTCTGAGTGGGATTTGAAGATTAAGAAGGGCTTGGTTATGGATGGATTTGTGAGTGGTGGACTTGTGAAGAATTCTGAAATGTATTGGCAGCCAGTACAAATTCTTTAGGATGGGAGAGATGTGGTCTCTTCTAGTGTTTGTCAGGATTCTGGCTGTCCGTGTTTTGGAGCATCTGAAGAAGCTTGATGGCGTAAGGGAGACCTAGCAAGATAGTTACAATAGTCTATCTTGGAGAAAATTACAGCTTGGAGGACAGAAGTGAAAGGAGTGGCTTAATTCTTTTCAGTACCTGCAGTTTGTAAAAGCAGTCCTTGGTAGTGTGGTTGAAAGATTTTAAGTTGAGGCGGTTGTCAATTAATACTCCTAGGTCTCTTGCTTGGGTGACTAATATATTAGACAAACTTTGTATGGTGTTACTGTTTTCAGGGGACATGAGGAGGAGTTCAGTCTTAACTGAGTTTAGTATTAGGTTTAAACTTGCAAGGAGACTTAAGACGGTTGCGAGGATTATGCGGCTTGACTCCACTTGCCGATGGAAATCAGCTCCTGCCTCCAGTTGCAGGATGATCATCTGAGAGAGGGAGTTTCCTTATCCTCTCTGACCTGGTTAGTACTCATGACAAATGTGAGCCTCCATGGGGGGTGGGGCTCACTGTCTAGAGTTAACAGCCCAGGGGCACTGGAATGCCAGAGTCCCACTGGAACAGCAATCACCTGGCAGCCTGGGTGGTACAGCTGGCATGCTTGCAGTTCAGCCACAGGCTGCAGTTTGCATGATGGTGGCCTATATCAATCACTAGCAAGTGTCACAGGAAATAAACCAGCTGATGGAATGGGCTGAAGGTCATCTGCAGATCTCGCCCTCTTACATTGCAGGAAAAGACTATGTAAACAGATTTTCTCAGGTAGTGTTGTCAGTTGATTGTGGATCACTGGGGCCTTTCATTCCTAGACCCGCTGGCAACTTCTTGAAATGTGAAGGTTCCTTGCTTCTGCAGTCGCAGGAGAGCTCAGTGGTCTCTGGTAATAGATGGTCTTATACAGATCTGATAGGAAGAAAGATTGCTTTATGCCTTTCCTCCATGACCCTTGCTGGGCAGGATAAAATTTGCAAGATCGGAGGGCCAAGGGGGCTAGTACTGTGTCAAACTGGGCCAGGGATCCATGGTTTGCAGATTTGCGACAACTGGTGGAGGCCCCTCTTGTCTTCTGCCACACAGATTTGCTTCAGCAGGGACAGGTTTTTCAAGAGGATTCAACTCTATTTTGTTTTACAGTTTGGCCCTTGAGAGGGCTCCCCTGTTAAAGCATAGTTATTCCTCTGCAGTGATTGCCACTTTACTCTGTGCTCGCAAATTCTCCACTTCCTTGGCTTATGGTTTGGAGAGTTTGAGGCCTGGTGTGAGTAGGGTCATTTGGTTAAGATCCCTCATTCTGGAATCTTGTTTCCAGGATGGTAAAGATTTGGTCCTTAGTTCCTTGAAGATGCAGGCTGCAATACTTGCTTGTTTCAGAAGCCTGGTGAATGGTGGTTTCCTGGTCTCATCCTGATGTAGTCTGTTTTTTGGGGTTTTTTTTTTAAGGGAGTAAAGCACCTTAGGCCTCCCTTGAGGTTACTGGTTTCATTTGTGGAGTGTAAACTTGGTGCTAGTCTTTTTGGTGGGCCCTATATTCCAACCACTGCATAGCCTTTCCTTACGGTTGTTGACTTTGAAGACTGTGTTCCTGGTGGCTATATGTTCTGCAGGCCTGGTCTCGCCTGGAGCCATTCCTTCAGGTGGCTTGTATATTCCATCTTTCTTGCCCAAGGTAGTCTCTGACTTGGATAAGGTCAGGGATGTGGAGGGGTTTCATCTTTGGTACTCCTTGGATGTTAAACATCTTGTTGTGCAGTATCAGGAGGTCTCAGTCTTTTCCGGAAGACGGATCGCCTGTTTGTCCTCCATGGCAAAAGTAAGAGCGCTCCTGCTTCGCGGGCTACCGTAGCTTTCTGGATTAAGGAGGTAGTCACAGCCACATATATGAATGCTGGGAAGCCGTTGTCTACTCGAGTTAGGGCTTTAGGGCTCACAGTGTCATGGACGGTGGTTAGTCTGTCTCCTGTCAATTTCAGCCGAGCTGCAATGTGGTCCTCCTTACAACCTTTTTTCTAGGTTTTATCATCGGGATGTGCAGGCCCGGGAGGATGCAGTCTTTGCACGTGTGGTATTGACTCGACCATCAGCAGCCTCCCACCTTGTTGGAGTAGCTTTGATACATCCCACTGGTCCTGAGCCCATCTGTCTGCACACTAGAAAATGGAGAAATTTATTTACCTAATCTCATTTGCCTTAGTGTAGACTGGACTCTGCTTTCTGCCCTTGACTGCTGCATGAATGTGTCGCTGGAGCTCTGGGTCCCAAGGAATTGCTGGTAAGTGTTCATCCAGTCCCTAGCTTGGGGTAACTAGAAACTTAGGTGAGTTCGATGTCTAGTCCTGGGGGAATTCTGTGCTACTGCAGAGGCCAGAATTCCCTCCCTCCCTCCTCCCCCCACAGAAAACAGCAGAGGAGACCCTGGCATGCTGCAGACAGAGCATGCCGGTTGTGGCAAAGAAAGGCCCTTGTGTGCCGCAAACAGAGCGTGCATACCATTCACAGCAAACATGAAGGCCCCCGTGTGCCTCAGGATGCACTCCACTCACAGCAAAGATGAATACCCTGGTGAGCATGAATGTGTGGGAGTGGTATGAGAGCAGGGGAGTGTTTGAATGTGGGAGCCTATATGAAGAGACTGTGAAGGAGTGTATGAAAAATGGATTGTGTATGCAAGGTGCTAGCCTGTGTGAAGGAGTGCAAGAGACACATAGGTAGTGTGTATGCAAGAGAGGGACCCTGTATGAGTGTGTGTAAATGCACAACAGAGGGAGGGGCAGTACTGAGAATGGGGTGAAACGCTGGGAGTGGAGATAGATTGGAGGGGAGAGATACTGGCAGGTGGAAGAGTTGGGGCCTGAGAGGGCAAAGTGGCCAGGGGAGTAGGGAGAGTGAGTGGAAGGGACACTTACAGTAAATTTCTAGGGAAATTCTGCTCAATATTTAAAATTCTGCATCTTTATGTAATTTTGGTATTTAAAATGTAATTATTTACTCATGTAAATTGTTTTGACCAATATAAAGTTTGCAGAATTAAGTTGGTTTTTTTTTTGTGCACAGAATTCCCCCAGGACTAAGCGTTTATGGTTGAGTACAGTTGACAATAGCTCAAAATGTGCACAACTCCTATATAGCTTTTAATTTTGAGTGTCAGAAAATTAATTCAGGGCCACCTTTTTGAGGGGTGATTGAGGGTGCACACTTGCTGCTATATTGGAAATTAGGTAGAACGGCTTCAACAAATTCCAGATCCCATGGTGCCTGGGTTTTCTGGCCCAGTATGTGGTGTAGAGGTGGGTTTTATGTGGGGTTTTTGTTTGGTTTGTTTTTAAGCTGCTGAAACCAGGGTGCTCTTGCAATCGCAGCCACATGATGCAGGAACTCTTAAGTGTTGAGACTAATATGTCTGTACTGTGCAGCATAAGCTCAGAGCCAGTTGTGAGTTGGTACTGCAGTGGCAGCAGATGGCAAGGTGGAGGAAGGGCTGGCTAGCTGAAATCTGGGAGAGGATTCAAGCATGCTGGTAAAGGATGAGGATTGGGGGAAGTGAGTTTGAGAGTAGTGGGTGCATAGAACAACCTCCCAGTGGAGACAAAACAGTATGCAGGGGATCTCTGAGGGAGTGATGGGAATTGTAAGGGCTAGATAAACTAGATGGGCCATATGGTCTCCTGCCATAATGTTTGAGACATAGTGAGGACGGGGGGAGTGGGAGGAGAATGAGGACTTGGCCCATGGTAGTAAGTGAAGCAGAGGAAGTAAACTTAAGTGCAACTAGCAAAAGGTCCAGCCTACTGCTGACCTCACATTGAGGGTGGAGGAAAAGGGGCTACTGGTTCTTTCCAGTGCCATATAATACTACATTAAGGTCCTGTCTTAAGTGTTTCCCCATAGAGACAGGATGGAGAAAATAGCCTTCCTCTGCACTCAGGCAGGTCAATCCACACAGTTGGGTTATGGACACTCAGCCCTGCCCCAACATCAGCCTGCCAGTATTCTCCATCTCCAGCAGATGGTGGACATGCATTTCTTGCCTGTAGCAAAAAAAATTAATAAAAGGAAAAGAAGAATTTTCAAGCACCATGTGAGCTCTTGAGTTGACACCAGTAGGTCCCTCCCTCAGTTGAGCGTTGTCAGTCCAGGAGCTTGCCTAAGGCATGGACCTAAAAAAAAAAAGCAGTTGGCTCGGCGGGGACAGCTCATGCCCTCTGACCCCCACCCCTTGGTAGCTGGAGATCTGTTGGTGTTCTCAGCCAAGAGGCCTGAGCTCAGGTATATGAAAATGTTTACGGAGGGTTTTTTTCCCTTTCTTACCAGATCTCCTTCCCTTGATAAGTTGTGTCCCTTCCCTTTTGATTTTCCTCTGTTTAGTGTAGAGCAGGTGGCACAAGTTCAACAGATTGAGCAGCCTTTGGCTAGGACCAGCTTGTAAGGCTTTTTTTTCCTTCAGCCATGTGGAGGGCCACAGCAGCATGGTTTTCCCAGTCTGTGCCACACAGGTGTGCATGTAAGACTGCAGCCTATATAGAGCAGGGGGTATGGTATGAGTGCACACTGAATGCTTACTACTGGCACATGCTGTCTGGGCATTTAATGTTTGAGCACATGGTGTCTGGGCATACTGCACCATGGTGCATGCTTTCTGATAGCTTACTATATGGAACCATGGCCCTCTGCAGGCATGCAATGGCCTATGTCCTTCTGGAACAGTTATGGTGCCAGAGAGAGAGGTTTGAGCATCTAGCTAGGCTGGCCTAGAGGTTAAAATTCCAATTCTAGACCTTGCAGCCGATGCTGGTTTGAGCCCCACTGGGGGTCCTTTCCAGACAAGCAGTTTTCACAGACACCTTCAAGGGAACCTGCTCTAATGAAGACAGTTTGCACTGTGTGAATGCTGTAATTGTTTAGGTGGCTTGCCATATAAGGGCATTGGAGCCATCCCCCTTGTCCAACCAGTGCTGACAGATGACTTACCTGTGGGTCAGTCCGGCAGTGTTAGTCTTGAGCTAATGGGCTCCAGGATGGACCCATCCTCCCTTTCATAGAAACATAGAAATGACAGAAAAGAAACAAATAGTCCATCCAATGTGCCCAGCAAGCTTATGGTGGTATCTGCTGTGCTGTCCATGTTACCCCCATACTTAGTTTCCCAAACCATAAACATCAGTGTCTTCAGCTTTTTTTGCTCCATGGTCACACAGTGGAGACTCGGGGCTCTCACTTTTCAGCCACTGCATGCATTTGCCACAGTGAGGCGGTCCTGTTAATGTTCAGAAGTATGTTCTTGACGATACATCAGATGCATCCAGGGATTTGAGTTTCTCCCTTCTGGATGAAGGGGAGATTCCTCTGTATTTGGAACCACATTACATTCTGATTAGAGCTTTTCAGAGTTGAGCTTCCAGGTCTGTCACTCTGGAGATGTCTGGTATGGTTGGGAGTGACACTGCCAGTGTGCAGCAGGAGGACCTTTTTACCAGTCACCTATGCAAGATATATTTTTCCCCTCATGGGTGTAAGTTCACAGTTGTGTCCTTGAACGAAGCACCTCTGAACTTAATTTCATTGGAGGGTGTGCTTTGGTGGGATTGTACCCCTTGGTCGAAAAGGGTGCTCTACACAATGCTCAGGATAGGTTTAAAAATATCCTTAGGCAGGCCTTGCAGTCATGGTGATGTGTTTGTAGATTGCATCCTGTTGCTCCTTGGTAGTGCAGACTAGTTGGGTGTTTCTAGAGACAAACAAGGAACAGGGTCAGATGGTAGTTCAGAACTTAATTCTTTGCCAATGCAGGCTGACAATGGTGTGAATGACTGCTAGACAAGTGGCTTCCATGATTGCAGTTACAAGCCAGCTGTGGCTACAGTCTCCAGGTTCCCTCTCATAAGGTTACCCTTTTAGGGTTTTTATTTCTGCAGCATCCTTGGTACTGGAGCTCCTTGATAGTCAACAAAGATTGAAAGACCCACCTGCTGGCTCAGAAGTGGGTCTAGATTAGTCAGCCCCCTAGGTCTTCAACATAAGGATGGCTCCACTCTAGAATTCCTCTGGATGCTTCTATAATGGCTCCAGGCAACTCTCCTCCAAACAGTGCTGATAGACTACTTGAAGGGGGCCACAATCCCCTATTTTCTGTCCTTAAGGAAGTTGAATCATTTTGTTCCTCTTTTCAGAGGAAAACTTTTGAAGGAGGCATGTCTAGATTTTTGCCAGGAACATTTCCTGAGCTTGGCTGTTCTGAGAAGTCAGTTTTCAGGCATTGTCCTTCAAGGTGATGGTTGCATACATGAATTTTCTACAAGGTTGTGGTGGTAGTACTGGCATCTCTGCACAAAGGAGGCACATCTAGATGTATAGTCTCAGACACTAGAGTATTTTGGCATGCGGCTGGTCTGGAGCATGTCGGGAGTTTGTTCAGTTTCTGGGGTCAATGGCAGCCACTTCGGACATTTGTCCCTGGTCAGTAGGTACATTTGTAGCCTCTTGGGTGTATGTTCTCCAGGTGGCATCTGGTTGCTGGAGTGCATTAGTGTGGTTTCACTTGCTCCTGCCAGTGAGGGTCCAGTTGCAATGATGACTACAGGCAGATCATCTCGGAGAGGATTTCCCTGGAGATGCTAAAACTGCAAGGTTCTCATGAGATGCAAACCTGAGATTGGCATGTTTGTGCTTCACCGAGTGACTGGAAGCTTGTCTGGTCACAATACGGTCAGACCATGCATAGACAGTCTACATCGTTCATTTAGGTGAAACAAGCCTTTCTACTCATGTTGGTGCATTGTGGTCATCTCATCTTGCGAAGGTACCACAAATCTTCAGTCAGTGGTTCAAAAGTGCCCTGTGTGGCTGCAGTTAGGGTGATCTTAAGCCTTCCTGCCAGGAACATAGACAGCATATTTCACAAAATGACTATTGTGGTCTGCATAGCATTTCTGATATCTGGCTCTGGAGGCTATATTTGATCTACAGAGGCTGCTGGTGGGCAGTTCTTAGCCTGTCATTCAACACAGATTGCTTGCTCCAGGGACCCTTCCACTTGATTTTGCCTTATGGTTTGGCCCTTGAGAGGGTTCGGTTGCTGAAGTGTAGTGGTGGTTCTGCAGTGATTTCCTGCTCCAGGCCACAGAGATTTCTATCTTTGTTAGCTGGAGATATTCCAGGCCTGGGTTGAGGAGCAGGGTCCTTGCCCTCTCAGGGATAAATTAGAACACAAGAGATACTGAATTAATTCAGACCAAGGGTCCAAGCCCCGTATCCTGTTTCCAACATTAGCTATTCCAAGTCTCAAGTACCCAAACACTAGATTAATAAGCAATAGTAGATTGTGTTTTATTACCATAATAGCAGTTTATGGATTTTTCTTCTAAGAACTTATCCAAACCTTTTTTAAACCCAGTTACACTAACTGCTGTGACCATGTCCTCTGGCAATGAATTCCAGAGCTTAACAATGTACAGTATGAATTTTCTTAGATTTGTTTCAATTGAGCTACTTTCTAACTTCATGGACTGCCCCCTGCTCCTTCTATTATCTGAGAGTAAATAACAGACTTCCATTACCTTGTTCAAGTCCTTTCAGGATTTTGTAGACTTCATATCCCCCCCTCAGTCATCTCTTCTCCAAACTGAACAGCCTTAACTTTAGCCTGCCTTCACAGGTAAGCCGTTCCATGCCCCTTGACATTTTGGTTGCCCTGTTCTGCACTTTTTCCAGTGCAGCTATATCCTTTTTGAGATGCAGTGACCAAATTGCACACAGTATTCAAGGTGCAGTCTCACCATGGAGCAACTGAGGCATTGACGACAATCATTTTTATTTTCCATTCCCTTCCTAATAATTCCTAACATTGTTTGCTTTTTTGATTGCCACAGCACACTGGGCCGAGGGTTTCAATGTATTTATTTGAGTTTTTATATACAGTCATTCGGTAGAGCCATCATAACTTGCCTAGATCTTTCCTGGCTGGTAACTCCTAAGATAGAACCTAACATTGTGTAACTTCAGCATGGGTTATTTTTCCCTATATGCATCACTTTGCACTTGTCCACATTAAATTTCTTCTATTTGCAAGCCCAATTTTCCAGTCTCTCAACGTGGTCCTGCAATTCATCAGTCTACTTGAGATTTAACTACTCTGCATAATTTTGTCATCCGCAAACTTGATCACTAACTAGTTGTACCCCTTTCTAGATAACTATAAATATATTAAAAAGCACTAGTCCATGTACAGATCCCTGAGGCATTACCTCTTTCTACTGTGAAAAGACTATTTAATCCTACCCAGTTTCTTATCTTTTAACCAGCTTGCAATCCACAAAAGGTCAGTCTCCTATCCCATGACTTTTTTTAGCTTTTTTTTTTTTTTAAAGCCTCTTGTGGGATTTTGAATGCCTTTTGAAAATCCAGTACATCACATCTACTAATTCACCTTTGTCCACATGTTTGTTCACCCCTTCAAAAAAAATGTAGGAGATTTGAGGCAAGATTTCCCTTAGGGCACAGCCAACATGGATTTACCCATCAAACATGTCTGTCTAAATGTTTTGTGACTTTATTCTTTAATAAATCTGGTAATGTATTTTAATTTATGATTTTATTTAATATTTATGATCTTATCCAAAACAGCTAATACTTCCTAATTTCCTTTAATGTTTAGCTGTTTTTATCTTTTATAATTGATTGTAATCTCTTTTCTATATATTTATTGAAATGTAAACAGTCGTGAAGGCTATCGCTGAGACAGTATATAAATGACGACAAACCTTAAACTTTAATAGTCCCCACAATTTTTCCCAGCACTGAAGTCAGGCTCATTGGCCTATAGTTTCCTGGGTCGCTTTAAATATAGGGGTTACATTGGCCATCTTTCAATCTTGAGGTACAACAGATTTTAATCTTACAAATTAATTGAAATAGGTCTGAGCAACTGTTATCTTTCCCTCTTGTTCTAGTTTAAAAGCTGCTCTATCTCCTTAAAGGTTAGCACCAGCAGCCTGTTCCACCCTGGTTAAGGTGAAGCCCATCCCTTCATAAAAGGTTCCCCAGTTCCTTACAAAACTGAATCCCTCTTCCTTGCACCATCGTCTCATCCATGCATTGAGACTTCAGAGCTCTGCCTGCCTCTGGGGACCTGCACATGGAACAGGGAGCACTTCAGAGAATGCTACCCTGGAGGTTCTGGATTTCAGCTTTATACCTGAGCCTAAACTTGGCTTCCAGAACCTCCCTCCCCCACATTTTCCTATGTCATTGGTGCCCACATGTACCATGACAGCCGACTTCTCCCCAGCACTGTCTAAAATCCTATCTCTGACGCATGAGGTCTGCCACCTTCACACCAGGTAAGCATGTTACCAGGCAATCCTAACACCACCCAGCTGTCTACATTCCTAATAATCGAATCACCAACTGACAGCTGACCTAACCCTTCCCTCCTGGGCAGTAGGCCTGGGGGAGACATCCTCTGTGCAAGAGGGCAATATACCATCTGGAGAGCAAGTCCTTGCTACAGGATCACTTCCTGCTGCACCAGGTTGATGGCTCTGATCATGAGACCTTCTTCCTCCAAGACAGCACCAGGGCTGCCAGACTGTTGGACTTGGCTACTATGTCCCTGAAGGTCTCTTCTATATACCTGTGTCTGCCTCAGCTCCTCCAGGTCTGCCACTCTAGCCTCTAGAGATCAGACTCATTCTCTGAGACAAGAGCTCTTTGCATCGGATGCGCACATAATTTCTCGTTCTTTTAGAACTTCCTGCCAAAAGCTTGTCTTAGAGGCTTGTTTTTTATTACTCTGAATGTTCAGGTGGCAAGTTTTTGCTGGCCCAGAGGTGTCTTGGTTCATTTAGAGTTAAATGTCCTCCCTTGCGGCTACTGGTGCCTCTTCAGAACCTTAATCTGGCCTTGACTCTTGAGTCCCACTTTTTGTCCACTGTGTGCATGTTCCTTGCAGTAGGTTTTTTCATGGCAATCTGTCAGGTTTCCAAGCTGTGAAATCTTGTTGCCATAAGCTGACTTGTGTGACTCGAGAGGGCAGTACAGTTTAAGGCTATGCTGCCTTTGTCTGATTTTGGAAGTTGACTCACTTTATTCCCTTTCCCATGCTGGAGGGAGTTCATGAGTGGGTCTTTTTTTGCATGCCTTGGATATCAAGTGGCATCAGATGAGGTACTCTTAGTTTTCTGGCTCTTTCAGGTAGTCTGTTTGCTTCATAGTGGAGATAAAGGGATCTGACTAAGCAGTTATAGCTCAGATGCTGAGATTTTTCTCTTAGCTTAATGCATTCTGCTAAAAGTCAGGCAGTATCATGTGCAGAGATTTGGCTATTTTCTCAAGATTTCCCATGCAGCAACAGGATATTCCTTGCATGCCTTCCCAAGCATTTTTGCTTAGATGTTTGGGCTCCGAAGGGCACAGCCTTTGCATGTGTGGTGTCTGCAATGTGGATAGCCTTCCGCCCTGTTCAGGAGCAGCTTTGGTACATCCCAGTTGTATGGATTTTCCTGCCTTCCTTAGAGGAAGGAAAAATTACTACTTACCTGATGCCTTCCTTAGAGGAAAGGAAGTTAGGTCAATCCACAACCCACCCTCAGCTGCCTACTTGCTTTTTTGTTGTCCCTTCTTGTGGACGATGCAGACTGTTCTGTTCATTTGAAGGACTAGTTAGTATGTGACACATCCAGCCCCTGATATTAGTACATGTTAATACTTTTGGCTGAGCTCTGTGTTCCTGACTGGGTGGGAACATGACTGGCTGACTCTTACTAATCATGTTCTCGTATATCCTGTTTGTCCAGTTTTCTCTGGAAAAGCCAAACTGGCGGGCTGATGGGGCAGGGCTGTATGTCCATGACATCTGCTCTTACTTATCTCAATTTGCTAGTAGAGGTGCACATAACCCCATTGAGGCTTGATCTGCCTTCCTTAGAGGCAAGGAAATTAAGGTTAGTAGTTTCTCCTTAGTAAACGTGTCCTTAAAACAGCTTAGATCTGAGGAGGAAGTGACGTCACCGACCGAGATGGCTGACTGAGGCTCGAGCTCCGCTCCCCACAATAGCGATATCGGTGACCATCTGCGTCTTAACATCGCAGTCTCCCAGCGAAAAGCTTGCAGTTTCAACTCTACAGCTTAAGGGGAACCCCCGATGGTGACAAAAAAAAACCCCCGGACCTGAAGCAGTTTGCGTTCACGGCTGCAGCCGAGCTCCTGCCAGACAAAATGGCGGACCATGCAGTTGTGGAGGAAAGCATAGACCCCCCAGATGCCCCGGAGGGGGAAAGCCCGTTGCGGCTCGGGAGAGCAGGCTGTGACCAGGGAGGACTTCCAACGGTGGTTCGGGGAAATGAAGGAAGGGATGGGCCATTTGAAGAGCGAGATCCAGCAAATTGCTGCTGACCTCCGTGATTTTACAGGTTTGGGGGAGAGAATAGACACGCTGGAAATAGACTGAGCAAAGCACTGCTATAACAGCTATCCAGAAAAATGGGAGACCTGCAACAAGGTTTGAAAAACCAGGCGTGTTGGCTGGAGGACCTGGAGAATCGTTCCAGGAGGGGCAATCTTCGGTTCCGGGGGATCCCGGAGGAAGATAAGTATCACTGTCCAAAAGTTATCAAAGATTTGTGCTCAAATGTGGCACTCCTCATAATCTGAAGAAAACCCCCCTGAGATACAGCTAGATAGAGCACATAGAGCTCTCACCAAGCCTAGGGGCAATTTCCCTAGAGATATTGTGGTTTGCTTCCACAACTATTCCTCTAAAGACAAAATTCTTCAAAAAGCAAGGGCCCTGAAGGACTTTCAGTGGCATGGTGTGAAAATTGAGATTTTTCAGGACTTATCACCTATCACAATTAAAAAGACGAGAATTCCGTGAGGTGCTCCAGACCCTGCGAGACGGCAATTTTCGATATAAACGGCTGTTCCCTTTTGGCCTCCAATTCACAATCCAGGGAGTAGCCTCCAGGGTATCAACAGTGGAAGAAGCGACCAGAATTCTACGGGCCGCAGGCCTTATGAAACCGGGCCAGGAGGTGGATGTGCCAGCCGGGATGAGGTCTACAGCTTCAACCACGCAGCGTTGGCAGAGAGTCCAGCATGGAGGAAAAAGACTGCGAAGGAATAACAGTGACCAGCGGGAGTCTACAGACACTGTGACTTGAACTTTCTAGCAGTGCGCAGGTTTTCGATCACCTAGCCCTGAGTCCCAGGGATGGCACCATGGTTGGTAGCGCCATTAAGAAGGGGGTCATACAGTGTTGAAGTTTTTCAATGTTATATAGCATATTAGCCTACTGCAAAACATCAGTCAATAGTTTTATTGTTCATATGGTTAACCGGTCATGTATGGAACATAAGCAGGGGAGGGAGGGGGGGCTCTTGGGATGTCCGTCTATTTCTGAGTGGCAATAGTCCTCCACATGAAGGGGAAAGGGATGATTAGTATGGAGGGGGGGACGGGAGGGATGGGTGGGGGGTGAGAGTAAGGGGGCCATCAGCAGCTGAGTGGGCATTTGAGGCGACAGGGACAGACCTGATATCCTTGTTTTTAATGCGGTGGAAAGGGAGCCTGGCGGATGGTGGGGGTGTTGGGATCTTTAGTTGGGGTTCCGTTTATACATAAAATGGTGGAAGTGCGGATAATGTCCTGGAATGTGAAGGGACTTAATTCTTTTCACAAGCGGAAACAATTACTACAGGATGTGGTCCGGGACAAGGTGCATATCCTTCTGTCAGACACATTTGAGAAAAGTGTGAAAAACTTATGATATCACAACACTATCCTGTGCAGTTCTATGCAGCGGCTAGTGTGGGACATAAATATGGGGGAGTGGGGATCCTATCTTCTAAAGATATAACAGTAGACACAGGAACTGTGGTACAAGATGCAGAAGGGCGGTATATACTGGTGAAATTTAAGATGGGGAATATCTACACGGTAGTAAACATATGCCCCAAATGCGGGGCAAGGTCCCTTTTTTTGAAAAACTGTCAGTGACCTTGAAGCAGTGGGTCGAAGGCTCCTTAATAATCGGGGGGGGGGGGGGGGGGGGGGGATTTTAACCTGACCAGATACCCTTTTCTAGACTCCACTGGGAGGGGCGGTAGCCATTCCCGTAGACACAGGAAAGGACTAAAAATTTTAATGAGAGATTGGCATCTGCTTGACATCTGGAGACTACACCATCCCACAAAGGAATTATTCTTTTTACTCCCCTACACACATCTTATTCCCGAATAGACTACTTCCTTATAGACAGAGTTAGCTAATCAAGTCTGCAACTCAGAGATTTGCCCCATTACCTGGTCAGATCATGCAGCTATTAAGCTTACCTTACACAAATTGGGCATACAATCTGGTGATCGTTACTGGCGGCTCAATGACAGCCTGCTGGCAGATTCTGAATATGTGGCACAACTTAAAGGGGAAATGGAGACCTTTCTGGATGAAAATAATAATGGAGAGGTCTGCCAATATGCTTTGGGATTGCTTTAAGGTCGTTGTCAGGGGTAAACTGATAGCTAGAGCCTCCTATCTACAGAAGACGAGGAATAATAGGAGAATTGAAATTTTACACTTGCTGGGGAAATTAGAAATACGGCATAAGAGAATGGGAGGGGACGACCTAGCCAAGCAACTAACCGAGGGAAGAGTTAAAGACTCTTTCATTGGGCGAAATAGCTTTCCAAATGGATAGGGCAAAGCAAGAATTCTTTGAAGGGGGCAATAAAGTCAGGCGGTTACTTGCACGTAGGTTGAAGGTGAGGGCCACTCAGAATCACATTTTAAAAATTAAGTCTGAAACGGGTGAGTTACTCACTGATACTGAGGAAATTCGTGGCAGATTCATCCAGTTTTACCAGAAATTATACTCACACCAAAAGGAGATTCTGCAGAAAGATATAGATGTTTATCTGGACAATGTCACCCTGCCACAGGTAGATGAGATCCAACAAAGATACGTAAACCAATTACGGATGAGGAGGTGACCAAGGCTATTGCAGGTTTGAAGCCTGGAAAATCCCCGGGAATTGATGGATACATCGCTAGTTTTTATAAATCTCTTAGAGGTGGTCACTCCACTTACGGACGCTTTTAATAATCTCCTATTGAATGGGGAAATTGCGAAGGATGCCAATAAAGCAGGGATGCTACCCTCTGTGGCTCGTATAGGCCCATATCCTTAATCAATTTAGATCTCAAACTATTGGCTAAAATTCTGGCTACCAGGTTGGGACATGTGGCCCCTTCAATAATACACCCAGATCAGACCGGCTTCGTACCTGGTAGACTAGCGGGAGATAACGTGAGGAGGGTCACGGACTTAATTTGGTATGCTAGGGTTAAACAATACCCCATGGTGTTTACGGTTGACGCGGAAAAAGCGTTCGACCTGGTACACTGGGACTACCTCTTTTCAGTTTTGACTAAGATGGGGATGGGCGGAAACTTTCTAACTTGGATTAGGAAATTACATACTCCCCCCCCCCACCCCCCCCCCACGCTTGTATTAAGGTGAATGGGGGATACTCAAAGGTTTTTCCAGTAGAAAGGGGAACCAGGCAGGGCTGCCCCCCTGTCCCCACTTCTGTTTGCCCTCTATTTAGAGCCATTAGCTGAGTATATTCGCAACTCGGGGGAGATTCAGGGGCTTAGAGTGGGGGAACAGGATTAAAAACTCTCGCTGTTCGCGGATGATGTGCTTTTCACTGTAGCTAATCCCTCCAGCTCCTTCCCGCATCTGGTCAATGCATTACATACATTCAGTGGGGTGTCGGGCTATAAATTGAATATGGATAAGTCCGAGATACTCAATATCACCCTGAATCCCTTAGAGCAGTGGTTCTCAACCCTGTCCTGGGGACCCCCCCAGCCAGTCGGGTTTTCAGGATATCCACAATGAATATGCATGAGAGAATTTGCATACACTGCCTCCATAACATGCAAATTTTCTCATGCATATTCATTGTGGATATCCTGAAAACCCGACTGGCTGGGGGGGTCCCCAGGACAGGGTTGAGAACCACTGCCTTAGAGGTTCGAGAGTTACAACAACGGTTTACTTTCAAATTAGTTAAAAAATCATTAAAATATCTAGGTGTGCAGCTGGGGGTAGAACAAGGGGACTTGTATTCACTGAATTATGCATCCACATGGGATACAATAAAAGATGACCTACAAAAATGGGAAAGATTGGACCTATCCTGGTGGGAGAGGATCTCTACTATTAAAATGAATGTTACCCTGGCTTTTATATTTATTTCAAACTCTGCCGATACCCATCCCGGCCTCAGACTTGAGTCTATGGCAGAGACATTTGTATCGTTTTCTCTGGAAGAGACGCCCGCCTCAGGTTAGTGGCAAGGTCCTGCAACTACATAGAGATAGAGGGGGGCTGGGAGTTCCCTGTTTAAAATATTATTACGCAGCAGCCCAACTGATATTTATCATTGATTGGCATACGATGGGCAGTCATAAGAGATGGGTGTATCTTGAGGGAACCCTCTCGGGAGGCCGGTCTCCAAAAGTTTTTGTATGGCTGTCACTGGAGGCACGCATGCTGCCAAAGGAGGTACCCCCCATCTATTGTCCATACTTTTTCTATTTGGGATGGATGGCGAAAAGAGCTGGTGGGAGACAGAGCGACGTTCTATAAAACATCCATCTTCCACAACAAAGCTTTTCCCCCTGGAGCTTCTAACACAGACTTCTGACAGACAAGGAATCAAAACTGATGACCCTGTTCAGTGAGCTTTGCCCCACCGCATAGAACTACCTCCAAGTCCTTGGCCTCATGGCATCCACACTGGAAGTAGTGCCATGGGCAAGAGCTCACATGAGACCCCTACAGCGCTCACTACTATCACAATGGAATCCGCTGTCCCAGAACTAAACCGTACATCTTCGGCTCCCAGACAAAGTTCAGACCCAACTACGATGGCGGCTACAAGAAGGCCATCTGAGCCAGGGAGTGAGACTATCCTCACCAACCTGGATCCTGCTCACCACGGACGCCAGCCTACGAGGATGGGGAGCACACTGCCAGGAGCTAACTGCCCAGGGGCAATGGAACATCAATCGCCTAGAAGCCCAGGCAGTCAGACTAGCCTGCCTACGGTCCGACATGACTGTCTTGTCACGGAGTCTGTGACCGAACAATGCCACAACAGTGGCCTACATCAACTGTCATGGAGGAACCAGAAGCCAACAGGTGTCTCTGGAAATAGATCCCCTTATGTCATGGGTGGAAGCAAACCTTCAAGAGATCTTGGCCATCCACATCACAGGGAAAGACAACATCACTGCAGATTACCTCAGCAGAGGAGTGTCATCAGCCGTGGCAGCCAGAAGACAACTCTGGCTTCAAAACTGATTGGCTGACGCATCTTCCAAAACAAGACTCACAAGGATGCCCTTCAAGGGAAGGCTGTCGACCACAGCATTCCAATTGATAGCAAACCGTTGGAACACCAACCATGGACCTCCTGGCAAACCAGTCTAACGCCTAAGTGCCCAGCTTCTTCAGCTGCAGGCAGGAACCTCTGTCCCAGGGAATCTATTCCCTGGTACAGACCTGGCCACAGGATACTCTATTATACGCCTTCCCACCGTGGCCCCTATTGGGCGCAATCATCCACAAGAGAGAACACCACAGGGGACCAGTACTTCTAGTGGCCCCAGACTCACAAAGAAGACCATGGTACGCAAACATGCAAAAGCTGCTGACAGGGAGACCCCCTCCCGCTATCGCCACAAAGGGACCTGCTCCAACAAGGGCTGATCCAGCTCGATTCTCTTACGGCCTGACCATTGAAAGGACTCGCCTGAGGAAGAGCAGATACTCTGGGGCAGTAATTGACACCCTGCTCTGAGCACACAAGTTCTCCACATCCGTAACATAAGGATTTGGAGTATTCTAAACCGCTTCCCCCCTCTCTCCATCTACCACCCCCTCCCTAACTTCTACCCGCTCACCTCTACCTACTTCCCCCTCACCCTTCTCATCTCTTTTCCTCCCCTATGCTTCCCACCCTCCCACCCCCTTGTCACTTGTCTTTCAATTTTGCTACAAAGCCCTCTATCCAGCTCGCCACAGTTGTTCCCCCTGACCTCACAGTTCTCTGCTAGGGTGCCCCAGTGACTGCCCTAGTTACCAATCTGTTTTACCAAGTTGTTTAAGTTGTATAAGATGTTATATTTGTATAAGTTACCAATTGGTCACCACTATGTATAAGTTGTTATCCTGTAAACCGGAGTGAAGGCATCCCGCTATACTTCGGTATAAAAAAGCCTCGAAATAAATAAATAGTGAGGACCAACATCATTCCATACTCAGTTAAAATTCTGCAATTTTGGAATTCCTGCAGAACAGACTACGGAAGAGATTGTCTCAACTCCATCAAGGTACAGGTGACTGCATTGTCATGCTACTGAACCAGGAGTGAGCGGCAGCCTAGCCTCTCACCCAGATGTCTCCAGCTTTCTGAAAGGAGTCTGATCCGACCACCCCTAAAGTGGCTGGTGCCTCTTTGGAACCTCAACCTGGTCCTAGATTTCTTAGCAGGAGCCTTCCTGGTGGCAGTCTGTTCGGCCCATTGTATCTCTGAGCTACAAGCACTGTTCTGCCGGGAGCTATTCCTCAGACTTACCCCAGGAACCATCCAGTTACGCACAGTCCCATCCTTCCTCCCTAAAGTGGTTTCTCACTTCCATCTCGCTACCATTGCCAGGTGAGCATAAGAATTCGGAAGAGTCTCGCAGTCTACACCATCTCAACATCGGCAGACTCCTAGTCCAATACCTGGAAAGGTCGGATTCCGTACAAAAGACAGACCATCTATTCATCCTTCACAGCGGGAAGAAGCAAGGGGAAGCAGCCTCATGAGCAACCATAGCCTGCTGGATTAAAGAAGTCAAAGGCAGCCTACATAGAAGCAGGCAAGCCACCACCTTTACAAGTCAAGGCCCATTCCACTAGAGCCAGGCAGTGTCCTGGGCAGAAACCAAGATGCTGTCAGGCAGCAACATGGTCCTCAATCCACACCTTCTCCAGGTTTTACCACCTGGATGTTTAGGCTTGAAGACACAGCATTTGCAAGGGCAGTACTAAGTGGACCACAGGCATCCTCCCACCCGGTTCGAGAGTAGCTTTTATTTACATCCCATTGGTCCTGAGTCCATCTGCTACACGCTAGAAACTGGAGAAATTACTTACCTGAATTTCATTTTCCTTAGTGTAGACAGATGGACTCGGCATCCCACCCACGGCTGCCGTTATTTATGGAATTCTTGGGTGACATCCCCGAGAGCGAGTGATTCACGGGTAATCCATGCTTTCCTCCAACTAGGACACCCATCCTACTGGGTGGTGACGTTTCTCAGTTGAGGGCACTGGCGGTCTCTAGCTATAACCAGTTTGAATTAAATTATCCAAGTTATTCAGCCATGCATATATCCACAATTGCTTTTCGAGGAGAATACTGAAGAACTGCACTTCCTGCAGGGGTATATGTACTAGGGCTGACGTCAGATTGAAATCTGATCCATCTCCTATCAGAAGTACACTATACCCATTGGTCCTGAGTCCAGGTAAGTAATTTCTCCATTACCTTTTCACCTCCTGTTTTTTCTATTGGCTGTTATAATGGAATCAAGTCCTTGCCATCTGTTACTCCTCTTCTTTTTCAGCTTTTAAACATAAGGTAAAACCAATCTCTAATTCATGTTCTCTGACCCAGCAGGCAGTTATTCCATAAGTGAATAACACTTATTGTCACTTTCTGCAATTAAAGTTAAGATGCAACACATTTTCAATTATATTAAGTCAGATATAGCATTATTGAGATTCATTAAAACCATTTTGGATGTATTCAAATGTCAAATGTGATAAGCTGTTCACTTTTTCATTGTATGTATAACTTTTTCACAATGCTTAACTAAAATTTTATCAGTACAGGCCCCTACCATGGCTGTTCTGAGGGGCTGTGTTGGGAGAGACTAACATTAATCGCAAGTCTATGAAGGAAAAATGCATATCAGAGCAGCTACAGTACCAAATAGTATATACAAAAACATTCACAGGTGACATTGCAATAGTTAGAAACTGTGTAGATAGGATATGGATAGCTTAATACCAAAAAACATGATATACAGGCAGGAACCAATCAGAACAGGTCAATTTGAGTCATGTGACTTAGGAGCACAGATCGAGCTACCAATTCAGAGAAGGTGTAAAGAGGGAGCCAATCAAAGGTTAAATAGTATCCAAGATACAGTAAACCACCCGAACTGAAAACTCTCTCAATTTAAGCTTAAAGGAAACAGACTGCAGCTCAAAACCAACTTATAAAATATACCATACTGGGTAAGACCAAGAGTCTATCAAGCCCAGTATCCTCTTTCCAACAGTGGCCAATCAAAGTCAGAATTACCTGGCAAGTACCCAAACATTAAATCACAACCTATTGTTAATAGCAGTTCATGGATTTTTCCTCTAGGAACTTATCCCAACCATGTTTAAACTCAGTTACACTAACTGCTGTAACCACACCCTGTGGCAATGAATTCCAGAGCTTAACTATGTGAGTGTAAGGAACTTTCAGTTTTTTGTTTTAAATGAGCTACTTAACTTCATGGAGTGCCCCCTGGGCCTATTATCTGAGAGTAAATAACCAATTTACATTAACTTAAGTCCTTTCATGATTTTGTAGACCTCTATCATATCCCCCCCCCTCAGTTGTGTCTTCTCCAAATTGAGCAGTCCTAACTTCAGCCTTTCCTCATAGGGCAGCTGTTCCATGCTCCTTATTTTGGTCACCCTTCTCTGCACTTTCTCCAGTGCAACTATCTTTTTTGAGATGCAGTGACCAGAATTGCACACATTATTCAAGATGCAATCTCACCATGGAGCAATAGAAGCATTAGGACACTACATTTTATTTACCATTCTCTTCCTAATTCCTAACATCTGCTTTCTTGACTGCCACAGCACACTGAGCTATTTCAGTGATTTGTCCACTATGATGCTTAGATCTTTCCTGGGTGATAACTCCTAAAGATAACCCTTGCTGTAGTTACACGATGTTAGGTTCTATTTTTACCTATATGCATCACTTTGCGCTCGTCCACGTTAAATTTCATCTCGCAAGATCATCTTGGTTTATCACAATCTGCTTGATTTAACTACTTTTCATAATTGTCATCCACAAATGCCCTCTATCATTTTGCTCACCCTTCTCTGTACTTCAGTGCAACATCCGGTTTGACAGCAGTGACCATGGAGATGCGTTGAATAGTGGTTCTAACAGGTTTTGGCACGAAAATGCAATGATTTAAATGGCTGTGAAAAACAAGCATGCCTGCAGTACACATTCAGCCTGACGGCAGTGGTCACAGAGGTGCAGTCTAACAGTAGTCAGTGGAATCGGCATACTGGATTTGATGCTAACTGAAGCGGCTGCTAACAGATACTACCGACTCTAACAGCTCAAAGATTAACATTGAACTCTATTCTAAAACATATGATAACAATGTGACTACTGTTGATAACAGTACAGTTATAGCCCCTGAAGCAGCTCAAAATTGAGCAAAACTCAGCATGTCGGGCATTTTATATCAGTTTACTTGGTGTTTACCAATCTTCTTCGTTTGGTCACCTTATGCTTGTCCCCATTACATTTCATTTGCCATATGGTCACCCAATCTTGCAGTCTCAAGTTCCACCTGAAATGTATCACAATCTGCTTGAAATTTAACCACTGATCCAAGTTATGATCCCTAAGGTAATCCATTATTTTCCTTTTTTGCACTGAAAACAGACCATTTAATCCCACACTTTCCTGTCTTTTAACCAGTTTGCAGTCCCTAAAAGGAGATCTCTCATCCCATGACTTTCCTTTTTTTTTCTTAGAAGCTTCTCATGAGGGACTGTCAAATGCCTTCTGAAAATCCAAATACACCACATCTACTGATTGTTATCCATGTTTTGGTTTTTTCACCCCTTCAAACAAAAAAGATTTGAGCAAGACTTCCCTTAGGTAAATCCATTCTGGCTATGTTAATTAAATTGTCTGTTCTATGATTTGATTCTTTAATTTCCACAATTTTTCCCATCACTGAAGTCATTTCACTGGTCTATAGTTTTCCCGTCAATAGCAGGGCTGAATTAGCCATGCCATCATGGGATCTGTCAATCAGGTCCAGGAGGCGGAGCTTTACAAAGCAGATTAAGATTTTAGCTCTCTGCGGCTGTACGTGTGTTGGCACAGGAAAGTAACATTCTCCTCAGTCTGTTTTTTCCGTGAGCAGAATCGCATGCAGGGCTGACTTCTCAGCATTTATTTTATTGAAATGTCAAAGCCGGGGTTTAAACCCTGTGGCAAGGTAATGTCTGTCATAGATGGCCATGACCGATGTTACTGATGCCTGGGACCAGAGCATAATTTACAAAATTGTGATTTTTGTACTCTAATGTCCCCCAAGAGCCCAAAAACAGGCCTACAAAATGTTTGAACTTTTCACGTTTTCCGAGCCATCGGGGGCTCATTCTTCACCTGGTCCCTCGATGGCAGTTCCGTCACAGGAAAGAGCGTCGTCATAGGATCCTCAACCCTCCAGGCTTGGAAGTAAGGACTTACCGAGCTGACATAGGCCTTCGGATCCGAGAGGACCGAAAGAGCCTCGGTGATCGGCACAGGAAACGGTGGCGCTGACGACTTGTGCGCCTGAAATACCTTCTGCACCAAATCAGCATTGGCGCATAGTACTTCTGCGCCCAAATCATCAGCGCACAAGACACTAGCTGCACAACGCAGGAATCGTATGCACGCACGGCGTCTATGACTTCTGCACACAAGTCGGTATAAGTCACAAAAAATCACACATGGTGCCGAAGGCATTAGTGCTTTCGACAACACACAGATCGCACAGTGGACTACAAAAGTCCAAACATACATCATTCAATACCACATGGGGTAAAACGAAGACATCAGTCTCCACATGTACCTCATTCCACCTCTTCAGACTCTGATTCGTTTTGACTTCACCTCTGTAGAATTAATCACTACCATGATCCTGTAGGTTCCATCTCCCACCATCACCATAGGCGATCACGTCACTCACATCAAAAAGCTGCAAAGACGAGAGACATGGGCAGTGAGCCCTTCCACTTCTAGGTCATCTCACACACGAAGTTTAGATTCCCTATCTCGTAGACAATTAATACAAATCACTTCCTCTGCTGCATCTTAGTCCTCATACTTCTGTTAAGACCACAGAGGGCAAGATGAGGAACAAGTATGACGTACCAGCTACTATCACTAAAATTCCTACAGTATCACCTAAAACAGGTGAACTACCAAAACAATCTGGTCGTGCAGCAATGCCTCCTCAAACAAGAGGCATTTCTTCAATTATCCCAATCATTGGCAGGGTTTTACTCTTCATCTTTTAAGATGTCTAACGAGCTATGAGTTCTCCAGAACACAATACATACCTCTAGAGAACAGTCGGTGGAGCCTCCGGCATCCCCAATGACGAAACGACCAATTTCATCAATTCAACAGCGAGATACCCCTAGAGATTCTCTCTCCACAAAATGTCCCCATTTGTCATCTACTGGATTCCCACAGGAACCATATTCTCCTCCAGACGACCTGACATACCCAAAAGTTTTAGAAAAAATTGGGCACGGTATTACATCTGGAGGTCCAAAAGGAGACAGACCCTAGGTGAGAAACATTTGGTCTCCTAAAGATTTTCGATGCTCCAGGAGAACCAATATCTCTCCCACCACATGAATTATTACATTGTCTTGCAGAAGTCATGGGAAACACCTTATTCTCTATCAGCGGTTTCCAAGAAAATGGATATAAAATTTCATATGCAAAAAAACATCACCTTACTCTATACCACAATTACCACATGCTTCAATTGTGAGTTGGCAATGCAAAGATTCAAAAAAGCAAAATCGCATGCCTTGTATCCACCTGGTAAAGACAACCAGTGTTTAGATGACTTTGAGTTATGATACATCTTCCTGCCAATGTTGAATGCCCGCATTATGCACCATCAATTCTATATGGTACAATACCTGAGTGCATACAAGCCACAAGGTATGCTTTCCTCGACGGCTGATCAGGTACCACCATCTCTTCATGATATGGAAGAGTGTTCTAGACACCACCTACGATCAATATGAGGCATTTGAAACATCTTCTAGGGCATCTGTCTCAGCCATAGCAGTCCATAGGATGGCATGGTTATGCTGTAGTACGATAAGAGAAGATTTACACAAACTGACGAACCTCCCGTGAACAGGAGAGAACCTGTTTGGAGAACTGTTTCAAGAAACAGTTGGAAAAGTAAGAGGAAGCACTAGCAGTCCAATCCTTAATGTCACAATCTCACTACTCGACCATGCATCGTTGTGGGATCTACACGTAGACAATCCTATAATCACAGACCTTTCAGGTCTTATCAATCTTTTCATACACAGACGTATCCATCTTACCAGCGTCCGCCACCGCAACAAAACACGACTCAACATAGGGGTAAACCACGTAACCAGAGACAGCAAACACAACCGGCTGCTGCAGTAAAATCAATGCCGTCCTTTTAATAAACCAGCCACCACAATTATATCAAGCACTACCTGGAAGAATTCATTCTTGCGTGGGAGAAAATAACCAATCAATGGGTTTTAGGAATAGTACGACATGGCTATCAACTCCAATTTACCACAAAACCCATACTACCTCACTTTTACACTCTAAAGAGTCAAAGCTTCCAACCACAACTGGGGGAGGAGATTGCTTTGCTTCACAAACAGCAGGCCATTCGAATTTTCCCAAAAAAGTTCTATTCCCCCATACTTCCTCATACCCAAAACGTTTGGACTTAGCCCCATATTAGATCTATGGGAATTGAATAAATTCCTGAGCAAAGAGAAATTCAAGAAGGTATCGTTGAAATCGATCTTATCTCTGATTCAACCCAATGACTGGATGTGTTCCATCAATCTGAAGAATACATACACACATTCCAATCCATCCTCTTGGCGTTACCTATGCTTTCGCTACGGCCATCAACACTACCAGTACAAGATTATTCCCTTTGGACTATCTGCTGCATCCAGGGTTTTCACCAAATGCATGGTTGTGGTGGTGGTGGCTCATCTGACAGGGTATGACCATCTTTCCATATCTGGATGATTGGCTAATAGCCTCGACCCCAGAGATCTTACTCTCATCTCCAGGTGATACAGTACTTACAGGAATTGGGGCTAGTGATCAATTTTCAGAAATCACATCTCCAACCAACACAATGACTACAGTTCATAGGAGCGGGCCTGGACACTGTTCACAATCGGGCATATCTCCCAATAGAATACAAATAAGTCAACTTCTCTACTCATTGAACAACACTCAAAGGCAGTCGGCAAGACAAATTCTGGTAGTCTTTGGCCACATGGCAGCGGCTATATTCATAGTACCTAACACCAGGCTACACATGAGACGTCTGCAATGGGGACTAAAACGTCAATGGAAACACAACCGTTGACACAAGCTATCGTTGATTTCCGAGATGAAGCAGGATATAACATGGTGGCTCCTACACTCCACCTTGTCCAAAGGAGCAGTATTCAGTCCTCCTCCTCACAACACAGTTAACCACAGATGCATCTCGCAAGGGATGGGGAGCACATTTCAATTTACGAAACCCAAGTATTATGGACAATCTCCGAGCAGACCCTGCAGATAAATCTATTAGAGCTCAGAGCAATTCGAAATGTGCTAGAAGTGTTTCAAGATCACTTAAAAGGTTGCAGAGTCAGAATCTACACATATAAAACATTGCCACTTGATTGTATCAACAAGCAAGAAGGGTCTTGTTCATGGCCCCTTTGCAAGGAGACCCTGACAATCTTCAAACATGCTCACCAACATTGCATACAATCTGCAAGCAACTTATCTACCAGGAGTAGCAAATACAAGGGCGGACAGGCTAAGTCGCATCTTTCATCCTCAAGAATGGACACTCAATTCGGAGGTAGCCCAAGACATTTTCATGCAGTGGGGGACACCTGCAATAGATCTTTGCAACCGAGATCAATGCTCAGCTTCCCAAATTCTGCTATATAAGACCAAGTCAGTTCAGGATCGCCCAAGATGCCGTCCTCATTCCGTGGACGACAGGCCTCCTGTATGCCTTTCCTCCCATACCACTTATAACAAGGACACTTCAGAAGTGCATAGCAGACAAGGCTCAACTGATACTCATAGCTCCAGCCTGGCCAAGGCAACCATGGTACAGTTTCCTTCTCACTGTCCATCACAGACCCCATTCGATTACTGAATTGCCCAGATCTTCTCTTCCAAGATCAAGGAATGCTTCTACACCCACTACACTCATCTCTTCATTTGACAGCATGGAGATTGAAAGGCTCCTAACTGAACAGGGAGTTTCCACTTCGGCACAACCCATTTTGTTAGAATCCAGGAAACTCTCAACGAGGAAAAACTATAGCTATAAATGGAAACACTACTCTACCTGGTGCACTTCTAACAGTGTACCACCTTTAGACTGTTCACCTGAGTTACTTATGGATTATCTACATACACTATACACAACTGGTCTGGCAACCTCATCCATTAGGGTCCATCTCAGTGCCATAGCATATCACAGACTACTTAATATTCCTATTTCCAATCACACCTTACTATCTCGTTTCATCAAGGGGTTAAATCACCTTCGCCTCTCGATCTCTAAGCCTCCAGTTCCATGGAACCTCAACATAGTTCTTGAACAGCTCATGCTTTTCCCGTTTGAACCCATGGACTTGGCACACTTTAAATATCTCACATGGAAAGTGGTATTCCTCGTGGCCGTAACATCAGCACGACGAGTCAGTGAATTACAGGCCTTGGACCATTATTCCCCGTATTTAATTTCATCACCAAAAAGTGATTATCTGAACTCTCCCATCCTTCCTACCAAAAGTGGTGTCTCAATTCCATCTCAATCAGATCATAGAACTACCCATCTTTTTCCCTAAACCTCATGCAAATGACAGGGAAAAATTACTGCATATGCTAGACTGCAAAAGAGCGTTAGCATATTACAAAGAGAACAAACTCAGACTCCCATGTTTCAACTTTCTTTCGACCCAAAAGCACCTGGACTACCGGTGGCTAAACACACCATCTCCAGCCGGATAGCACAGTGCATAAAGTTCTGCTACAACAAAACATAAAGCTACATTCTGTTCCCAAAGCTCACAAAGTTAGAGCAGTGGTGGCCTCCTTGGCACACCTTAAACATGTACAACCCATTGACATTTGTAAGGCAGCTACATACATGGTCATCAAGATAGCTAAAACCAAAAGAATGCTGGGCTGCATAGAGGAATGTCTGAGAGAAAGTGGTGATCCCTCTGTACAGGGCCTTGGTGAGGCCTCATCTGGAATACCATGTTCAGTTCTGGAGACCGTATTTCCAAAGGGACAGACAGGATGGAGGCAGTCCAGAGAAGGGCAGCCAAAAAGGTGGATGGTCTTCATAAAATGACTTATGAGGAAAGATTGAAGAACCTAAATATGTACACCCTGGAGGAGGAGCATGGGTGATATTATACAGATTTATTTATTTAGCATTTTTTATATACCGAGGTAGAGCAGAGTAGCCTTCACTCCGGTTTACAAATTATAACATGTTACATAAAACTATTGAACATTGAAGAAAAAACAATTAACAATCTGAGAACTGTCATGTCAAACATATGAACAAGGCAAGATATCCCAAAGGATAAGCACATTGAGCATAAACCAGATAAGATGTACCAAAGGATAGGTACATTAAATAGACTGAGTTCAAGTATAATGAAAAAATACTTAGATATCTTAGGAAACAGGAAGATTAGACAGAGGGGGAATAAATGACAAAATATGGGAAGCTGTGGGATTAAGTTTTGAGATTGTTGTGCAGCTGTCAGTATGAGATTGGCAGAGTAGCCAGGCTTTTAGTTCTTTCTTAAAAGATTTTGGGTTTTCTTGGGAGGTGAGGAACTGAGGTAAGGAGTTCCATAGTTTTGGGCCGATGATAGAAATGGCTCTGTTTCTGGTGGACGAGAGTTTAGCAAGAGGGAGTGATGGAATCACTAGCTGTAGTTTACTAGTTGATCTTGTTGTGCGTGGAGAGTACTGGATATGAATGATGTCATCAAGTGCGGTGTAGTCTGCTTTGTATATTGCTTTCTGTAAAGTTGAAAGGATCTTAAATTCGATTCTTTGTTCAATTGAGAGCCATTGTAATTGCTTGAGTACGGGTGAGATGATCAAATTTTCTTTTACCCGTCAGAACTCTGGCAGCAGCATTCTGAAGAAGTTGTAAGGGTCTTAGGGATGATTTAGGTAAGCCAATTAGTAGAGAGTTGCAATAGTCCAGACCAGAGAAGATTAGGGTTTGAAGGACGGTTTTGAAATCATGGGGGTGAAGCAGAGGTTTTAGGTGTTTAAATGTAATTTGTGAAATCCTTCTTTTATTTTTGAAGAGATGTGTATTTTATAGTTTAGATCGCTATCAATCCAGAAGCCCAAGTCTTTAACGTTGTCTTTGAGTTGGATGGTGTTATTGTCAAATTGGAAAGGTGGGATAAATTTTGGTCTGACATTATTTCTGGCGATTAGAATGCATTCGGTTTTGTTCATATTTGAGCTGGAGTAACAAGTTTCTGATTGAATCAAGGAGTGAGGCAGCACTGGACATAGAATCTTCAATGGAGGAGGAAATTGGAATGAGAATTTGAATATCATCGGCGTACATGTAATAGGTGATATCAAGTTTGGATAGGAGATGGCATAGCGGAATAAGGTAAATGTTAAACAGAATGGGGGAGAGAGCTGATCCTTGAGGTACACCAGTATTGAGGGGGATGGCATTTGAAGAAGAGTTGTAAGACTCTGAAAAATCTATTTTTCAGGAAGGATGTAAACCAACTTAGGGTTTTTTCAGCGAGACTGATGGTTTCCAGACTAGAAATAAGCAAATTGTGGTCCACCGTATCAAAGGCTGCAGAAAGGTCTAGAAGAATCAGTAAATATCCTTTTTTGTTGTCAAGACCTCTTAGAATTGTATTGGAAAGGTTGAGTAGGAGGGTTTCAGTGCTGTGGTTTTTTCTAAAACCAAATTGGGTGGGGTAAAGGATTTTGTTGTCATCCAAATGATCATTGAGTTGTTTCAGTACCGCCTTCTCAGTCAATTTGGCAAAGAAGGGTAGGTTAGAAATTGGGCGGTAATTGTTAAGGTCGTCAGGGTTGAGGTATTTTTTCTTTAGAAGAGGTGTGATAGTGGCAATTTTAAGCATGGGAGGTAGCTCACCTTCATCTAGGGATTTGTTGATTGCTGCAATTGTTGGGGCTAAAGGATGAGCAATTTCCTTAAGAACTCGAGTGGGAATGGAGTCTAAATCATGTCATGCAGGGTTGATTTTTTTAATCATTTTTTCAGTTTCCAAAATGGATATGTCTGAATTCGAACCAGGGAGAGATGTTTGTTGAGGTTTGCATTTGCAAAGGCAAGTTTGATGTAGAGTTGAGGGAATCTATGATTTTGGAGATTTTGTCATTGAAAAAGATAGCTAAGTCTTGGCTTAGGTTTTTTTTGGAGACAGAAACAGTAGAGATGCCGTTATCTGAGATGAGGTTGTTTACAATGTTGAACAAGGATTTTGATTTATTAGTGGAGTTTATTATTTTTTTACCATAGTAGTCCCGTTTTGTGTTTTGGATAGATTTTTTATATGCAGCTAGTTGAGTACGGTACTTGAAAGGTTTTAATGATCCATGGTCTTCAACAAACCTTTTGTGGGGGGGGGAATCAGAACCTAGGGGTCATGATTTGAAGCTCCAGGGAGGAAGACTCAGAACCAATGTCAGGAAGTATTTCTTCACAGATAGGGTGGTGGATGCCTGGAATGCCCTTCCAGAGGAAATGGTGAAGACTAAAACTGTGAAGGATTTCAAAGGGGCATGGGATAAATACACTTGATCCATAAGGCTAGAGGATGGGGATGGATTACTAGAGTGGAGATTACCCTTACTCAAGCCTTCGCACGGTTAATGCAACTCCAACATTGTTCTCTGCTTCAACGGCAAGGGGAAATGTGGAAAAGGATTTGCATTCAGATAACCAACAAGGACTGAACTACATAATCTGGGTAAACAAGCGTAGGGGTAGCTTGCTTATTACGGCGGTTACTACCCTAAACCAATTAATCCTGATACAGCACTTTGAATGCATATACAGTGTTGCTCTCTGCTTCAACAGCAGGGGGAAATGTGGGAAAACAGAATTACATTCAGACAACATCCAACGAGGCATTGATCTGTGCAGTCTGGGTAAACAAGCATTAGGGCAACTTGCTTGCTGCGGCAGTTACTACCATTAAGCCTTATGCTCACCTTTGCAACTCCAACATTACTTTCTGCATCAATGGCAGGGGATGGCAGGAAATTTGAATCATTTATCAACAAGGGCCCTGAACTTGGTGGTGGTTGAAACAGATAAGTGTGGGAGCTTGCTGGGCAGACTGGATGGGTTGATTGGTCGTTTTTTGGGTTTTTTTTGCCATCATTTCTCTTTCTATATGTTTAAGATTAGAAACTAGCTCTCCCAGCAATTTAGATCTAAATAAAATATAGAACGTGCCATCCTTTTGGGAGGGGGGCCTGCACTTCAGAATTAGTGTTGAAGCCTATTAAAGCTTTGTGGGACTTCCAGTTGTAAGTTTGTGTGTAAAAACAAAATAACACAACTTAGACAATATAGACATCTTAATTGTTGCAATCCTCCCTAACCACAAGAAGTATCAATGCCACTTATGCAAATGCTGGTAGACTTTGGATGCTAAAAATATAATTTATCAACCAAAAATAAAATCAATTCTAAGATGTCCCATGAGGCTTCAAGAACAATCTTGAGTGGTTATATAAAGTAAACCCAAAGCTATCAAACTTTTTTTTTAACATTTGTTTTTAAGCTGATGAGATTTAGAAGAGGAACCCCCCACTCCTACCCGAGTTATCCATAGTTGGTGAAATTGTCAGTATTAACTGGCCCTCTGAACAGCTACTAAGATTGTTTGTTTTTAATCATAGAAAACCCTTTGATCACTATTGGGAACATATATACATTAACAAGTGTAAAAATCAGTGTACAAATTTTCATTAAAATATATCTTCCATATCCAGTTTCATCTCAAATATCATCCATTAAATCATGGGAAATTAAAATCCCCACCCCACCATACTTATTCCTCTTATTCCTCTTTAATACTAAGAGGGTACCCTTGTTTCTTTTAACAAATGTTCATCTTGTTTCTTTAGGTGAGTTTCCTGAATTTAAATTATAGAAGCTTATTAAATGTTTAGCTTCTTTAAATAGGAGCCTCTTTACCAGAGAATGTAACCCTTCAATATCCAGTAATTCCCTAAATGTACCTATAGCCAACAAACATAACTTCTTATCATAAAGACTGAATAGAGCATTACAGCAATAAAACCAATACTAAGGCATATAATGTTCTCCCAATCTACTCATACATGATCTGAATAACAGAAGCCATCCAGATCCTGAACCCAAGGAGGAATGACAACTTCTATGGAGCCATGAGCCCCCTACCACAGCCCTCCACACCATCTAAAAGAAGGGAGGGGGACTTTTTCTTCTGGGAGCCCAAAGAGCAATGGTCATGTAAAATCTCAGCATCATTGTTAGTTCCCAGACCTCAAAATGGCCTTGCTTATTTTCTTTATAGTTTCTACAGTATCTAAATCATCTCTGGCACATCATGGAACTGCAGATTTGACTATCTCCTTTAACCTTATTCACATCCAGTATAGAGCTTTGCATTTGAGAAGTAGGGTATATGCTTTAACCTTATTTCAGCATCCACTATTTAACATCTCTTCTTTAACTGATGAAATATATCACTTTTTTAGCTCCAGAAACCACTGCAACATTTCAGATTGAGACAATCACCTGTACCTGGGCTCCCCAGAACAGCCTTAGAATCAGTGCACGTGCCCTTTTTGCAGCTCAGGAGTCACAGCAGCCGCCATCTTCTAATTGACTGGAGTTGCACCTAAGTAACAAACAGGGTACATGGTTTCTTACTGCGTTGACACTGACAGTGCTGTTGCAGTCCCTAAAAGTCTTCTGGGTAGATTTGCATCCAGACACAGCCAAAATAAATCTGAGGCATGGTGGGAAGCTCTGAGCTCAGGCAGCCATCCTGGCAGGTTACATCACTTGAAGTTTGTTTTTTTTTTATCTGGAAAGTTCACTTCTCATGTCTCTTGACATGAAGAGGAAGTGAGCTGCAAACTTTTGGTTTCATATTCATCTCGTTCAGTTTTTTCACAATAAAGCAGTCCTACATACTCACCCCAAGTTACTTCTAAAGTGTTGTTGCATGCCACATTAAATCAAGCTATTGTGCCTCCTACATTGTTTCCCAGACCATTCTGCACACACCTGGTGGGGCATGGTTGTCTTTAAGTAGGAAATGGCTTTCTTAATACCTGCCTGCCTCACTGGAGAACTAGCTACTTAAGGTTACGCTCTGGAAGAGACCTAGAAAATCATGAGACAGCATGGTGCAGTGCAGGAATTCCTCATGTTCAGTAAAGTCTCTTCTGAGCTCTGAGAGCTAGGTTTGTGTTGATGCAGTCATCCAGCTGCACCTGCCCATAATTGCTAATCCATCTTGCTGTCTATTGAGATCCCTGTTTTATGGGAAAACAAAATGCTTTATGGTCTGAGGTAGGCAGTTCTGGTCCTTCAAGTACTGCAAACAGGTCTAGTTTTCAAGATAAATGCATAAAATATTTGCATGCACTGCCTCCATTATGTGGAAATCACATGAATATTCATTGTAGATTATGAAAACAGGCCTGTTTTGTAGTATCTGAGACTGGAGTTGTTTACCCCTGGTCTGTGAACACCATGGGAAAGATTTATAGCAAGAAATCTAATTTTTTCTGTTTTTGTTCTTCTAGGAGGCAAGTGAAGCCTACCTGGTCGGACTGTTTGAAGACACCAACTTGTGTGCTATCCATGCCAAACGTGTCACAATCATGCCAAAAGATATCCAGCTAGCACGTCGCATACGTGGAGAGCGTGCTTAAACTCCACAATGCCGGAAAACATGCTCCCTATTCAAAACCAGAAAAATCTTTTCTTCCTGTTATTGGTAGTTATGAATGTTAGATTTTTTTTCCATGCAGGGTGTGGGTGGGGGGATGGGGGATAAAAGTTAACTAAGTATATGGTTGTGAACTGGGTGTGGTGGGGGGAGAAGGGGTTGGGTGGAATAGGGGCAATTGGGTATTCTTTTTTTTTTTTTTTTTTCCCATTTTCATTTGTGTGAATTTTTAATATAAATGCAGGGGACAAAGCGTTAATGCAGTCAGTGTTTCAGCAAACAAGTTTCAACAATTCAACTTTATAATGATAGGTCTGTTAAAAGTTTTCTGGACAATGCCAGCATTTGGATTTTTTTAAACGAGTAAATTTCTTATCAATGGCAACTAAATGGTATTTGTAGCATTATCATACAGTATATTCCATCCATTTACTATATACTTTTTTTCTAACTTGAGTTCTACATGCAAGTACATGTTTTTAATGTTGTCTGTCTTCTGTGCTGTTCCTGTAAGTTTGCTATTAAAATACATTAAACTACACTTGGTTTCTGGTCTTGATTTAAGCCACACACGGATCAAGAAATAAGAAATCCTCTAAACTGCTTAGCATTGTGCACTGCAACTTTAAGTTTCTGAGGAAAAGGTATGGTTCTTCTTAGTTCCTTTAACCATGTGTGTAGCTCTCTACCCTTGACATCTACTGACGCAACTCCTGATTGAATGGTAAGAGCCCATAAAATAGAAATGGGAATGGATATAACTTCCATCCTATTCCAGGGAGGGACCTATGTGTAAAGATAAATACTGTGTATTGACTGCCTACAGGAAATTTAGCAAATGAATGATTGAAACCAGTAATGCACCTGTACAGTACTCTTATCCAAGGCCCTTCAGTCTATTCAACAATTGATTTGTACAGGAAAAGGTGCTTTGGTTTTATTTTTTTTTTTGCTGAGGATTGTCAGCAGTGCCAGATGGTTTTATATGATGACACCAGGATTAATCTCTTGTGTTGTCTCAGCCTGCATTTGCAGCAGAATACCTCTCATTGCCGTAATAGGGTACAGATTTACTATTACTTAGGAGTGGGTTTGGTTCCACTCCTTAATTGGCTTTTAAAATTTTAGCAACTAACAAAATACAGACGCAGACAGCCCCCTCTTACTGCTGGACTTCTGTCTGGTCTCTTTTTTTTTTTTTTCCTCTGAGTGCCACATGTATGATTCTGTCAGTTGGAGATTGCATGTGTGTACCCAGTCCAACGAGCTTCTGGGTCTCCAGAGTTGGATCTCTGGAAGCCAGCATGGCAGACAGATATGCAGAGGAGACTTTCAAGAACATAGAACTGTCCCAAATCCAGTCAAGTAGCCCCTGTTCTGGGAGACCGCCTAGCATGAGACCGGGAAACACAGAGACCAGGTTAATTAGAAACCTTTTAATTTTCCGGTTTCTGAGGCTCTAATAGCCACACAGATTGTCCCTTCCGGTGTCTGTTAAATCGAGTTGAGCAGCTCTGTCCGAGCTGGACCCTGATCTGGTGCAAGGGTCCACACACATGGAGACCCTCTGGGGGGGTGTCACCATCTTGCCCACATGGTTGTCTGCACAGTTTCCCCCCTTGACCACCATATTGCCCGCACAACTGAGCCGTGTGCATAGTGGCGAGCTGGGCGCACAACAGACATGCATACAGTGGCATGCACAAATAGGCCTGTGCGTACAGTAGCGCGCACAGTGGTAGCATGCACACGCATCTCGCACGTACATTGTCTGCGCACATACTAATGCGCACAGATGAGTTTTTGAATCACTCCACATGCATGTCATGGCACTGCAGACCAAGAAGCTCAAGGGACAAGCCCTCTGCCCAGCCTGCCACCTGAGAGCTGCGCAACCTGACGTGGCCTCTGCCTTGTGCCAGCATTGCGAAGAGGCTCAGGGAGCCTAAGCAAGGCCCCCCTCCCCACAGCCAGCAGAGGACTCCGGATCCACTAATGATAGTACCCCAGACCTCTATCTCAGACTCTGTGCCTACACAGGAAGGCACCTCGGGGGGGACGGGGACGACTTCCACCATAAAACTGCCAGGATTCAATATGGATCCAGGGACCTTTTCCTGGGTGGAATTCTTCAAAGGCCTACAAACCTTCGTCCAGGTGCAATCAGTACCACCGGCAACAGTCAAAGTCTCCACCAGAAGCACAAGACCTTCCAAGCACCTCTTGGACCTCTCGAGACATGCCCTACCTAGGCAAGATAGACACCTCAGGGGATGAGACTGGAGGAAGGGGAAATTCCTCCAGGGATGGAACCATGCTGCGATTCTTCTCCAAAGACGAGTTACCAGCTCTCATGTCTCTGACCTTGAAGATGCTGGCCATTCCAGGCACTGGTACCACAACAGAGCCAAAGACTAACCCCATCCTGTTGGCTCTCCGTCAGGCCTCATGCTATTTTCCAGTGTTGCAGGCCAAACCACAACTGACCTGGAATGGAATGCCCCGGAGGCTAGCTTCAAAGGAGGATGGGCCTTAGAAGCCCTATACCCCCTGGAACCCACGGCCAAGGAACTCCTACTGTTCCCAAAAGTGGACGCCATGGTCTGCGCCATCTCTAAGTGCACAATCATCCCGGTCGAAGGAAGAGTGGCACTCAAGGATGCCTAGGACAGATGTCAGGAAGCCATCCTGAAACAGTCCTTTGTATCAGCAATGACCCTGCAAATCGCATCCTGCTGCACCATAACACGTGCCTGCTTGCTTCTCTCCAGAGACGCAAACATGTCCGCTGAAACATTAGAACCGGCAATATCCTTCCTCACGGATGCGACCTCAGACCTAGTGCACACATCAGCCAGGGGTGTCTCCTCTAGTGGCAGCCAGAAGACAACTAAGGCTCCGAAACTGGTTGGCTGACACGACCTCCAAAGCGAACCTCACGACAATGTCTTTTAAAGGATCCCTCTTGTTCAGAAGCGAATTGGAGAAGTTAGTCAACAAATGGGGAGAATCTCCAGTACCTCGTCTACCGGAGGACAGGAACAAAAACCAGCTCTCCTCTCCCCAAAGAACCAAGGGCAGAGGAGCCCAGTGCTTTAGACTGTACAAGAACACATACTACCAAGCACCTCGCCCCACAGGCAGGTCCCAGTCCTTTTGGAACAGACAAGAGGGGAGCAGGCTCCGGCCGTACCCCACAATGAGAATCAGCAGACCCATGCACAGGAAGAAGTCATAGGGGGCAGACTTACCCTCTTCTACTAAAGATGGGTCGAGCTAATGTCAGAAAAGTGGGTCCTAACCATCATTCCAGGGAGATACTATCTGGAATTCCACCGCATCCCTACAGACAAATTTGTGAGATTGCCGTGCCCTCCAAGAGGACAGCAGTGGAAACCACACTGACAAAACTACTCAGCCTAAATGTGATAACCCTGGTACCCATGCACCAACAAAATACTGGCCACTATTCCATCTATTTTATCGCTCCCAAGAAGGAGGGAACGTTCTGGCCCATCCTGGACTTCAAGACAGTCAATCGTTAACAGAGTACCACACTTCTGCATGGAAACCCTATGCTAAGTCATAAGGGCAGTAGAGCCGGAGAATTCCTGACTTCACTGGATCTATCCGAAGCCTATCTCCACATCCCGGTCCATCATGACCATCAGTGCTTCCTACGCTTTGCGATACTGGACCATCATTACCAGTTCCAGGCACTACCCTTTGGACTAGCTACTGCCCCTCAGACCTTCACCAAAATCAAGGTGGCAGTGGCAGCAACACTGAGGAAAGAAGGAATCCTTATTTGGACGATTGGCTGATCAGGGCAAAATTTCCAGAGGAAAGAGACTCAGGTGGTCACCTGGTGTATCTATTGCAGAATCTCGGGTGGGTTGTCAACGCAGCCAAGAGTTGCCTACAACCCTCCCAGTCACTAGAGTATCTGGGAGTCCATTTCGACACCAAGCAAGCAAGGTTGTCCTCCCCTCACTCTTCAAGGAGAAGGAAACTGAGTCAACTGTGAAAACTGAACTATGCTCGCCCCAAGGTATGGGACTACCTCCAAGTCCTCTGTCTCATGACATCAACCCTAGAAGTTGTTCCATGGGCAAGGGCCCACTGCAACATTCCTTACTGTCACGATGGAACCAAACATTCCAGAACTACTCCATTCACCTCCAGCTACCAGCAGAGGTTCAGACCCAGCTCCAATGGTGGCTACAGGAAGACCAACTGAGCAAGGGAGTAAACCTATCCCCACCGAACTGGATCTTGCTCACCACTGATGCGAGCCTGCCAGGGTGGGGAGCCCACTGCCAGGAACTGATGGCTCAGGGACCATGGGATAAGGATGAGGCGGGATGGAACATAAAATGACTGGAAGCCTGAGCAGTCAGACTAGCCTGCCTACAATTCGGTCACAGACTCCAGGGATAATCTGTCAGTCATGTCTGACAATGCCACAACAGTCACCTACATCAACCACCAGGGAGGAACTAGAAGCCAACCGGTGTCCCTGGCAATAGACCCCCCCCCCCCTCATGGCGTGGGCTGAAGCAAACCTGCAAGGAATCTCGACTGCCCACATCGCGGGAAAAGACGTCTCTGCGGACTACCTCAGCAAAGAGAAGATAGACCTAGGGGAATGGACGCTGTCGACCACAGCCTTCCAATTGATGATAAATCGCTGGGGAACCCCAGCCATGGATCTCCTGGCAACCCAGTCCAATGCCCAAGTTCTTCAGCCGTAGACGAGAACCGCAGTCTGGGGAAATCAACACCCTCATCCAGACCTGGCCACAGGAAGACCTGCTGTATGCCTTCCCCCATGGCCACTACTGGGCAGGATGATCTGCCAGAACACCACAGGGGACTAGTTCTTCTAGTGGCCTCGGACTGGCCAAGAAGGCCATGGTACGCATACATACGAAGACTTCTTGCGGAGAACCCTCTGTGCCTACCTCCACACAGGGACCTTCTCCGGCAAGGACCGATCCTCCACGAAGACCCCGATTTGATTCTCTCTTACGGTCTGGCCATTGAGAGCACTCGCCTGAAGAGCGGATACTCTAAGGCAGTGATTGACACCTTGCTCCGAGCACGCAAGTTCTCCACATCTCTAGCTTACATACGAATATAGAGTATTCGAAGCCTGGTGTGAGGGAGCTTCCTTCAGACCTACATGTGATCTGTCACTACAGCTCCTGTCCTTGAAGACTGCATTCCTAGTGGCAATATGTTCAGCCCATCGCATCTCTGAACTTCAAGCACTATCCTGTTGGGAACTGTTCCTCAGGTTCACAACGGGATCTATATAGCTTTGCACTGTCCCCGCTTTTCATCCGAAGTTGGTTTCCCATTTTCATCTAAACCAAACCATCTCGCCACCATCTCCAGACAAACATAAGGACTCTGAAGACTCATGCCTTCTTTGCCATCTTAACGTCGGCAGACTCCTAGTCTGATACTTGGAAAGATTGGAATCTGTACAAAAGAGACCACCTATTCATCCTTCACAGCGGGAAGAAACGGGGGGAAGTGACCTCATGGGCAGCCATAGCCCACTGGATCAAAGAAGTAATCAAGATGGCCTACGTAGAGGCAGGGAAGCCCCCACCTCTACAGCTCAAGACCCATTCTACAAGGGCCCAGGCAGTGTCCTGGACAGAAACCAAGATGCTGTCACCTGCCAAGATCTGTCAGGCGGCAACGTGGTCTTCCATACATACCTTCTCCAGGTTCTACTGCCTGGATGTCCAGGCCCGGGAGGACACAACCTTTGCAAGGGCAGTACTAAGTGAGCCACAGGCAGCCTCCTGCCCGGTTCGGGAGTAGCTTTTGTTCATCCCATTGGTCCTGAGTCCATCTGGCTACATACTAGGAAATGGAGAAATTACTTACCTGAATTTCATTTTCCTTAGTGTAGACAGATGGACTCAGCAACCCGCCCATGGCTGCCCCGAGAACAAGACAAGCACGGGTAAGCCACGTATTACCCTAGTTCAAGGCACCCATAGTTGCCGGGTGTTGGCGTTATCTGGTTGAGTGCACTGTCGGTCTCCAATTGGAAATCAGTTGAACCAGTCCTAGTTAATCAAGTTAACCAAGTTATCAGAGCACCCATATATCCACAATTGCTTTTCAAGGCGAATACGGAAGAGCAGAGCTTCCTGCACGGGTATAAGTAGGCTGATGTCAGCTTTGAAATCTGACTCAGTCTCCCATCTGTTATCAGGAATACCCTTATACCCATTGGTCCTGAGTCTATCTGTCTACACTAAGGAAAACAAAATTATCAGGTAAGTAATTTCTCCAATAGTTGCGATGGAGAAGGGTGACCAAAATGATAAAGGGAATGGAACAGCTCCCTATGAGGAAAAACTAAAGAGGTTAGGACTTTTCAGCTTGGAGAAGAGACAGCTGAGGGGGATGTGATAGAGGTGTTTGAAATCATGAGAGGTCTAGAACTGGTAAATATGAATTGGTTCTTTACTCTTTTGGATAATAGACTAGGGGGCACTCCATGAAGTTAGCATGGGGCACATTTAAAACTAATTGGCAAAAGTTTTTTTTTCACTCCATGCACAATTAAACTCTGGAATTTGTTGCAAGAGGATGTGGTTAGTGCAGTTAGTGTAGCTGTGTTTAAAAAAGGATTGGATAAGTTCTTGGAGAAGTCCATTACCTGCTATTAATTAAGTTGACTTAGAAAATAGCCACTGCCATTAGCAATGGTAACATGGAATAGACTTAGTTTTTGGGTACTTGCCAGGTACTTATGGCCTGGATTGGCCACTGTTGGAAACAGGCTGCTGGGCTTGATGGACCCTTGGTCTGACCCAGTATGGCATGTTCTTATGATAGACCCTCAGGTGTGGATTGCAGGAAAATAGCATGGGTGATTTTTTCCAGAACCAGCCCACGTAGTATCTGACTTCCTTGTGCAATGTGTTTTTTTTTCCTACAGCATGTGCTTCAACAGATCCCAAAAGCTCACCCCTTAAGAGGTACATAATGTGCTCTGAAACCTAGCAGAATTGAGCTAAAAAGTCTCCAACATAGATTTCATATCTTCCCTAAATAAGAAGTGGCGCACATGCTAGGCCTATTGTAACACAGGGGTGTTGGGCCTGGCCCTCAAAGCCATGGATAAATAGAATTATAATACAATACATCTCCATACCAATGTGAAATCTATCCACGCTGGATGAGTTAATGTTAGTATACATCAGCAGTGGTGGGGGAGGGGCAATAAAACATTTGGGACCAGGTTTCGTTGACCTGCGGTCTGGATGTCAGGGAGGGTCTGGTGGTGCAGACAGTGGCCATCTTGCGGGACTTGCGGCGTGGCCAGCAGGAAATTGAGCTGCTGCCCGTGTCCCGGGTTCCACAAAGCAGGCCACCGACTCCTTGTCAGTGACGATACTCCTCGGCCCCCATGGCTAGCATGCACATGTTGCAAATTCAGTGCGTCCATGTGCGCACACCGGTCTTAAAAGCGACCCCTAGGTGCATATGACCATCTGACCTTAAATCTTGCATAAAGTGAAGTGCTAGTGCTGTCCCAAGGACTCTATTTCACCACCTTTGACAATATTAGCGGTGGCATCTTATGGTGAAGAGTGGGGGGGGGGGGGGGGGATTGTGGATGTAAACTTGTCCTTTCAACATCATATCAAGTCCATGATCAACTTTTTCTAAGTTGTGTTTGCATGGTCTTAAACCTCCGTTGGGCTCTGAGATTCAATCTATTCAGGCATTTATCCTGCCATTGCTTGACTATTGCAACTTAATGGTTTGCCATTATACACCTTATGATGGTAACTTTCAAACTGGTGTACAGGTGCATGTGTGCATATATGTTTGGTCCACCCCCTGGACATAGCTATTAATAACACATGCATGCAGATTAGAAAATAGCCTGGCTGTGTGCAGAAGCGCACCTAATTTTAAGCAGACGTGCCTGTGCTGCAAAAGCCGCTTCTGCCGCATAAATGGGGAAATTTTAAAAGGGACCTGCGCTGACGCCATTGCCTGTTTTACCAATTCCTCCCCAGTTTGTCAAGTTATCAGCTAGGTCCTCCAAACCCCCCTGGTTGGATAATGTGTACACTCCCCAGTTACCCCAGACCTTTTACACCCCTCCAAAACAGCTCGGTTTTTTGTTTGTTTGTTTTTAACTTACACGCCACCCATAGCAAAAGTAAACTTATGCGGTAGGGGACCTGGGCAGAAATTTCTGGTGACATTCCCGAAACACCCACGTACCGCCCCTTCTTGAGAAGCTCTGAGATGTGTGCGCAGTGGCATTTCCACGCGTATCCAGGCAGATTTTTAAATCCGCTCAGCGCGTGCGAGCCCAACATATTTGTGCATCCCCTAATTTCAGCATGCGTCAGGCTTTTAAAATTCACCTTTATGAGCATTGCGGGTGTTTAAAAAAAAAAAAAAAATGCTGCTGCCTGATTGATTTCTGGATGTGCTATTCAGGATCATGTTACTCCAGTTCTCAAGGATTTGCATTGTTCTTTGGTGGGTTAAGTACAAAATGACACTATTGGTATATAAGCTAAGTTTAGACTCTTTACTCTGGGCTGATTCTACCCCCCCTCCCTGTGCTCGTTTCAGGGAGGTCTTTTAAATGTTCTCTGGCGCGCCTGGCAGAAACCTACAAGCGCGCATTCTCTACAGCTGCACCAGTCTTGGAATTCTCTTCCTGAGAATCCGTGCCTTACATTATGTTCTAAGATGTTTAAATCGCTGCTTAAGACGTATCTCTATCAGCAAGCATTTTTACAAGGTTGATGTATTTCTCTACGTTTCTGTCTCTGATTTTCTTGCTGTTTGATTCGATTCATTTTTGGTTTCTTATTCTTTTATTTTTGTGTTTATTATGAATGTGACATCATTGTATGTCACCTAGAGCTTAGTACCAGGTGAATAACCAAATAAACATATAGATAAATGAGCTGGTTGATTATAGTGGGCCGGATTTTAAAAGGGTTACGTGCATAAGGTATGCGCGTAACCCTTTTAAAAAAAAAACCCCTGCGCGCGTGCCGAGCCTATTTTGCATAGGCTCGGCGGCGTGCGCAAGCCCTGGGACGCACGCAAGTCCAGGGGCGTGCAAAAAGGGGTGGTTGGGGGTGTGGCCATGGGTGTGGTTTTGGTTCGGGGGCGTGTGGGTGGTCTGGGGGGGTGGCCGACTGCCCCGACACAGCGGCCTGTGTCGGGACCTGCTGTGCCGGCGCGCGTAAGTTACTACTGCCCGGAGGCAGTAGTAACTTTTCTGATAAAGGTAAGGGGGTTCTAGATAGGGCCGGGAGGGGGAACGGGCAGCATACTTTTGTTTGCCCCTGATGCGCAAACAAAAGTACGCGCGCGCGCTCTCTCTCTTAAAATGTACCCCAGTGTATTTGGATTTTCAGATGGCTCCTTGGGAAATGATAGTGGCATGGGATAGGAGGCAGTGTCCTGTTGTGGATTGGTAACTGTTAAAAGGCTGGAAACAGAAGGTAAGACTAAATGGTCAGTTTTCCAAATGGCGAATGTTAATTAGTACACTAGCACAGGGATAGCTTCTGGGACCTGTGATAGTTAAAATAATCCTAAATGATCTGGAATAGGGATCAAGTGAGGTGATCAAATTTGCAGATGACACAAATTTGTTAAAATGGCAGTAGATTGCAAGGAACTGCAGAAGGCCCCTGTGAGACTTAAGCCCAGCTCTGTCTCCAGACTTATTTGTCTCTATTGCCATTGTCCTACTGGTGGGAGAAAACAACATGAAATATGTCTTATAGCCAATACTCCTGGAAGATTGTTGGTGCAATGAAATAGCATATTCTGCTACATTCAGGCTTTTATAAAATATTTTTAGGATGTTGTCTGCATATTTTTTTTCCCCTTTATTTCGAGAAGTTGCTTGCTTTATTTATTTTTTTTTTTACTGTCATTTTGTGTCTCCAGCAGCCTCGCAGTATTGACACCGGATCTGGCTCCTGGCCTTCTGCCTACCTATCCGGAAGCTAAGCAGCCAGTTGAGATAGACATAGGACCCATGGCTGTGAGGAAGCGATGCAGAGCGATTTCTCTGCCTGAAGCAAAGATGTTCATGAGAAATTCTGCAGAAAAACAGTCCCAGGTTAATTCCCTTTATTATTTGATATCATGTGGAGATTATCATACTTGGGTACATAGAAGCCAAGCAAAGAAACTGCAGGTGCTTTGACAACAGCTTTGTATTATGGCTGGAAATTCTGTATGTCAGATGGATGTATTATAAAAGAGTGTGTGTATATATATATATATATATATATATATATATTTGAAAATGTAATGAACAAAATCATTAAAGATAACAGTGGGGAATACAAAAACTCCTCTTTGTCTACACCTGCCGGCTGTCGTGGAGCTTCACTCCTGCTCCCATCATTTATTGCTTCTCTAGCGCCGCTCATCGTCTGCAGCGCTGGTGGGAATAAATGGCAGTAACACTGTATGATAATACACGTGCTTGATTAGACATCCAATGGCTGAGTTATCTCTCTTGCCCGAGGCTTTAATTCTCTGCAGCCTTTGAAAAGGGAAAATGTTCCACAGATAAATGGAATGATATAGGCAAAGCATGCAGAAAAAGTGAGGCAAATAAAATGCGCCTTATCCTTAAGTTTAGCACTGAGAGAACAAAGATCCCACTGTGCTCTTTGCGGTAGTTTGAAGTGGCAGGAGATTAAAGCCTTATGCAAACAATGCACAATTTCAAAACCGTGCAAGGAAACCAACTTGGCCTTTCTATTTTTATTTCTATTTTACCAATCCTTAAACCTTGCCCATATGATTCGGGCCCTAAGATTAAAGACTGACAATTCTCAGGGCCAATAACTGTTAGTGGACCTCACGAAGAGTTAGGGGAAATAATACAGTATATGTGACTGGTGGATGGAAGATAGGATCGTCTGGACTTATTGGCAGTAATACTTTTATTTTTATTAAATTTTAAAGTTCCACATCAAGATCTGAATATTAACAAGTGAGCAAGCTGACTCCATAATAAATATACAGCAGCTTTATGACAGTCACAAGAGAGGGGAGGGGACACACCATCAACAATTACCAATGAGGAACTGCATTAAAGAAGGAAAAAGAAACTGACATTAGCCACACCCACCCACTATAATTCCAAAAATAACTCCCAGAGAGAACAAGCAGTCGTCAAACCATTTCTAGGACCACCCAGACTAGTCACCATTTTTTTGCATTTAAGAAATAATGTAATTGTGTGAGTTAAAAAAAACAACAACATAGGACACACTTTGAATCATAACAATACATTTACAGGGGTAGTGAATTCCAATAGGTGCACCCAAAGACAAAACTACTTGTCTTATTTCCAAACATTTCTACCTACATGCTTGGGTTTTCTTAGAACTGGAAGTACTCATATCTTCCCGCCTGCTGACAAACTCCCCCAACTGTGGAAATAGAGCCACAGTATAGTCCTTCTCTTGAGCAAAAACAAAAGGTACTAATAGGGTTGCTCTCTTAAAGGTAGATTTTAAAAGTCTTGTGTGTGCGCAAAAACAGTCACAAGTGTGTGTGAGAGAGACTCTTTATGAGGCTCAGTCTGATACTCTATATATGGACCATTGTAAGAGGGCACTTTCGTTGGGGATGAATTTTTGGGAGGTGGGGTTGGGGTTTGGGGGGTGGTGTTACAGACACATTCAGAGGTATCCATTGTAAAATTCACATCATTAAAGATTTTTTGATCTTATAAGTGATGAAAATTCTAAAATGAGGAGTTGATTTGTACACTGCAGTCTGCTGGCTGCATTGTACAAATCAACTTCTTTTCACCACTTATAAGGTCAAAAAATCTTTAATCTCTCTCTCCCCCCCCCCCAGTGTTCACCAGACTCTTGCGCCTAACAGGGAGCTGTAGTAAACTACTGTGTACAGCTGTAGACATACACACATGAAGAGTATTTTGATTATAAAATAGCGTGTATTTTTGTGCGCGGCGAGATACGCGTGTTTATCGGCCCATGAGCGGCCCTTTTAAAATCTAACTTATAATTCCCTCCTTGGGTGACCTTTCCAAAAAAAAATTAAATTGCAAACTATCCATAGACAAATCTCCCCTGGATGTTCTCTTCTCTCTCCTTCTACCTTCCTTTCTCCAGGTAAATAATAGACTTGTTAAGGGGAGGAATGGCATTCTCTGGGATTTTCAGAATTTCATTCTAGGAGTACTTTTTAAACCTGTGCAGGTGCGGCTGCTTTGTACCCATGGGCCTGCAAACAGATATTCAAAAGGAAAACCCCAACAGAGGGTGTTGTGTTCCGCGGCCGTGGAAGGCCACGACCGCGGTCCCCCTACCATGCCTGCGACAGTGACCCGCCACGGGAGCTCTGGGGGAGGTCTCGGATCCTTGCCTGTCACTTTGGCACGGGCCCCAGTGATGGTGGTCGGGGGGAGCTGTCCCTGCTCCTCCCTTGCGGCGTCCAGCAGCCTTTCTCTCCGCGGAGAGAATCCAAGATGGCTGCCACCATCTTTAGGCGTGAGGCCGCGCCTCCTCCTCAGATTTAAAGGGACCTGATCTCTTTAACTACACTCACCTGTTCCCTATGAGCCAGAGCAGAGGAAGTATAAAAGGAGGCTTCCTCTGCTCATTCCTCGACTTGGCAATGTCCTACGTAGTCAGGTCTGCTTGCTTCGGTGAGTTCTTGTACTTCGGATCTTGTTCCTGTCTTGTCTTGGTGTTCCTGGTTCCTGACTTCGGATCGGCTGGCGGTGATTCCTGGTGTTTGACTTCGGGCTGGCAAGTGGCAATCCCTTGGTATACGACCTTGGACTGGTAAGCGACAACTCTCTGGCACGTGACCTCAGACTACTTGTGGACCATCATCTTCAAGGGCCCACCTAAGTCCCAGCGGCCTGGGTCCCTACGGGCTTCCAGGGGTGAAGCTCCAGTTAGCCCTTGCACCGAACTCTGGACTCCTTGACCTCTCAAAGGTCCACCTAAGTCCCAGCGGTCCGGGTCCCTACGGGCTCCTCCTGGGGAGACCGTGGACTTCCAGTGGCGAAGACTCCGTTCTTCTCCTTGACGTCACGACTCTTCATCTGCTTCCACAGTTGCCTCAGTCTCCAGTGCCGAGTGTCAGTTGGTCGCATCTTCTGTTCTGCCTCGCCACCTGACGGGAGAACCTACGGATCTTCCTCCTAAGGTACACCTTCCTCCCGTCGGCCCAAGGGTTCACAAGCCTGAGCATAACAGAGGGACGGTGGGTACGTATGTATCTTACTCTCCTTATTTGTATTTATTTAAAATTTGTCCAGAGACTAATCAAAGTGGTGTAGATATAGATAAAATATGCATCAAATCCTTATTTTACATTGTGTGTCCTTTTAGCCACTTACATGGAGCATTTCTTTGCAGGCAAACTCATTTTTGTCCTTGTGAAAGCTTTAGAAACATGCCCTCATAAATACATACGCCACCAGGCTTATTAATTTTCTATGCAGTCTTGCACATTTTCTGCCTAATTGCCAGGGATCTATTTGGCTAGAATGGGCATTTCAGGCTCTGACTCTTTGTATTCTTATCCAGCTGTGCCTGTTTGCACATAGGCTGGGCCTGGCGGGCACAGCAGGGAGCAGCCAGCTGAGGATCTCTCTCTTCTGTTCCCTTTGTAGTTCTTCTGCCAAAATCGAACAAACATGGGAAAAGTCTCCAGCTTGACAGTAGGGCATCTTCAGGGACTTTTGTTTTCAATTTTTATTTTCCTGGGAATTTCAGTGTTTTTTAACAAAAGAAAATGAGTGTAAGAATGACTTTCCGACTGAGTGTTATTTATGTTGTTCGCTGCTCTCGTTCCATTCTCTATATAGGTAAAACTGCATGGATGGTTCACACCCATTCGTCACACTTGTGAAATGCTCCTCTTGTCCAGCACTGGCAAGAGGTGCGACATACACCTGAAGACCTGTGCTTTTTCTTTATTGGCAGAGTTTTCCCCTCAGCTAGGGGAGGCAATCACCCTCAGGATTTCTTCCAGCAGGGAACTCAAGCGGATCTACATTCTTAATGCTATGTGTCCGCATGGACATCCCGACAGTGAGGTTCCAATAATTAGAAAAATAGTCCAAGTGCCTGTGACTAAAAACTCACCTGAGCTAAAAAATTCTAACTTATCCCTATCAATTGAAAAGCAGAATGAAAATACAAACAAAAAACAAACTTTGAAATGTTTGTATGCTAATGCCAGAAGTCTAAGAAGTAAGATGGGAGAATTAGAATGTATAGCAGTGAATGATGACATAGACTTAATTGGCATCTCAGAGACATGGTGGAAAGTGGATAACCAATGGGACAGTGCTATATTGGGGTACAAATAATATCGCAATGACAGAAAGGAGCACCCAGGAAGAGGTGTGGTGCTTTATGTCCGGGATAGCATAGAGTCCAACAGGATAAACATCCTGCATGAGACTAAATACAAAATTGAATCTTTATGGGCAGAAATCCCTTGTGTGTCGGGGAAGACTATAGTGATAGGGGTATACTACCGTCCACCTGGTCAAGATGGTGAGACGGACAGTGAAATGCTAAGAGAAATTAGGGAAGCAAACCAAATTTGTAGTGCAGTAATAATGGGAGACTTCAATTACCAAAGTACACTGGTGCAGGATAGATTGTATCACCACCAAAAATTCCAAATAAACTTTTTATTCCAATTCAAAGCAAAACCAGGTGAATAAACGTTGAAATGGCAACTCCATAAATCAAATGGCACACAGTTTAAAGCGATCCCCCGACACGGACCGTGTTTCGCTAGGCTGCATCGGGAGGGACCAGCACAAACATTTAAATCTAAAACATAAACAAAGTGTATATAGTCATTATATGGAGGTGGTGAAAAATGGCCAAACAAATTCTGAAAACGATACACATACCTTCTCAAAGTGTTCAATGGAGCGCGAACGCCCTCAATACTGACAGCCATTTAAAGGTGAAAAAAGGCGCGAAAGCAGACAGTCTCACGAGAGCTGTCAAAATTGAACGTGACAGCCAAGTGCAGGACTCAGTTGAACAGGTACCAGTCAATATCCTTGTTTAGTCCTTTGGGGGAAACTGTGTCCAAAATAAAGATCCATTTCTGTTCCCTCCGACCCAGTACCTCGGGAAAGTTGCCACCCCTAAGGGGACGGCAAACCACCTCGAGGACCGAGAAGGAGAGGTCCTCGAGGTGAATTGGAATAAAAAGTTTATTTGGAATTTCTGGTGGTGATACAATCTATCCTGCACCAGTGTACTTTATTACTTGCAGATGTACAAGGTTCCTGCTTCTTCTCTCTTTAGACTTCAATTACCCCAATATAGACTGGGTAAATGTATCATCGGGACACGCTAGAGAGATAACGGTCCTGGATGGAATAAATGATAGCTTTATGGAGCAATTGGTTCAGGAACCGAAGAGAGAGGGAGCAATTTTAGATCTAATTCTCAGTGGAGCACAGGACTTAGTGAGAGAGGTAACAGTGGTGGGGCCGCTTGGCAATAGTGATCATAATATGATCAAATTTGATTTAATGACTGGAAAAGGAACAAAGTGCAAATCCAAGGCTCTCGTGCTAAACTTTCAAAAGGGAAACTTTGATAAAATGAGAAAAATTGTTAGAAAAAAACTGAAAGGAGCAGCTACAAAAGTAAAAAATGTCCAAGAGGCGTGGTCATTGTTAAAAAATACCATTCTAGAAGCACAGTCCAGATGTATTCCACACATTAAGAAAGGTGGAAAGAAGGCAAAACGATTACCGGCATGGTTAAAAGGGGAGGTGAAAGAAGCTATTTTAGCCAAAAGATCTTTATTCAAAAATTGGAAGAAGGATCCAACAGAAGAAAATAGGATAAAGCATAAACGTTGGCAAGTTAAATGTAAGACATTGATAAGACAGGCTAAGAGAGAATTTGAAAAGAAGTTGGCTGTAGAGGCAAAAACTCACAGTAAAAACTTTTTAAAATATATCCGAAGCAGAAAGCCTGTGAGGGAGTCAGTTGGATCCCTAGATGATCGAGGGGTTAAAGGGGCACTTAGAGAAGATAATGCCATCACAGAAAGATTAAATGATTTCTTTGCTTCGGTGTTTACTGAAGAGGATGTTGTGGAGGTACCCGTAATGGAGAAGGTTTTCATGGGTAATGATTCAGATGGACTGAATCAAATCACGGTGAACCTAGAAGATATGGTAGACCTGATTGACAAACTGAAGAGTAGTAAATCACCTGGACCGGATGATATACACCCCAGAGTTCTGAAGGAACTAAAAAATTAAATTTCAGACCTATTAGTAAAAATTTGTAACCTATCATTAAAATCATCCATTGTACCTGAAGACTGGAGGATAGCAAATGTAACCCCAATATTTAAAAAGGGCTCCAGGGGCGATCCGGGAAACTACAGACCGGTTAGCCTGACTTCAGTGCCAGGAAAAATAGTGGAAAGTGTTCTAAACATCAAAATCACAGAACATATAGAAAGACATGGTCTAATTAATGGAACAAAGTCAGCATGGCTTTACCCAAGGCAAGTCTTGCCTCACAAATCTGCTTCACTTTTTTGAAGGAGTTAATAAACATGTGGATAAAGGTGAACCGGTAGATGATGTATACTTGGATTTTCAGAAGGCATTTGACAAAGTTCCTAATGAAAGACTTTTCAGCTAGGAGAAGAGATGGCTAAGGGGGGATATGATAGAGATGTTTAAAATCATAAGAGGTCTAGAACGGGTAGATGTGAATCAGTTATTTACTCTTTCGGATAATAGAAAGACTAGGGGTCACTCCATAAAGTTAGCATGGGGCACATTTAAAACTAATTGGAGAAAGTTCTTTTTCACTCAACGCACAATTAAACTCTGGAATTTGGTGCCAGAGGATGTGGTTAGTACAGTTAGTATAGCTGTGTTTAAAAAAGGATTGGATAAGTTCTTGGAGGAGAAGTCCATTACCTGCTATTAAGTTCACTTAGAGAATAGCCACTGCCATTAGCAATGGTAACATGGAATAGACTTAGTTTTTGGGTACTTGCCAGGTTCTCATGGCCTGGATTGGCCACTGTTGGAAACAGGATGCTGGGCTTGATGGACCCTTGGTCTGACCCAGTATGGCATTTTCTTATGTTCTTATGACTCAATGCCGATATGGACTGGTCGGTATTTTCTTTGACTTTTCTCAATTCCATTTTATTTATATATTTCTCTCCTTTTGAAGTCACTCGATGCTCTACTGATGCTTTGTTTATTTTTTCTTGATGTTACTCTGACGTCCTACTTATGTCCCCTTTGATGTTTTTATGATTGACAGTCCCTGTCCCAAGACCTGAGTTTAGAGCTCTTTCTGCATTGCTATTTGTTTGTATTATGTCTCTGTCATGTTGTTCTTTGCATTTGTGAGTCGTGAGGTTTTGGTAAGCATCTTGCTTTTGCTTGACCCTTGTGAACACATTTATAACTCTGTATCCAGTTGTGTACTCATTTGTAACTGTATTTTTTCTCTTTTCAGGAAGACTTTTGATGTTATGCTTTTATACTTGTTTGTTTCAAATCTCTGGTGAGATTTAATTATTTTACTGTTTGATTTTCTGTACTTATTTGCTGATTTGCCATTTTCTCTGTCAGTCCACTTTTTTATTTTAATTTATGTCTCATTTTGTAGATTTGGTTCCTCCTGATGCAGTTCTTTGAAATGCGGTCCATGTCAGGGGGACTGCTTATTGTTCTTCACTGTTTGAGTTGACTTGTTATAAAATCATAATAAATTGATCATTTTTTGAACAACATCAATTGGTGGACATTAAGATTTACTCCCTTACCTCAACAATTCCTTAAGAAAGGAGTGGTTCCAAATGATTGGAAATGGACAACTGTCATCCCTTTTCATTGAAATGGAAATAGGGAAGAGCTAGTAACTACAATCTGGTCAGTCTGGCCTCAAAGGTGGATACATTATTGGAGTCACTACTAAATAAAAAACAAACAAACCGTGGAATATCTTGAATCTAACAGATTATGGGATTTGAAAATTCATCCAAGACTCACTTGCCAGGGAAGAAAAGCATGTTTCATGCCCCTGTAGGAGATAGCAGAGGTTTCACTGTATGCAACCAAAATAGGAATATTGACTCCACAAGATGGACGATGACATGTATGTTTCAACAGAATAACTAGATGATGACCTTTTGACCAGAATAACAATATATGCCCAGGTTATCTGATCCTCCTGTTTAACTAAAGGGCTATAGGTTCTTTCCACAAAGAATGAGCTAAGACTGCCCAGGACAGGGATAGGTCAAGGATGCAAAAACAACTCATATCTGCCTGGAGACTAAAAACAGCCTGTCCAAAGGGCAATTTATCAGACAGGTCAGCTTACAGAAAAGCATTGACACTGCAAGACTGTTCATGGTTCAAGAGGTTGTAGAACTAAGATCAGACCCTGTCCTGGAGTCACCATGCAGCAGGAGCAGTGACCCCTCCCAATGGGAAAGGGCAGCCAGTGGTCTGAAATGACACCATCCACCCCTCTGCTTGACCCTGCATGAGCTTTTACATATTCATGCTTTGCCTGTTTAAAGTAGCCGGGGAGACAACTCAAGTGGCTGGTGAAAGAAGAACCAGTAACACCTGAAGACGACACCCAAGCCTGCACCCCCACCCCTCCTTGCAATGAAGCAGATGAGCTCCGGTGTCCTGCTTGTGCAAGAAGCACTGGTGTTACCTGGCTATTTATCTCAAATCTGTCTTTTCTTCTCCAGAGCTCAGCCAAGCCTCCTGAGCCCAGCAAGCGACTGGGGCCAAGAACACCTGCTCCCATCAACAGAGACTGTCTCCAACACTGCTTTAGGGTGAAACAGATGGTAATCTCCTAAAGCTATTGAGAGTAGTTAGCTGACTTAGTTTATTAATATACCCTAAGCAAGTCAAGGTATCTGATATGTTAAATTCACTAAGGGTCGGATTTTAATACCTACGCGTGGGTGTAGATTTGTGCGCGCAACCAGGCGCACAGAAATCTACGCCCGATTTTATAACATGCGCACATGTTATAAAATCTGGGGTCGGCACACGCAAGGGGGTGCACACTTGTGTACCTTGCACGCGCCGAGCCCTAGGGGAGCCCCGATGGCTTTTCCTGTTCCCTCCGAGGACGCTCCGAAATTGGAGCAGCCTCAGAGGGAACTTTCCTTCCGCCCCCACCTTCCCCTACCTAACCTGCCCCCAGCCTTACCTAACCCGCCCCCCAACCTTTGTTCCATAAGTTGCGCCTGCCTTTGGGCAAGCATAGGTTGCGCGCGCTGGCCGAGTGCCGGTGCGCAATCCCCCGGCATGGCTGCTGTGCCAGAGGCCTCGGTCCCGCCCCTTTCACAAAGCCCAGGGACATATGCGCATCCTGGGCCTTGCGCGCATCGCCGGGCCTATGCAAAATAGGCTCAGCATACGTAACCCCTACGTGCATAAATCCAGCTGGATTTACGCACATAGGGCTTTCAAAATCTGCCCCTAATAATGTAGAGCATTAGAGACCTATATTATCTGTCTTATTCTAAGTGGCAAATCTGAAATGTCTGAAAATAAAGCAATCTGATTCTGAGACAAACAGGTGTCCTTTCCAAGACTTTTCAGATTGCATATAAGGTAATAAGTGGTAAGTTTCTGTAGCACAGCCAGCATCTCCCAAAGAGAGAAGGGGAGGGAGAGCAGACAGCCTCCTCCTGGCTATGTATACCCCTATATTGCTTACACTGCCCTCAAAATATTTTACTTTCTCGTGCCACAAATCTGTACAGATTTCTTGACTTCTGCTGCTGTTTCATGTTGATTGTTGACTAACATTCTATGGACAGAGGTTGCTTCTGATCCTTTGTATGGCATAGAGTTTTACTTAAAAATCATGAACAACTGATGATGCATTCTAGTTGTTATGATTCAAGTGCTGGTCTGTTCACTTTTACCATATGGAGATCATTTATACAATAATTTTGTAATCTTATTTTTCAATAGGTTCACTGAATTCTCATTAGCCCGATGCTGTTGAAGTTGGAAGAACTTCAGTAATAGATAACTTGTTCAACAGTGGAAATGTATTTTTCTTGTGAAACAACTGCTATAAAATTTGTATTTCATACCATTCACTGAGAACATTTTCATGAATACTCTCAACTGGTTCCCTTGATAGAAGGGATACCAAAAACGTGAGGCAAGTGTCTTTATCTGAGAATTACCAAAAAAAATTAGATCACTGTTTCTTGATCACGTAAAAGTATCAAACAAAAAAAAAAGCATCAATAACTTAACAATAGTGCTTGAAAACATATCTTTTAAGGCTTTAATGCCTACTTCAATGAGCTCAGGTCTCTGTCTCAATCTGTGCATAATTTTGACTTCTTTAGGAATTCCAGACAGCTACAGCTCTTGGAATTCACTTTCACTGACATTTTGTCCACATCTTCGTTGCATTGGTTCTGCAGCTTTTCCTAAGACAAAAAGAATAAACTTTCTACATGGATCTTAATTTTACTCAAAAGGTCTTCTCTTTGAAAACAATTAGGGATAACTTCTTAAAGAAGGAGGAAGAAGTGATGTCACTGGCAATGATGGCTGCTTAAATGCTGAGCGCTGTATAGATGACTAATACCCCCCCCCCCCCCAAAAAAAACAAAAAACCCCAGCAATAATAAAAAACAGCAATCAGTCTTCATTGACCTGTGAATTTAATACATTTAGCAATTAAAAGTTGGCAACTGAGAGGTCCCTATTCAGATATAGTCTGGATAGCAAAGTTAGCCAGATAAACTTATCCAGCTAACTGTGGGAGGTACATTCAATAATACTTCCGCATTATTGAATATAGCCGGATATCTTAAAGTTTGCTGGCTAAATGTAGCCAGCTAACTTTAGGATCATTCTTTGGTCTGAGCAGACATAGCTGGCTTACGGGCCTATACAGTAAAGTCGGCGGGAGAGCGCGCACAGGCTATTCTATTATGCGCGTGATTCTGTATTCAAATTAGGTCTGGCGGTAAAAACAGGTAAAAAGAGGCACTAGGGACACTAGCGTGTCCCTAGCGCCTTTTTGGACAGGAGCAGCGGCTGGCAGCAGGTTTGACAGCCTACGCTCAATTTTGCCGGCGTCGGTTCTCAAACCCGCTGACAGCCACGGGTTCGGAAACCGGACGCCGGCAAAATTGAGCGTCCGGTTTTCAACCCGCGGGCTGACTTCAAATTTATTTTATTTTTTTTTACTTTTTGTAACTTTCGGGACCTCAGATTTAATATCGCCCGGATATGCCCAGAGAAATTAGCACCTACCTTTGGATAGGCGCTAATTTCTGAAAGTAAAATGTGCGGCTTAGCTGCATATTTTCCTTTCTGTATCGCGCGGGAATAACTAATAGGGCCATCAACATGCATTTGCATGTTGATGGCCCTATTAGGTTCGGGGGGGGGGGGGGGGGGTAGGACGCACGCTTTCGACCCCTTACTGAATAAGGGGTAACTCTAGCGTGTCAAAAACGCGTGTCCAATCACGGGTTGGCACTGTACTGTATCGGCCCGTAAGATAGTCAGCTAACTCTGAATATCAGAATTAGCCAGTTAACCAGCTAACTCAACTCCTCCCAGTTACATCCCCAGAATGTCCGTAAATTAGCTGGCTAGAATTTAGCTGGATAAGTGCCCAAATATTCGTTTAGCCAGTTAACTTCAAGAAAGGAGAGCCGTGGCCTGAAAGATTATTTTTAGGCTGGCTATGGAAGATATTGTTATACTCAGATACAGAGTAAGAAACTGATTGAAGCTCATTTCAGTTGCAGCAAATTATCACAAAATTGGATATGAAAGCTCAGTTATAGAAATTAAAAATGAAGATCTCCTCAGTGAAGAATGAAGAGCTTGACATAGTGACAGAATTGAGATGCAACATCACCCAGATTATCCAATAAGTAAAACTGAGTAGAGGGTTCAAGAACAAGCAGAAAAGCTAGTTAAGTGAATAAGAAATTGGTAGAGAAATTAGAGGATGTATTGGCTCACGCTCAAATGAACAATGAGAGCCCAGAAAAGACTGAGTATTTAGTCTGGAAAATATGTCATGCAGTTTTGATAGCAAGAGGGGATTTGGAGGAAAGAGATAAAAAACAAAATGATTTGTGCATAGGACCTTCAGTTGGACCCAAAAAACAAATCGGTAGTCGATCCAAGATGGCTATGTAGCGACCAAGGGAAACAAGATCGGTGTAAAAAAGAGACCTATTTTCTAAGAATAAAGGTCTCTTTTTTACACCGATCTTGTTTCCCTTGGTCGCTACATAGGACCTTCGTTTTACAGAGAAGTCATTTTCTGGCTCGAGAGAGTTGTTTTTCCCAAGCATTGTTCCATGCCAGATTCCATCAGGTATGTTACGGAAAAGTCACCACTGTCCGATCCTGAAATCCAGACCAGCGCCTAGGACCTGCTCTCAGCACCTCGCTGAAACGAGAGACACCAGTGCCGGCTGGAAAACCTCTTCATGTCTATGAGCCAGCAATGAGAACATGTGTGGACGGCATGCCTGTTCCTAGCTAACGAGCCCTGGAGTATAGTAATTAATGGCAGCCTGCAGGGCATGGATAACCAAGCACAGGACGGGTTCTGGGCTAAGCGGTGCCTTTTGTGAAAACTGAAATTGGTGCTCCCCTCCTCCCCTTGGAAGGAGCTCCTTGGCATTTCCTCCTTCAGGAGTGGCAGTGGCTCCAGCACAGTGAACCCATCTCCCTCCCCACCCTTCCCTGCCCTCTGCCCAGTACCAGTATCCCCCTGCCCGCATCTCTCCTCCTCTCTCTCTCCTGTCTTACCCAGAAGCATCCCCCTCTTTTTCTTGTCTCCCCTACTCCTCCTGCTCCCTGCAGGCTGATCCTTCACCTACCTCCATAGACAGACGCTTCTGAGTCTCCTGCTTACAGATATCACGTGGAAGGGTGTGAGAGAGGAGGGGGGCAGTGGTGCTTCCTTGAGTGTGGAACCGTGTGCAGCCGCACAGGATGCACACCCCAAAAATCCATCCCTGGCCAGGCCCCACTTTGCTTGGCATATATTGTGCACATAGCACCTCCTCATCTTCTCCTTCCTGAGCTTTCTCCTTTGAGTTCTTCCAGCCTCTGTCAACTCTGCAGGCTGAATGAGATGAGGAGAGCGTGCACTGGATGTTACTCATTTTGAGTATTGAGAGCAAAGCGCTGGAGGAGCTTTGGGAGCTGCATGCAATAGCCAAGGTAACTAACAGCCAGCTGCCTGCATCATACCGACTTCTCCCTTCTCCTGCACTTGTATGTAGAGGGAACTGGCCCAGGTGATGAGTTCATGTGTATCCCTGCTCCCTCTCTCCCCTTCTTTTAAAATTTGGAAGAGAGACTGGTGGGGCGTTCAGTGCTTCAATTGCTCTTCTTTTGACTACGAGTCCTACATGTCTGCACTGCCTGACCTGTGAAGGTTGGTGTGCCACTCAATATTTTGGTCAATGTAGGTATACCTTCAACTTGAAAAGGAGGGAAACACTGATATAGTTGTGTGCATACACAGTTTCTACTGGAAAAATAAATAAATAAATAAATAACAGCTACCAGGGGCGGTGCAAGCGTATTTGGCACCCCCACCCTAGGCATCCACCCCCTTCCCCAACTTACCTAATAGTGGCAGCTTCAGAACAGTGCTCCCTCCTTCCGGTGGCATGGCGCTCCTTTCTCTGGTGGCATGGCGCTCCTTTCTCTGGTGGTATTGACTTTGGTACATCACCCCCTCTGTATCATATGCTGCAGGATTCTGACACTCCTAAAAGTTTGGCGCTTTAGGCAACTGCCTAGTTTGCCTAATGGAAGCACCGGTCCTGACGGCTACAGCTAGAAAACTAGAAATATTTAATGGCAAAACATGAAGATCAAAATCTCCAGTGGTTTCTATAATTACACTGGAGAAAAGGGGAGATTTCAGATATATTATGACTTTATTAAAGAAAGAAAACTTTTGTTATGAGTGGCTGTATCCCTTTGGCTTGCTATCATATATATATATATATCATATATATGATATATATATCATATATATAATCATATATATATATCATATATATAAATAGTATTTATTTATTTATCTTTTCGTTCACCCCCTCTTTATTTCTTACTCCAGGTTAAGGCATCCTTGTTTTAATGTAACTTTTATGCTCCTTTATCTTTTGTTGATTGGTTAATTATATTTTCTGCTTAGTTCATTGTAAACCGAGTTGATTTGATTTGTATCAAGAAAGTCAGTATATAAAAGCCTTTAATTAATTAATTAATTAATTAATAAATAAATAAATAAATAAATAAATATCATTAGTGGAGTGTGGAATAACTAGGGAAGAAACATGGAAGGCCCTAGGCAGCAGGGAATGTCTAAAAACTAAGGCACCAGACAGGGGGCGGTGGCAGATTCCACCTTGCACTCCAGAAGCGGTGGAAAATTGAAACATTTTGCTGAAGTTAAAAAAAAAAAATTCCAAGTAGGTGACCCGGCAGGAAATCAGCACTAGCATCGGGAAAGGCAGACGTGATATATGAGGAGACTGCAGCAGCACTTAAATCGCATCGGGACACGTCCAGGTGGTGGTGTTCTCCTGTTGGAAGGAAAAGGTTTATGAGCCTTACCTCCCCAGGTACACCAGAGCAACAGCCAAAGGAACATATGTCAAGGCTGCCACATCTGTAATGCTACAGGTATGCAATAAGGGGAACAAATAATGAGCTTCTGATCTGTTCTGAATTAATCAAACCCACATGAATCTTGTCAATGTTATATTATGGATGTTCCTAGGGCTGCAAATTGTGGCCCTTGCTGTGCAATTGACTGGTCCTCTATAGAGTCATGGCAGACCAGGAGCTGGTTTCTGGAAGTGGCGGCTGGCTGGGTGTTCACCTTCCTTCCTTCCTTCCCCCCTTGTGCTGAGCTGGCAGTTGTGCCTGGGGCCATGTCCTGCTCCTCTGCCGCCATCTTTGAAGCATGCAAGCTCTGTGACGTTACAAGTTGGACCCTGGGTGGCAGAGGAGGAGGAGCAGCCTGATGCACAACTGCTCTCCTCCTCCTCCAGTCCAATTGTGGCTGAGAAGATCAGCAGAGTGAAGAGAAGAAAGGGGGTTAAGGATCAGCAGGGGAGAGATGGAGGCTGACAATTGGCAGAGTGAGAGGGGTGAATTGGTGGGGGGATTGAAAGGAGGGGGCTGCGAGAGATGGGATCAGATTTGGGGAATGAATGAGATGGGATTAGAGCAGGGGTACAGATAAGAGAGGAGCTGAGGTGGGCAGGGGGCAGTGTTTGTGGGATGGGGGCTGTAGGAGATTGAAGGGATAGGTGTGAGATGGGGGGAGGGAGTAGTGCAGGGAGGATGTGGGTGTGAGACAGTGAAGAGGGTTGGCAAGGGAATTAGAGATGTAGGTTCTCCATCACTGATCCTTCTTCCCTTCCCCACTCCTTCCCCAGATCCTTCCATGCACTCCTTCCTGATCCCAGATCTTTCCTCCCTGTCCTCTCTCATCTTCTGTTAAGCCCTCCTCTTATCCTTCATCTTCTATTCTCTCCCACCTTTGATCCTTCCCTCCCTCTCCAGGCCTCCCCAGCCCTATGATCATATCTCCATGCTGATTCACTTTGCTCCCTTCTCTATATTGAGCATTAAGATCCCTTTTCCAGCACGCAAAAAACCTAAAAAAAATAAAAATAAATTACCTAGATGCATGAGAAGCTAAATTTTATAAAGCAAATGTTGACACTATTTAATAAGCAAATGTATGCAAATGTACCACTTAACTACTGCAGAATTTCAGGGACTTTGCCACAGAATTTCCTAATCCTTATTGCAGAATCTACACCTGGGCAACCACCGGACACTGGGGGCTGTGACTATAGCTGTCTGCTGAGCAGTTCAAAGACTTTTTTCATATTGATACCATTGGCATTAACTGGGATGAGAGTGGGGGGCTCTTTATAATCTTTCCTTTCACCCACTGGGATTTTATAGCCTGACCAGTGGGGACAGTACACACTGCAAAAAGAAGATAGCAAGATGAATAATGAGTTTTCTTATCTCTGCTCTGGCAATTAGCTTAAGAAACCCCATTGCAATGCTTCTCTTATTTCTTTGCATTTTCCTGAGCAGGAGTCAATTGTTTGATAGCCCATCATTTCATACAGCTTTTCAAAAGACCTAAAAGTATGATGCAGATTTTCAGAGAACCCGCAGTACTTTCGGGCCCATGGTTAGCATGCAGATTTTCAAAGAGAAACTCCCTATGGAGTTTCCCTTTGAAATTCCTGCGGGTCACAGCGCTGAGGGAATTTCTTTTTTCTTAACTTGCTTACTTTGCCGATGCACTGCATAAGAGTTATAACAATGTGCAGCGATTTCAAAATAAAATCCCTGAGCATCCCTGAACTGGCCCGCCTCACTGGGAAACAGCAAGCATACATTTCCCTGAAGAAGGGGCAGGGCAATTTTCAAAGGGGCCTTTATCTGCAGAAATGACATGAGGCAGGTGGCACTTTATAGAGCAGCCAATTTATTGAGGCATGAGCCATCGAGGACAGAGACTAAGTGCCTCCCGCCTCTTGCTGTTTTTGCTACACCAGACTAAGACGGAAGATTTATCTGCAGAGAATGCCTTTGAAAATTGTCCCCTTGATGCTTAAAAAATTAAAATGGAGACTTCCTCTGTTTGCTAAACCCATTAGGAGCCCACAAGGGCAGGTGTTATATAAAACACTGTTGTTTTTTTTCTTTTTATAGGAAAAATACGTGCATATATATTATATTGGGAGCCCGGTAAGAGATGCAAAAAGGGGTGGAATTAGCAGGTTTGCATCACTGGCAATGCATGGTTCCTGCTATATTTTTTTCTGATTTAATTTCAGTTCCAGGGAATCGGCATCCCAGCTATCTTCCTTAAAAAAAAAAAATTGCTTCTCTTCTAGCCCCCCACCCCCCTTCTCTCTTTAGACAATCACAACCCCCTGCTTACCTTCTTTCACCACTGATATTTAAATCGCCAAAAGAAAATCCGCAGGTCTAGCCAGGATGTCCAGCCTGATCCAAGCATGAGCTAAGTGAATGTAAGATAGGCTTCCATTTTAGTCAAGACCTTTTTTTATATACTTTTTAATATATTGAATGAATTATGAATTTATATGAAAGTTGCACAAATGGACAGGGGCTATGGTTGAAGCCTTGATGATTTGCTTTCAAACCCGTGCTTAACTCATCTCCCGTCAGGGTCTTTTTCTATGAGCTAAGGTGGCTGATATTATACATTTATCCTGCAGGTGGTGCACTCACTCCTTTAGGGACTGGTTGCAGAACAGATCCGCAGACATAGATGAGGTTGAGAGTTTGTCCTTTTTCTTGTCTTTCTATTTACTATTTGGTGTACAAAGGGGTAGGGAGAGGATATGTGGAACAGTGTGTGATTAAAGTATTATTATTTTTAGCCACAATAAATATTTATTGTGTTAGAAGTCTGATAAAAAAGCATGGACGATGGTATGGATCTCTCTGGATCTGAAATGAAGACGCAAGACCTGGGATTACAAGGAGTTTGGGGGTTCAATTCCTTTATTCACAATGTTAAAGACAGGTGAATGTGCAGAAAACAATATATAAATTAGAAGAAAGGGCACAACCAGTTTGGCTAGCTACCCTGAATATTCAGGGGTTTGAAAACGACTTTGAAAAGGCCTTAGTTATGCAAAGAAGCTGCTCGATCAAAGGTGGGGATGATGTTAATTCAGGAGACCCATCTGAGAGGAAGAGATGAACTTCTACTCAGAAATAAAAATTATCCATATGTTTTTGTTGTCTCAGGTAGGGATAATGAAAGTCCTGTTGGTAGGAAATGTGGAAGTGTAAAGGGACAAAGAAGGCAAATATATTTTCCTTAGGGTCTGTCTTAATGACGTTGCTATCACTATTGCTCTTCTCTCTGCTCCTAATATAGATATGATTTCTACGGAACTGGTAGCCTTCAAAATAAACCCATTCATTTAGATTTCAACTTAACAGCATCTCCTTTTCTGAATAACCCTTCAGGTACGAACTCCTCCTTGAAGAGGCACAGAATTACACTTAAAAAGTTTGAGGGCAATAATCTAGGGATCAATATTCAAAGACATTCAACTGGATAACATGTAAGTGATCTGGCTAAATGCCGAGTTTTGAATATTTCCTAGTGCTTATCTGGCTAACAGGAAACAGAGAGTAGGATTAAATGGACAATTTTCTCAGTGGAAGGGAGTGGGCAGTGGAGTGCCTCAGGGATCTGTATTGGGACCCTTACTTTTTAATATATTTATAAATGATCTGGAAAGAAATACGACAAGTGAGGTAATCAAACCTGCAGATGATACAAAATTGTTCAGAGTAGTTAAATCACAAGCAGATTGTGATAAATTGCAGGAAGATCTTGTGAGACTGGAAAATTGGGTATCGAAATGGCAGATGAAATTTAATGTAGATAAGTGCAAGGTGATGCATATAGGGAAAAATAACCCATGCTATAGTTACACAATGTTCCATATTAGGGGCTATCACCCAAGAAAGAGATCTAGGTGTCATAGTGGATAACACATTGAAATCATTGGTTCAGTGTGCTGCGGCAGTCAAAAAAGCAAACAGAATGTTGGGAATTATTAGAAAGGCAATGGTGAATAAAACGGAAAATGTCATAATGCCTCTGAATCGCTCCATGGTGAGACCGCACCTTGAATACTGTGTACAATTCTGGTCGCCGCATCTCAAAAAAGATATAATTGTGATGGAGAAGGTACAGAGAAGGGCTACCAAAATAATAAGGGGAATGGAACAGTTCCCCTATGAGGAAAGACTAAAGAGGTTAGGACTTTTCAGCTTGGAGAAGAGACGACTAAGGGGGGATATGATAGAGGTTTTTATGTTGGTGTTTGAGGTAGTTATGGGTGGATGCTTGGGCCGGTGGCAGATGACCACGCCCCCAGGGGAAGATCCCGAGAGGGACCACTGGTCAGACTCAGAGTATGGAGACAGACACACACTAGTTCTTTTATTAAACAGTATATTGAACCACCAGAGGTGGCAGTAGTGAGCTGGAAGTGCCCGGCAGGGCTGTAGTCCCTCAGGTACTGGAACAGCAATCCTGGATAACTGAGCTGTAGAGAAACTGAATGTAGTGAGTAGGCAGGGTATGCAGAGTTCAGGAACGGAACCTTGATGGTAACACTCACACAATATTCTCTAGAAGTAGTCCAGGTGTTGGAATAGGTTAGGCCCTCGAGGAGCGAGTACCTGGTTCCAGGGAAAGCTCTGAGAGAGAGAAGGTAACTCACTGGTGTAGTAGGCAGCGATGACTTCCAGGCAGAATAAGTATTCAGCAACCAGTCCGGGAACATGGGCCCTCGAGGAGCGAGTACCGGTTCCTGACTGTGACCTGAAAAATAAAGAGAAAGTGAGGCCCCCGAGGAGCGGGTACCCCTGGTAAGTCCGAGGAAGCAGAGCAGCTTGGAGAGTGTGAAACTGGTCCGTATCCAACTCCTTGCTATCTCGATTAGTTAGCGATTTTTGAGACCTTATATATCCGGTACGGATGACATCATCTCAGGGGGACGCCCCTGAGGTTTGCGCCACTGCTGGTACATCAGTCGGGGCTGCGCCGCGCGCACACCCTTAGGCTCTTGTGAATCATGGCGGTTTACAATGTTGAGCCGCTCCGGGGACGCCAGCAGAATGACGCCGCGGCAGCCAACCTTCCATATGAGCAAGAGGGAGTTTCCAAGGAGTTAAGAGGGCGGAGTGGAGACATCGGGCAGCGACGGTCACAACAGTTTAAAATCATGAGAGGTCTAGAACGGGTTAATGTGAATCAGTTATTTACTCTTTTGGATAATAGAAGGACTAGAGGGCACTCCATGAAGTTAGCATGTGGCACATTTAAAACTAATCTGAGAAAGTTCTTTTTCACTCAACGCACAATTAAACTCTGGAATTTGTTGCCAGATGATGTGGTCAGTGCAGTTAGTATAGCTGTGTTTAAAAAAGGATTGGATAAGTTCTTGGAGGAGAAGTCCATTACCTGCTATTAAGTTCACTTAGGGAATAGCCACTGCCATTAGCAATGGTTACATGGAATAGACTTAGTTTTTGGGTACTTGCCAGGTTCTTATGGCCTGGATTGGCCACTGTTGGAAACAGGATGCTGGGCTTGATGGACCCTTGGTCTGACCCAGTATGGCATTTTCTTATGTTCTTATGTTCTGATGTTCTTAACCTTTAGCCAGGTAAGTCATTATTCAGCTAAAATATACCCAAATAAAAAGCATTATTGGGCAGGGCTGAGTTAGCTGAATAAGTTACCCATTAACTCCGATATTTGGAGTTAGACATGGGAACATGTTCCCAGATAACTTTAGCCTTAGCTGGTTGTATTCAGAAGAATAGTGTCAGTTAAGCAGTGATGACTTGTAAAAAAAATTTGAAAAAAAAAAAAAAAGATCTGGAGACCTGGCAGCCCAAATCTCTGCTCCCAGTTAATGAGAAAAAAAGTGGTATACCAGGGCAATGACCCTCCATCGCCCAAACTCTTCCAGATGTGAATAAAAAATAGAAATACCCTTCCTCAGTTAAGACTTGTATCAAATGAAGGCCCCCCTCCCTTGAGAGAGAGAGAGAGAGAGTCTCTGTAACAGGGGACCATCAAGCTAGGGTGAGATAACATAGCACAAAATGTAATCTTTGTGAGACTTTCCTCACTCCAAATTATGTTAAATCTTCACCGAGGTGTACTGTGCTGTTCGTACGTCTCACTTTCGTGTAAAACTGGCCCCTAAACCACCACTAACACCTCACTTCAAGCTATTAGCTGGCCCTCCTATAGAGCAGAGCTTTCCAAACTTTTCATGTTGGTGACACACTTTTTAGACAAACATAATTTCGTGACACGGTAATTCGGTCTACCAGCAAACCAGAGGTTAAAGGTTAAACAAAATGTATTTCGACAATTTATGTATGTTTCCTTATATACATAAATAAAATGTTTCACGACACAACCTATCTTGTGAAAACCTTTCATTTATATTAAAAATATATACTATTCCAAGATTAATGTTATTGTTATCATTTATGAGTAACAATAATAAAACAAAGTTTTTGTTTTATTCAATTTACCTCTTTAATGAGATATGAGTTTGATGGGATGAACACAGCTTTTGAATATTTGGTGTTAATAAAAAAGTCCAAAGGGTCTTCTGCGTAATTTTAAAAAGCTGGCCAGTTTCACACTATAAAATTATTTGATAGCCTCATTCAACTAATTCTATATGGCTATGAGAGTGAAGTCTGGAATTTATAGGAAGAGACAGAATGTCATTATAAATCCTGCACCTCCAGTTCTGTAACTCTGTGCATCCACTGAAATTCCCCCAAACAATAGAGCTTGGATGTTTCCCTTACAGCTCATCATACTAAAAGATATTTTCAAATTCTGGTGTCACCTCACAGTAACAGCAGCACAAACAGCTTCCACTGCCAGGCACATTGTGAACTAACACAAAACCCCGCAAAAAAGACACTCAAAATCTATACTGCAATCCCATCATAACATAACAGTAATAACACCAAGGACTCAAACAACAATAACCCTACCTGTTAAAAAGCAAGGGTAAATATTATACTGGGTCCTAGAATACTAATACACCACCTACTGAGGAAAGAAAACAAACCAGATTGCTATAGATCCCTATGCTAGCAGAAACTCTCATCATGGTCACACACACAGAGCAGAGACAGACCCTCACCAAATACAGAATACAAAATAAAGGAGCACAAATTAGACAAAAACTGAAATGGAAACCTCAAGAAGCCAGACTCTGTGTATTAACATTGGAAAAACAGAACCACCATTCCTCATAAAACAAATAAAATCAAGAAACATAAAGCATCAGTTATAATAGTAAAACCATACTAATAAAAGAATATTTTAAAACTACTGATAAATAGAATTTCTATTTAATTAAAATCATATACATTTTTTACAATTTCCCAAACACCAATAAAATATTTCAAAAGAGCACATATATCAAATAACACACAATAATTAAAACTAATAAGGATTTTAAAAAGCCCCTGCTATCCATAGGTGGGAGCTCTTGATTTCCAGTCACCCTGATATTGTCGAGAATTAGGAGGTTATCCTCTCTCTCTCACACACATACTCACATGTCCATTCTCTCTCACACATACACCGTCACATACATACACATTCATGCTCTTATACCCACCATAACCTCTCGCTCTCACAGACACTGACACACTCTCAGGCTCTAAGACACTGTCTCCCCCCTCCACACCCCCCCACACAAACTCTTACTCCCCTGGATTTTCTCATACACACTCCTGCTCTCACTCTCTCTGGCTCCCTCACATACACACAAACACACACACCCAGGGAAGCTCCCAGTCATTCTCACACAAACACACACATCCAGGCAAGTTCCCAGTCATTCTTACACACTGAAACTGATCCCCAGGCAGACTCCCATTCATTTTCACACCACTCCCTCCCCATCCCCCAGGCATGCACACATTCATTCTCACACACACACACCCCCAGGCAGGCACCCATGCATTCACACACATACACCCCCAGGCAGACTCCCATTCACACACATGCACACTGAAGGCAGACCCCCCTCTCTTTCTTTTGCCAGCAACCTCAGAGCCTCTCTCATTCCTCTGCTGCCACTGTCACTGCTGCTGCGTGGCTATTGGGGAGGCGCCGATTGCTGCTACTGGCACTGAAGCCCATTCTGCTGCCTCCTCTGTGCAGGCCCCGTGGGTTTCCACTTCCTCCATGTTGATCTCGTACATTGTGAGATCCGCATAGAGAAAGTGCTACTCTTGCACATTACCAAAGATTACATGTGCCAATCAGTAAAAAGTAATTTATTTGTTTTTTACATTTGCTGTCTGATCTTAGTTTTCTAATCGGTTGGTCACGGGCTTTTTTGTTCCACCTTCCCTTTCTTATTTTTTTGCCAATTCCTTAAATATTGTCTTTTTTTTCTATTTCTTTTCTCTCCATCTATCTTCTTCCCTCAAACACACAGTCAGGTTCTCATTCTCACATGCTTTCTCTCTCTCACACACAGGCTCTCACTCTCACATGCTCTCTCTCATACAATCATTCATACACAGTCTCTCTCTTGCACATGCTGACTCTCACACACCCAGGCTCTCTCTCTCTCCCACATGCTGTCTTGCTAACGCACAGGCTCTCACTCTCACATGCTCTCTCTCATACAATCATTCATACACAGTCTCTCTCTTGCACATGCTGTCTGACTCTCACACACCCAGGCTCTCTCTCACTCCCACATGCTGTCTTGCTCAAGCACAGGCTCTCACTATCACATGCTCTCTCTCATACAATCATTCATACACACAGGCTCTCACTGTCACATGCTGTCTCTCTCACACACACACAGGCTCTCACATGCTGTCTCTGCAAACATTCAGGTCCTCACTCCCACACACAGTCTCTCGATCAATCTATCAACCTATCTCATACACACACTCTACAGGCCCTCAGCCTCTCTCTTGCCTCTGGGCCTCCTCTTCATGGGTTGCTGCAGGATGGGCTCTGCAGCGGCCCTGATCTTCTTGGGCCGATCCGCAGCGGCGGTGCCACTGATCTTCTCGGGCCGATCCGCAGCGGCGGTAGCACTGATCTTCTCGGGCCGATCCGCGGTGGCCCTTATCTTCTCGGGCAGATCCATAGCGGTGGCGGCCCTGATCATCTCGGGCCGATCCGCGGCACCGGCCCTGCTACCGGGCCTCCTCCTCTTCTCAGCCCTCTGCAACAACGCTGCTCCTCTTCTGCACACGACTGATGCTCCTCCTCCTTCCTGCCCACGCGGCTCCAGCAACATTTTTCTTCCGGGGCCGCGTGGGCAGGAAGGAGGAGGAGCACCTGCACGTTTAGATGCGACCTTTTTCTTCGGGCCGTGGTGACGTGAGCTCCACCACGGCCCTGCCGATCTTCCTGCTGTGTGTCTCCGGCACACAGCACAGCACAGCGATACTTCACTGCTCAGCCGCCAGTGGGATGAGGTCCACCGGCAGCCGCATTGGCTCCCCCTGACCTCTCCTCGGTATACCACTTGCTCTGCCCCGTCTCGTGCACTGGGCTTGCGTGACACACCGGTACACTGCAGGCGACACACTAAAGTGTCGTGACACACACTTTGGACAGCTCTGCTATAGAGATATAAATACTTGACTACTATGAGGGCCTTATAGATAGGTTCTCTCTCTCTCTCTCTCATATTCTCATTTTGATGAATCTCAGATAATAAGGTTGCTCTGTCCCAGAATGCCACCAAACTACTTGGGCCGATCCGCAGCGGCGGTGGCACTGATCTTCTCGGGCCGATCCACAGCCGGTGTCAAACTTAGCCAGACAAGCACACTGAATATGGACCTCATTGATTTCTCCACAGCTTAAGACTAGGTGCCATCACAGCCAGTCTTCTTGGGACTAGTTGGCTATCTTCTTTCTCCCAGGGCAACCCAGCTCTATCCAGGATTCCATCACTAGAGATATGCATTAATTTCAAATGAATGCTTTTTTTTTTGTAAGGAAAAAAAATCGATTTTTGTTTCATTCCAAATGGAAAATAATGAAAAATAGACTGAAAATGTCAAAAAATGTGTGGATATTTTCAATTCATTACATTAAAAGGGGGGAATCTCCCTGGCCTTACCCCCACTGTCTGATCTGACTGGAGCCTGAATGGGATCTCCTGGTGCCCCCACAATAAGCCGTGGCCTCCCTGGGCCCCCCCCCCTCCCGCCTCTCGCAAATAAGCCAAGGTCTCCCTGGCCCCCCATTTACTCCGTCTAAAGGGTTCTTTACTTGAGAAGGGGACAGAAGTGACCCCAGTGGTTCCTGCCCTGCTGACTCCCCTTTAAAAATGACACCGGCCTCAGGCTCAGCTGGACCCACTTTGTTTTTTGGCCGTAATTCCTGCTCCAGTATTTGTCTTCATTTTTTAGGGTTTCCGACTAGCTGCTATCCTGGATTTACTGAATTGTGGGGGAAATTTTCAAAGTCACTTATGTGCATAAAACTCGATTTTATGCATATAAGTGGTTCTTTGAAAATAGCCTTGGCAGGTGAGTAACACGAGCACTCTTATGTACACTCGCAGCAGGTGATCTGGGGCAGGGATAGAACTTACAAGCAGATTGTGAATTTGCAAAGATCTGTGTATTACATTTATTTATTTAAAATATTTCTATACCAGTTATTCGACTACAATGGATGCCTAAAGTTGTGTACAAAACAATGAATTAAACCCAAAAAATGCAAATAAAACAATCACATTGACAAATGAACACAACTAAGTGATAGAATGGAAAGTCCAACCACAACCAACCTATTGTCACAAGCAACACAAGAAAAACACTTCAAAAAACATATTTGTATGACCAATGATTATAACGTAAGTCGAGGTCTGGAAAAGACCAGCTTGATTTTCTACTAACAAGTAGACATTTCCATCTTTTGTATGATGGTCATATATGTATCTTTTACAATAGTGTGTCTATGAAGCACAGGTGAATTTTGTATTCCACTTTCGTTTGATTGATTATTCACTCTTTGGTTTTATTTCCACAACTGCTTTGATGTAACATATGGAATTGTGGTCAATTAAATATATAAAAAATAAACCAAATGATTTCTGTATTTTGTTATGAGTTTGATCCCTGCAGGCATGGAGATCCCAAGAGAAGGACACATCTGGTTGCAAATCTAATCTTATTTTTACCATGTAGGAGCTCTAAATAAATGCTCTGTCTCCTTTTAGAACAGCAATTGCGCTGATGGCAGTAACACACCCCCCCCCCCCCCCCCCCCATCAAAACAAAACCATTGGAATGACCTAATAATTCAATAATGCCATTCCAGTCATAACAAATAATATGCAACAAATGCTGTTCTTTGTTTAATCATATATAGGAAAAAGACCTCACTTATGATGTCTAAATTGCTCAGTGCTAAACTGAAGCTTGCTTTTGTGATAATATTATTCTGCAAACGTGCATATATAAAACTCCAGGGTTGGCCTAGTGGCTCAGTGGTACTGCAATGCACTGCTATACAGAGAACCTAAGTTCAATCCTTGGTCCTGGCTTCTGCTCCGTAAGCTGGTTGGAACCAGGGATGCTGCAAGGGTAGGTCAGAGCCATTAGCTGAAATCTGCTAACAATTTGACAGTTTTGCAGCTGTAGGAGCAGCTTTATGGAACCAACCTGAGAAATGAAGGAAGGCTTAAAGCAAAGTAACAGCCACAGTAACTTACACTGGCCCATTATCAAAGACATTTAGAGCATACATTTTGCACCCACATGAACAGAACACCAGTGATCTTATAGCAGGAAGAGATCATCCTTAAAGGCACCAGCCAGTGATGTAGTGTTCTCAGAAGCACGAAGCAAAAAGCACAAAGTCATTCCAAAGTATGTAAATAGATGATGATAAATTAAGCAATCAGTGAAGTTCTCACAATTCTACAAAACACCAATCACTAACGAACACCTCTTTATAATTATGCACATACCCAAGTGATACAAAAATTTGGAATAAAAGGTTGAATAAAAAAATGTAGGAGAGGGAACACCTAAAGATCCGATGGACTCAACTGACCAAAGACCTAGATGCAAGTCCTAGCAAGCCATTTGTGGTATCTAAGAACTGGCTCAAACAAATGCACGTAAAAGGCTGACATTGGTGAGAAGGCTTGATCAGATCCAGGGTAATTTAGTTTGTAAGCCTTATGTACATAAGAATATAAGAAATTGCCATGCTGGGTCAGACCAAGGGTCCATCAAGCCCAGCATCCTATTTCCAACAGAGGCCAAACCAGGCCACAAGAACCTGGCAAGTACCCAAACACCAAGAAGAGCCCATGCTACTGATGTCAGTAATAGCAGAGGCCATTCCCTAAGTAAACTTGATTAATAGCAGTTAATGGACTTCTCCTCCAAGAACTTATTGAAACCTTTTTTGAACCCAGCTACACTAACTGCACTAACCACATCCTCTGGCAACAAATTCCAGAGCTTAATTGTGCATTGAGTGAAAAGAATTTTCTCCGACTAGTCTTAAATGTGCTACTTACTAACTCCATGGAATGCCCCCTAGTCCTTCTATTACTCAAAAGTATAAATAACCGAGTCAAGACCTCTCATGATCTTAAAGACCTCTATCATATCCCCCCTCAGCTGTCTCTTCTCCAAGCTGAACAGCCCTAACCTCTTTAGTCTTTTCTCATAGGGCATGCCCCTTATCATTTTGGTCGCCCTTCTCTGCACTTTCTCCAGTGCAGCTATATCTTTTTTGAGATGCGACGACCAGAATTGTACACAGTATTCAAGGAGCGGTCTCACCATGGAGCGATATAGAGGCATTATGACATTTTCCGTTTTATTAACCATTCCCTTCCTAATAATTCCTAACATTCTGTTTGCTTTTTTGACTGCTGCAGCACACTGAGCCGACAATTTTAAAGTATTATCCACTATGATGCCTAGATCTTTTTTCCTGGGTGATAACTCCTAATATGGAACCTAACATCGTGTAACTAGAGCAAGGGTTATTTTTCACTATATGCATCACCTAGTTCTTATCCACATTAAATTTCATCTGCCATTTTGATGCCCAATTTTCCATTCTCGCAAAGTCTTCCTGCAATGTATCACAATCAGCTTGTGATTTAAGTACTCTGAATAATTTTGTAAGACAGGTAAAAAGGCCTAGGTATTGGTATTTAGTGGTTCTCTGTTGTTACACTTTATAGTTCTGTTTTCAGTGGTATAAAGATCCCAATAGAATATTAAAAGTCCCTGGAGGTGGGGGGAGAGAGTCTCTGCCATTGTACAACGGTGACATCAGATGGCCAGACTGAGGGCCCATGATTGCAGGGTTCTGGAGTGGGTCATGGCTGTGGCTACCCCACCTCCCGGTCAAGGATTGGCGGTGGGAGAAAGGGAATATAAATTAGTTGCAAATAAAGACTCGGAGCACTGTAACACAGTGGGAGCCTGGTTCTGACTGAACCGGAAGCACAAAGGAGGAGCAGAAGGAAATCGCCAGGCCAAAAATAAACAATTTTTTGGAGTCACAGGGGTTGCTACAGATCTCAATGCTTTCACGTAACTGGGGTTCGTAGAACTCGCAAGCCTTGCCCACCAGTCTTGGTCATGAAATCCATCATGGGAGGGGAGGGGTGGGGGCATTTCAAAGAAAAAATATGGGAAAAGACCTTCTCTTTGAAAACTGCCGTGGGTTCAAAGTATGTGCAGATGCTTGTGCCTGCTGCTTTTTGTGTGGGCAGAATTTTGCTTGAAAAGTACGAGAGAAGAATTGAAATGCAATTCACGTGCATGTACTTTTTCCTTCCCTCGAATCTAAACCTGCCCCCGGGAACGCTTCCTCTCGGTGCAGTTAAGGCAGACGCGCTGCAGAACACCCACACTTATGTTTATCCACATCGAGGAAGGGCAATTTTCAGAGAGTTGGTTTACATAGGGTGGGGGCGTAAAATGCTTTTTACGTACGGCAATCACTTTGAAAATTGCCTTCCCATCCTCCCGTATCTCATTTATGAAACTTGCCTCTCCGTATCCTCCCTCCAGAGGCAATCGTTCATGTTCCTGCTCTCCATCAGCCGGGTTCTTTCAGCTGCCGTCCACCCTGACATGAATTCCATAACACTTTTCTCGTTTAAGCTCTCTGAAGGCAACTGCAATCATCTTCATCGGATCAATCCTATTAAAGACTACCAGGAAGAGACCCCTTCTTTTGGTCGTATGCACACCCTGTTTGTAAGATGCCAGCATCAAGTTTACATGCATACCTCACTCGTCAGGTCCTGTGCCCACGCGTCACTATGCCACAGTGGTACTTTTCACTTCTGCCAGCAGGACCTGATCCAGAACACTTTTTGTGACGCAATACATCTTTCCTGTTACTACTTATTTCTATTTCATTTCCCTCTTGTCTATCAGGGCATACATAATTAGATCATTAAGGGGTCTATGTATTAGGCCATCCCTTGGGTCATCCACTAGATGGCCCCAGATCCCTGCTTAGGAACTCCATCCCTGTGAGCCTTCCATCCTTTTCAGCCCCTCCCAACCTGGAGGGCTGGGATTGGCTGCCTGATCCTATTTAGTGCGACCTCCCAGCCTCATCATGAACTTTATTTTTGAAGTGGTTCCTCTCTACGCACACCCTGCTAGAGGGTCTTCCTCAACTTATTTGCAATGAGGTCGATTTTTGCCAGATCCCTTTCCGAGACTCTCGTGAAGGGGCTGGAGACCTGTGAGCCTCAATCTACAACCCTGTGAGGCAGTACCCACAGAGTGAGATTTTTTTATGGCCAAGATGTATCCTGAAGGCTCCCCCCCCCACCCGGACACAAAGGACAAGGGCTGAAGACCTGTGAGCACTAATCTGCTCCCTAGATGAAGCAAGCACCAGTGACAGTGAAGCAGCAGTCTTTGAGAGATTTTACAGAAAGTATTCGTATATTGTTTGTGAGGAAGTTTTTTGACCCACCCCCCTCCCCACTAGGGGGTTCCAGAGCTGGGATAGCCTGGTTCCCGATTCCGAACATTTTTCCTGCAAGAGAAGTCACTGACAATGAGGAGAAGGATCAAGATCCTGGAGTTTCCCAACCAGATCTCCACCCTATGGGACCAGGACAGGCTGGGTGACCGTGAATAAACTGCACTCAGATAGAACTTTTCATTTTTGAGGGGACCCCCTCCATTAGGATTCCTGTCTGGCCATGGGAAAGCTTTGTGCACTTTAAAATCACCATGGGAAGCTTTACCCAGATACCTGAGATAAAGGACATCTACCCAGAAGAGAAAAACCACCTTTGTGCAACTGTCAGCTGTAACTTCACATTTATGGAAAAATGGACTTTAATTTAATTGTTAAAGAATCAGTAAACATTTAATTTAACTCCAGGTGCCTTGTCCTGCCTGGTTTGTCCCAGCATCTCACCCCTTGGGATGCAGCTTCTAACAGCACACACAGAAAAGAACGCACCACCGCCTGGGCTATACACACCACTGCCTGGGCTATAAGTGAGCATTTCCGCTCACAGAAAGGATCCACACTTGGGACAGGGTCGTGTATGGGAGGAGTGCTAGCTGGATGAATGCCCCGAAGAGTAAAAATAAGTTTGTGTGCCCTTGAGACCTAACTCCCACCTGCCCCAAACAAGGGTTACACCATGTTAAAACTGGCATAGTAACACAAAAGATGATGCAGCTTCTGATTCCTGTAACCACTTTCTCCCCACTTGCCAGAATGAGAAGTGAACTCTGGGCCTCAGTGCCAATCCCTCACTCCCAAAGGTAGCAGTTTACCTCTATTTCCTCAGTCCACATAATCCCCTCAGGCCTAGCTGGCAGGAGAACCCATTACCTCCTACCAGCTCAGCCTCTTATCTCCAAATGGTGACTCATTGTGGTATATCAAAACTTTAAACCACTCGTGGCACAATCTGTGATTCACAGTTCAACATGGTGCTCTGTGGCATCATTTCCAAACAGGAGGCTGAGCTGGTGGGGGGGAGGGATGCTCCTGCTTCCAGATGAGCCTGGGAGGGTGTTAGGGCTGCAGGCTGCTGCCTATCAGGCCGATATAGTAAAAAATGCGGGAGAGCCTGCGCTCCGTGTTGAGCGCCCGCTCTTCCTACATGTGCCCAGGCACCTCTCCTGGGCGCGCAATTCTCTATTTAAATGAGGTGGTGTGCTAATAAGGAGGCGCTAGGGACAATAGTGCATCCCTATAACTCCTCCTTATTAGCGAAGAGGTGGTTATTTATCAGCGTTGGTTTCTGAACATGCTGACAGCCATGTGTTAGGAAAATGGGCGCTGGTAAAACTGAGCATCCGTTTTGTAACCCGCCAACCGGTGGTCAGATTTAACAAAAACAATTTTTTAAAAAATTTTTTGATTCCTCCGACTTAATATCGCTAGAGGCCTCATTATCGCTAGGATATTAAATCGGAGGGTGTACAGGAAAGCAGAAAATACTGCTTTCCGGGTTGCTTAGAATTTAATGCCTGCCCTTGGGCAGGCGTTAATTTCTGAGGGTAAAATGTGCAGCTTGGCCACACATTTTACCTTCAGTATTACGGGCGACTAAATAGGCTCATCAACATGCATTTACATGTGATGAATGCTATTAGTTTTCAGGGGGGGGGGTTGGCCGCTAATTTTTGATGCGCTAAACCCCTTACTGTATAAGGGGTAATAGACGCGGGTCAGAAATGCGCGGCCAATCGCGCGGTAAACAATGTGCTCAGCCAAACGCACCGCTCTGTATCGGCCTGTATGAAAGTGGGTAGTGATAGATTGTTGTCTTCTGGGGCAGGGTGGAGGGGGTGAGGATACAGGGGGCCCAGACACCATTTCTTAGGAGGCAGAGGAGTGGTGGGAAGGGGTGAGTACAGAGGTTTGGGGTCACTTTCAGGATGGTTTTGGAGGATTTTAGGTCCATAAGTTGTGAGTTAAGGTGATCTTTTAAGGATCAACAATTAACTGCACTTCCTGATTATAAGAATTTTGCTAAAATTTAGACCCTAAGGTATTAAAATGTTATTAATGGCTTGGTCCATTCAAGAATAGATGAGGTGTTTTTTTTAAAGGGTTGCTTTTCTTCAGATAATTCTAGGCTATTGTATTGTTTAATCTAATTGGCAAAAATCTCTTCCTTGTCCTGCCATTGCAATATCTTCATCATGCTGAAAAAGCATTTGTCTGCATTGAATGGGAATATCTATTTCACATGTTGTGTTTATTTGGTTTCAGGGAGGGATTTATTCATACAGGGGTGGCGTGAAATGTTCAAATAACCCATGTAACTGCGAAGTCTGCTTGAAAGGGAAACTACGTGGGTAATTTCCCTTTGAAAACTGCCTACAAGTTCTGCGGGGAAAAATTATCCTCAGATTTTGCACCTGCAATTTGTGTGGGCAAAAAAAAAATTTCTGGAAAGTAATACACTTAGGGGCGGATTTTAAGAGCCCTGCTCGCCTAAATCCCCCTAAATCCGGGCGGATTTAGGCGCGCAGGGCCTATTTTACATAGGCCTACCGGCACGCGCAGAGCCCCGGGACTCGCGTAAGTCCCGGGGTTTTCTGAGGGGGCGTGTCGGGGGCGGGCCCGATCCGCGCGGCGTTTTCGGGGCGTGTCGGGAGCATTTCGGGGGCGGGCCCGGGGGCGTGGTTACGGCTCGGGGCGGTCCGGGGGCGTGGCCGTGCCCTCCGGACCCGCCCCCAGGTCGCGTCCCGGTGCGCTAGCGGCCCGCTGGCGCGCGGGGATTTACGTCTCCCTCCGGGAGGCGTAAATCCCCCGACAAAGGTAAGGGGGGGGTTTAGACAGGGCCGGGCGGGTGGGTTAGGTAGGGGAAGGGAGGGGAAGGTGAGGGGAGGGAACGGGGGTAGGCTGCGCGGCTCGGCGCGCGCCGGCTATACGGAATCGATAGCCTTGCGCGCACCGATCCAGGATTTGCGCGGCTACGCGCGTATCTACTAAAATCCTGCGTACTTTTGCTGGCACCTGATGCGCCAGCAAAAGTACGCCAAATCGCGCGGTTTGAAAATCTACCCCATAGATTTTAAAATCACTAGACAAGGATGCCCATTGTCCCCTATGTTCATCCTGGCCTTGGAGCATCCGGAGATTGCCATCCAGTCTTATCCAAGTATTTAGGGGAAAACAAAGTTGAACACCTGTACCAGCTGTGCTCTGATGGCACAAGTGGGGGGCATCAATCCATGGCTTTGACACAGAGCATTTCCTAGACCGCTCTGGAAAAGGCCTTGAAAAATATATTTTTTTTTCCCGGCACGGAAAGGACTTCCTGCCCAGCTGCCGTCATGCGGAAACCTCTCAGTCCTATCGAACTGATGAAAAACATTCCAACTCTAAAGGGGAGGAGGATGGATCTGTGTAGCTGATTGTTCTGCTGTCTATGGAGTTCACGATAGGTAAGCAACTTTGTTTTCTCCAAGGGCAAGTAGGATGATTTGGACGTACAAGTGAGACTCTCTAGCTAATGGCTGCCTTCCAACAAAATGGGGGAGAATAACAGCAACATGACCAGCAATGGGCGAACGAAACAATATTTTGTTGGATGAGACCAACTTGATATTGTAAATACATATTTTTTTTCTCCAGAAAGTCAACCCCCCCCCCAGAAAAAAGGGCCTAGGGGGAATTCCACCCTTCCAAGAGTCCCTGGAGGCCAGACTGATCAAACCTAGAGTCCAGTGCCATCTTAACCTGAACTGGGGCCGTAAGTCCAAAAGGCTTTGATGGGGGGACCCCCTCCAAAGCTGATGAGATGGAAGAGCAGGGGGGTGGGGCAGGGGGCATTAGCCGGCCTATACTGGGGTTACTCTTGTACTCCTGGAAACCTGAAGAGTGGGATGGGGAGACCTAAGGAGAAGTGGAGTGACCAGGGACGCCAAGTTCTCCCCTGCCCCAGAGATGTCAGCATTGGCGTGAGTTTGCAGGCCTGTCGCTTCCCGTTACCTAGGCAGTCCATGTGAGGCACAAGATGTTGCAGGCCCCGCGCTGTTTTTTCAACTTATGCTGCTGGTCAGATCTCTGAGGTGGTGGTGGTGGTGTTTCGGCATCCCTGGCCTGCTAGTTTACTTTCTAATGTAACAATCGTTTTCAATAAAATATTTTCAGAGTTTTGTATTGATCTTCTATGCTCCTTATCTTCTCCCTTTGCTTCTTTCTTGATCCTTCTTCAGTTTCTTTCCTGCTTTATTTTTTCCTTTAGATTACTTCATTTAATTTCTCTAGCCTTTTATTTATTAATTTTCCTTTGTTCATATTTCTTCTACCGCGTTCAATTCTAAAGTTCCTTCTTCTATTACTCTTCCTCTTCTCTTGGCCTTTCCTCTGCGTTTTCCCACCTTCTGCCATTTTTACTTCTTTTGCTTTTGCCATTCCTAGGTTCCATTTGTTTTGTTTTTTTCTCTTTATCCTACCCATAATCTTCCATTCTCCTCCTCCTTTCTCTCTTGCTCCTCCTCCCCACACATGCTCATCCTGTCTCACCTCTTATACATTGCTCTCCTCCTGCTGTCACACAGTCATCACCTCTTTCTCTCATCTCATCTGCTCCGCCCCTCCTTCCTTAATCTCGCTCCTCCAAACTTCACCCTCCTGTCCCTTTTATCTCTCCTCCTCGCTCCTCTTCAGCTACTTCCCGTCCCTCTTCCACCTTTCCCATCTCTTCCCTCCTTCTGTTCCTTCCAAGTAAGAAACTTCAGGCCCACCGATAGTCGCGGTTCAAAGGCTTGCTTCATGATTTGTGCCTTAGCACTCGTACGGAACTGGTGACCTTTCAACAGGGGCCTTGGTATTGGCATAAAAACCTTCATGCATTTGGACATGAATGGGTGCAGAGAAACAGGATTATCTTTCACATGTAAATGGTCGGCTAAGATCCGCGCCCAGACGCACTAAAGATGTGCTGAGACCTGATGATGAAAAATGAAACAAATGTTGCAGCGGTTCTTTCGGTCTGCAAGTGAAAGGATGGGGGCTACAATTATTATGCCAAATGGCGAAATCTCTTGCATTTAAGTCTGTAAGATTTCCTAGTGGATTGTTCCCTGGATGAATTTAGAATCTCTTCTCTGTCTTTAGACAATTGAAATGACAATATTAGCTTGTGTTCAACATCCACATTGTCAGAGGCAGGAAGAGATAGATATTCAGATGAAACAGTTCCTCCTGGTCCTGCAAGATTAAAGTGGGGTATTTCCCAGTGGAAATGGAACTTGTGCCAGTAGGAGATCAATGGGTTTAGAGCGTAGGTGTACATGAGGACCATGCTCCAGTCTAGTGCAAATGCATCTGAAACTAACGTGTACTTGCCTGGTTTAAATGTGTTTCACTCAGTGATGCTAATGGGAATGCCATTTTCTATGAAGAAAACTATTAAAATTCTTTCCAATCTGTTATTAAAAGTGGTATGTTACGTCTGGTGTATCAATTTGCTCAGGAGAAAGAACTCTTTTCAGTAATGGACGTGACACAATTTTGTATATTTAGCAGATGTGAATAAAAAGACAGAACAAAGCCTGTTCAATTCATTTCTATAGAGTGACAGAAACTGCAAATTAGCACATTTATTAAATTCCATATTCAGTTTTTAAGCAAATGTCATTTATCCAAAGGGTCATTTCAGTAAGCTCTATCTTCCGAGACCATCTGTGTTTTTTAAATAAATGATGTTTAAATCAATTGATAAAAAGTGTTCAGATTTGGTGTCAGTAAACTAAGGCTAAGGAGACTTGTTTAAAATATAATTTTCATTGCTTTTTAAAGTTAAGGCAATGCTTTCATTCATAACCTACCTCTGTCCTGGATAATGTGGTGATGGTGGTGGTGGTGAGTTCCTTGTATGGGGACTTTTAGACACTGAGTGAAACGGACCCTTTATGGCAGGGGCAGTTGCACTATAGGAACTGGGTGGTTGTTCTTTATGTTCAACAATTTTTATTGGTTTTATCCTAATATTAACGCATTAATAACAATACAAATATATGCAGGTATGGTTCTGACCTTTATACAATAGAATAAAACCCCGCCGGACCCATTAGTCCGACCTTCTTATATATCCCCCCCCGATGTGAGGAGCTGCCACCAACCAGATCCTGGGAATGGTTAACCGTCCAAGTTCAGATCAAGTTTACTGAAATCCACTGAAATCCAAAGGAAGATCCTAGTGTTCCAGGATGAAAAGTGTTCAATCGTTCACTATCAGGCTTCGCGCCCGAGTCGGAAGACTCTTCAAGTAGGGGTTCCAGGTAGCAAGGAATGTTCATCGTCGCCGGGGCGTTTCCCTCACCCCTAAGTTCTCCATCGTCATTAGCGCGTGGAATTAATTTTTCCAAGCCCAAAAGGAGGGAGAATCCGTTGAGCGCCATACAGATAAAATTACTTTTTTCCCCACCACACTTACTTTCTGCAATAGAAGGCGAGAACCAGGATCTTGTATCCGAATCGGGGAGATGCAATTAAACAAAAGCCACAAAGGGGAGACTGGGAAAGCCACATCCAATATGTCAGCTATAAATTCGGCCATCCGCTGCCAGAAACGACTCACCGGGGGGCAGCCAGCGGGGTAGTTACTTGTGGGTTCAGAAGCTTAAAAAAATCCGCAGAGTAACCGTCCAGCCCCGGTGCTTTAAAACACTTGGAACGGGTGATAGCGAGCCGTACCTCCTCCGCCCCAATAGGTTTGTTAAGGCCTTCTCTTTGCATTGGTGAGAGACATGGTAGCGGTAACTTTGCGCAAAATTGATCACAGGCGGCTTCATTCTAGCCCTCCGAGGTATATAAAGAGGCAAAGAAGTCCTGAAAGCACTTCAGGATCTCAGGCGTGCTTTTGATCACCTTATTAGAGGGGTCACGTAGCGCCGGGACATAGCGAGAGGACTGGATGGTTTTAATTAAGTTCGACATCATCTTCCCCGCTTTGTTACTGTATTGGTGAAGTTTATATTTGTAAAATAATATACTTTTCTGTGTCCTTTGATGAATAAGTGAGTTTAACGCATATTGTTGGGAGAGATATAGCGAACGCAGAGTAGCTTTGTTTGCTACGGCTAATTTTAATCTGGTCTTTCGCAGTTGAGTAGTGAGGGACAAAAAACGCTGGTTAAGGACTTTACGTCTATGGGCTACATAAGAAATTATATCCCCCCTAAGTACTGCTTTAGCTGTGTACCAATATAGTATGGGTTGTGATTCGTGTTCTTTATTAAGGCTGGTGTATTCATTCCACCTAGCTTGTATGTGTGCCCTAAAATTGGCATCGGAGGCCAAGTAGTATGGGTAACGCCATAACCGTGAATTAGGTCCTGTAGTTATAAATTGAAAATCAACCCATATTGGGGCATGATCTGTTATAACAATATTATTAATCCCAGCATCCACGACCTTTGGGAAAGCGTGTGTACTAATAAGAAAATAATCTAAACGTGAAAGGGTGGTATGGGCCCTCGAAAGGTGAGTAAAGTCTTTTTCTGAGGGGTGGAGGGTACGCCATATGTCCAATAACTGTTCTGTTCGCTGACTCTCCTTCCTTGCACGGTCATATATTATCTATTTAGCCTTCTTTCATCGTTCATTGTAATTTCCTTTCTCAGTTACCTGTAAACCGACATGATGTGTCCTACGAATGCCGGTATATAAAAAGCGTTAAATAAATAAATAATCTATTTTCCAGCATGGTCGGACCCTTACTCTGACCTGCTTCCGGCCTCCGGCTCTGGGAGGCATCCACTAGGGGATCACGAATGGTATTAAAGTCACCCCCTAAAATCAAGGTGTCCGTTAAGTATGGAATTAAGTGAAAGTAGGGGCATATATATTACATAATACTACCGTTTGGTGAAAAAGTTCAGTGACCAGGACAAGATATCTACCCTGTGGGTCTTTAATTTCTTTTGTGATCTTGATAGGCAGTTTCTTGTGAATTAGGATAGCAACACCTCCCGATCTAGTATTAGCCAAGGCATAGCGAGCTTCGCCCACCCAGTCCCTACGAAGTTTGGAATGTTCAAGATCACTCAGGTGTGTTTCCTGTAAATAGGCCACGTCAGCGGCTGTCCTTTTCAGATGGGTCAATATCTTGGACCGCTTAATGGGAGAGTTCAGTCCACAAACATTCCATGCAACAACCCGAGTGTTAGGAGACATCTTCCAATTCAAGGCATAAATAGCGTGGTATTCCATTATCTACCCGGCAGGGGTCCTCCCAGCTAAGAACCCCCAGGGAACATCAGCTTGCACAGAAGCGTCCAAAGTGAACTGAAAAACGTGATCCCTTCCCAAAATTTGTGTAAGGGGACTGTCTGCATATGTCTTCCCCTCTAGTCCCAGTAAGCAGCTCCCCCTTCCTAGTTCCCTCCCCTCTACCCCCCCTATCTCCAACCCCTACCCTTCCCCCTTCAGACCCTAGCCCCTCCCCCTCCCCCCCTCCCCACTCATACCAAGATCCCCCAATCTCCTGTCTAACCCTCCAAGATAGAGCCTTCATATTGAAGGCACTGAGATCCGGATCTATGTGTCCAGACCCACTCCACATGTGAAAAAAAACAAACAATTACCAACTGCAAGTAACCCATAGCCTGTCACATTCATATGAGAATTAGCATTTGTAACATCATTGTGACCTTAATAACAACATTAAAAACTGCCGTCGACGCTTGAAGACAGAATATAAAGCCAATTTGCCTGGTCCTCGGCTCCACCCCACGATCGCTCCCCTTCAGTGGGATCACTTAAAGACGCGATAGGGTTTCCTCGGTGTACTTGTAGATGGTGTTGGCCACCACCGGCCCCCCTGTACCGACACCATCTATATTATCTTTCAGTCTGCTCAGTAAATCAGAGGGGCGCAAACTGAATGTCCCCTTCAGGTCACAGGTTTAAGAGTGTCCTCCTCCAAGGCGGACCGGAGGACAAGGGACAAATATGAGAACAACAGGCTTCCTTCCAAAAATAAAATAAGAAAAAAAAAAGGAAAAAACTGCACTGTCCTTCCGGTAGAGTTCTGCACCAGGCCAACAAAGACAATTTTGCTCCTTAGGGCCGAAGGCCAGGTCTTGCCGCAGTTATTCCTTATTTAGGGAGTCTATAAAGGCCTGTGCCTTCGGCGGAGTGTCATGTATATGGCTTGCCCTCCGACCATATTTTCAGCCGCGCTGGAAACATTAGCGAAAATTTTATCCCGCGGGCATGAAGGACAGAGCATAGCAGGGTAAACCCCCTCCGGGCCTCTGAGACCGCCGACGAGAAATCCTGGAACACCCGGATTGGGTGTCCCTGATAGGCCAGAGCCGTTTTATTTCTAGATGCCCGCCAAATTTCCGTTTTGTGGGCCGAGTTCAGAATCTTGGCTATTATTAATCAAGGCCTAGGCGAGTTAGTATTTTTCGCGCCAAGCCTATGGGCCCTCTCAACAACCAGTTTCCCGCGGAGGTGGGGGAGGTTCAGGACATCCGGTAGCCATTCCTCGAGCAACGTGCATAAGGAGTTCTCGGCTATCTCCTCAGAGAATCCCAGAAAACGGAGGTTATCCCTCCTTGCCCGATTCTCGAGATCTTCTAATTTTGCTTGCATAGCCTTTAGTTGCGTCTCTTGGGTGGCCATGTGGCCCGTCGCCACCACCGTGCCATCCTCCAGAGTAGAGATTCGGGCTTCCACTTGGTCAAGACGGGGGTGCAACGCTGAAATGATATTTCTCATTTCACTCAATTGAGAGGTTAGTTGATCCCAGCGTTCATCAAGCGCCTCTTTGATCGCGGTTTTTATATCTGTGATGCTCAGTGCCGCTAGGGGGGAGGGAGCTTCGATGCTCGGATCCGCGGCCATCATTGCCTCCGGCACCTTCGGTTTATCTTTGTCCCGTCTTGTAGTTTTTGTGGTCATCCCGGGTGATGGTCGGCACCAGGAACGGATCGTGGACATACACCTTCCCTTACAAGCCGTTCAGAGATAATTCTTTTTTGTGCAGTGGTATGAAAAGGTTTTGGTTAGAGGAGTGGGCCTAGGAGCCAGTGAGATGCGCGTCTTCCTGGCTCAGCACATCACGTGATCTCCGGGTGGTTGTTCTTTAAAGCTTGCCTTTGTTTTAATGATATAGTCAGTTGAACTCTGGCAGAAGTAAAAATATACAGCTCACTGTACAGTCAGTGCTGCTTCCAGTTTCCATTTCTCTCTTTGTCTAGGGTGCAGCCTCTTCCCGGCTCACAGAGAATATCCCATTTGGTCAGATCCAGAAGCAGTATGCAGTCTGGCCAGCAAGCCAAGGCTTCTGGGTTGCTGCTACTGCCCCATATCAGACCATTTACAGTATCAGATTGGAAGCTCCTACTGTACAAACCATGCTGGTGATGATGTTTCAATGCAGATTTATTAGTAGATAAGGTGATAATATAAACATTCCCTGACTTATTTATTTCACAGTTCTTATAACTCGCTCTTCTAGTTAAACAGTCATTCTAAGCAAGAAACAATCATTACATAGACATTAAAATATGGATAAAACAATATTTAAAATACAAAATATTAAAACAATGTACTGCAGGTACAAATGAACAAGTCACTTAAATCAAGGTTGCAAACAATCACAGTTGGGGCAAAGCTTAAATCCAGCATTCATTTATCCTCTGGAATCCCACCCCATCTCTTTGCTTCTGAGCTTTCAAAAGCCGGGAACCCACTACTGGCATCCCAATGTACCTGAGGACCAATCTGGATCCTCAGAGATGGGGGTCATACACCAGGTTACAAGTAGTCTCTGCGTAGATTCCTCACATCTATTCTATGGCTCTGCACACAACACACCAGTGTCCTGAACTGATCAATCCCCACTTCAAGACCAGCTGTTGCACTTTTCTCTCTAATGTTCAGCTAGGTCGAGACACAACTGCCTTTCTGCCTTCACCAAAGAATGTGCCATACCAGGTAGCTGGGCCTCTGGCCACTGCAGACGAGGGTCATGCCAAACAGGAGGGTGCTACTTAGGATACAGGAACAAGGGGTCTCTAAGTCTCAAGTCTCTCTCTTCAGGCCCCCCCTAACAAATCCTCGGTACACAACTCCATCCATAAGCGAGCACTTTCGACAGCGGGCCCGCTCCATTGGAATTCGCTTCCACCAGATATACGCCAGGAACAATCCCATCTCACCTTCAGAAAGAAACTGAAAACCTGGCTGTTCGCACAAGCTTACCGCTGAAGGAACCTCCATCAACTAACATTGACTCTCACCTTCCTACCTTCTACCCTCCCCCCCCCCCCCATGCTTACCTCCCCTTGATCCTCCTTCCTCAGGAAATAATATGTTAATAATTGCCTATGATATATCTACAGCCGATCTCAGCTACCTTTATATGACTCGCTACTCTCTTGTTTTAGTTAACTGTTTTTAATACTCTCCAGTTGTATTCGTTTATATATCTTTCCTGTCTTCCAACTCCCATGTTCTTGCTCCCTGTTTAATGTAACTTTACCTTCTATATAGTTGTTAATTGATTTCCCCCAGTTACACTGTAAACCGGTACGATAAGATCTGGTCTTGAGCATCGGTATATTAAAAGAATTTAAATAAATAAATAAATAAAGATTATTCTTAAATGGTAACACAGAGAAACTCTGCGGCATCTGCTGCTTCTCCAGTCTCTCACACTCTCTGGAAACTTCCAAAAGACCCTTAAGTACAAAATTTGCTTAAGGGGGTGAATACAAGAATAAGTCTACTATGAAAGAAGCAAATGTCTTCAGCACAAAGTCCAGGAGTGAAAAGGAAAAATTATGTTCTATTCTTTCAGCAGAAAGTGGAGTTGCTTAAAAACCTGATCGCTTAGCAAGAGTTACTAAATTCCAGCAAGACTACAATGTGGAGAAAACATCAATCTATGATATAAAGGCGCAGATGTGAAGACCTGTTGGGCAGTTCCTACCTCCTGCCAACAGAGGTCCTCAGTGGGCCTTGTGGTGTATCTAGGTAGTCCTCCCAGCACTGTGCCCTGCTGGTTAGACACTCCGGGTTCTCTGGGCTCTATGGTTGGTTCATCCTGCAGCACTAGTAGCTATGATTATCCTTTTCTGTGTTATATATAAGCCCACCTCAGATTGTGCACATTGCCAAGGCTTAGTCTTGGTTTTGGATCCAGTTCTTGATTTGGTCCTAGTTTTGGCCTCATGTTTTGTTTTGCTTTTCAATTTTTGATTGTTGTCTGTCTAGTCTTCCTCTGCCAGAGATATGAATCCTAGACACGGTCTTATCTTGCTTCTTCTCTTGTTCCTTGTACTCCCCATACTCTTGAGGACTTACACTGACCCTATTCTCGGGCCATATATTCAGCCATGTCCTGTTTTGTGTCTGAGTCTTGTGAGCATCCTTCTGTTCCCATTTCTGAAATTGGTTGGTCCCACTCCTATGGGTGCCTTTCAGTATCCTGGTGTGTGTCCTTACTTCCTGTCTAAGTCTTGCTAGCCACCAGCACCTGAGGGCTTAACCTGAGGGGCAGGTGGCTGATATAGGCAGAAGATTCCTGTTCCAGCCCGCTCCACCAGTGTCCACTCCCACTCCTGACACTGTGGTTACAACATGGGTAGTACACCCCAACAACAGAAAAGCAAGGTTGTAAAGTTTTATTTTAAAGTGACTCTGCAATGGGAATTGCTAATTGCAAAACCAGATAACGGCCTTAGAATTCAGATTTGGACAACATGGTGTATGAATGTTTCTGTCAGTGTTGCAATGAAGGTGTGCCTGTGTTAGGGCCAATTTTAATGCAGAAGGGTTGCACAGTATCTGAATTCATGAAAACATGGGATAAACGGAGGATCTCTGGGGGAGTGTCAGGGACTGTAAAGCTGAATAGTTGGTGCGGATGAACAGACTAGATAGACTATAATGATCATTTTCTGCTATCATGATTCTATGGTTCTATATGGTTCCATACAGAAAGGAATACAGAAAGTGAATTTGACTGTTTCACTGGTAAGAGTCATCATGGTATATGTTGCCTTAGAAATGCTGGGGAAAAGCAGTCTGCAGATCATTATATTTCCCCTGTTTGGTCACTAGCTGTCGTACTGGTCATGTAAAAGAATAGAGTCTATCTAAGCCTAAGATTTTTAAAGCAGGGTAAGGTCACTGGGCGTGCAGAGGTATTCTATAGTGTGTTTTATGCTCTGTAATGGGGACTTGCTGGAAAGGGAAGTTCACTAAGAGGACAAAGGGAGAGAGGTCTAAGCGACAGAGTAGTCCAGCCCTGTAGGGGGTAGGTGCTAAGGTGGAGTATAAAATATGTCTTCCATTAAGATTTTGAGATCAAGAAAAAGCCATCAAAATTCAAGAAGAGTATTGAGGTACCAAATACCTCACTATCACCACTTAACAAAATATTCCTAGGAATAACAGCCTTCAGGACAGATTTTCAGGACAGACTGATCCATAGAAACCTAGAAATGATGGCAGAAGAAGACCAAACAGTCCATCCAGTCTGCCCAGCAAACTGGTTTTACCCTATTGCATACATGGACTTGTAGTTTTGCTTTTCTTAGGGATTATGTGAAAGAGTATATAGAAGAGACCCCCAGAACCCCAGAACTGGCTCCAGTTTGTCTACACTATGGTAAGTGTATTTGGGGACAGGTGTATTGCTGATGTTTAATGAGGGTGGGTACAGCCCTGAAATGCAGTAATGTTCTGAACCGTTGATAAAGGTGCCTATGGATTAGCTAAGCTGGAGCTGGCTTGTATTGAAAATGGGAGTACAAAGCTTTGAGATGCATAATTTTCTTCTTTGATTGTGAGAAGAAAAATGTTTTTGTTCTTAATCCTTATTCTCCTTCCCTTATTGGGAATGATTTTCCCTAAGGGACTGTTGAAGAGCTGGTGTCTTCATGCTGCACTTAAGGATGTATAGCTGCCTTCAGGAGCAAACTGGGGGAGACTGAACCCAGAAAAGGCAATTAGAGAGTAACAATCACAGCGCATTAGAAGGAGACAGAAACAAGACATTTCTATAAAGTAGCTCTCTGGTAAGATACCAAGGAGAAAGTTAGAGTAGCAGGTCTTTGCAAGGTAGTCTGTACTTGGATTCTGTTTTTACTTCCTTCTAGGCTGCTGGACGGGGAGGAAGGCTGGGAAGACAGTGCTGCAGCCTGTGATGCAAGCTGGTGAAGGATGGGCAGTTGGGCCAAAATCCAGGAGCTACAACCGCCTTGGGCAGCCTACACTGGCGTGCCAAGGAGAGAAGATTCTGGAGTCACAGAAAGATTCAGTGGAAATGAACACAAGTAGTTTTCTGAAAGGGAACTATTATGGCCAACTTAGGAAAATGAGTTGGGGGAGACAGGCCCTCTATTAAGGTTGTTCCAGGAGCAATGGAAATGTGTCATGGAATGTTTGTGATGAAGGATGATATGGGATACTTGTATGTAGCAGAAAAAGTTATGGGATACTTGATAAAGATATGGTGCCTATGTAAGCTCATTGAAAGTGTGCAGAGCCTGATGGAGTACTCACTGAAAGGATAGCACTTGTGCTCATTTCTGCAGAAGGTTTGCCTGGTTTAAAAGTAGAAGATAAAGGGCTTTAAAGGCATTTGTAGGGGATCCCAAAGGGAAACAAAGTAAGGAGGTGAAACAGGGGTGGCCGCACTGCCAAAACGAGCTATGGCAGGGAGAAGCCATAGTGATAGTGAGTTTAAGTGTTTATTGTCCTGACAAATGAGTCATGCATGCCACAGAAACCTGTCCCTTTGCAAATGCTAAGGCAGGGAATACCATGTTGCAGGTGGAATTACTTATGACCAAAGTGACTGAGTTAGGGAGCTAAGCCCTTAAGAGGGAGGGAGACATAAAGGGCAGTGTAAGGCCAGGGTTGCAGAGCCTAAGGCTTCATGAGCAGTGTTATAAAAGGAGAAGGGTCTGAGGTACCCGTGCAAACAAGCAGGCATACAGATACCGTGACTTCTCCTTTTGCATGCTTTGTGCAGAGAATGTCCATGAGGAGGAGTTGTGCCTTCATGACACAGAAAGGAATGAAGAAATACCTGAGGGGAACAATAGGAATCGAGTTCCCTCAGGCTGGGGTAACTTCACAGAAGCAAGGTGTCGGTATTACCTACCTGAAAGATCGGGTCACCTGCCAGAACTAGGCCTCACAATTACTGAACAAAAGGGTAATGACAGAGTAGATATAGAGAAAGATGAGGGGAGTGTGATAATACAATGAGACCCAGATTCAAAAGGACGAAAGAAGAATAAGAAATATAGGGCAGGTAATAGGTTAGAAGAAGATAAATACCCCCAAACCAACAAGCTTCAGATACAGGGCAAAACCAGAGAGCATTAGCTTGGGGGAAAGAGGGGAGAGAAGAAATCTGAAGGGAAGAACCGTGCCAGCCCAAATTGTAGAAAGCCCACGTGCAAAAGTAGGGGTGAAGCTGCAGTTAGAGGAATTTTCAAGCCTATTGAAATATGAAAGGGAACAGTGGGAGCAATTAGAACATAAGAACATAAGAAATTGCCATGCTGGGTCAGACCAAGGGTCCATCAAGCCCACCATCCTGTTTCCAACAGAGGCCAAACCAGGCTACAAAAACCTGGCAAGTACCCAAACACCAAGAAGATCCCATGCTACTGATGCAATTAATAGCAGTGGCTATTCCCTAAGTCAGCTTGATTAATAGCAGGTAATATACTTCTCTTCCAAGAACTTATCCAAGCCTTTTTTTAAACCCAGCTACTCTAACACATCCTCTGGCAACAAATTCCAGAGCTTAATTGTGCGAAGAGTGAAAAATAATTTTCTCCGATTAGTCTTAAGTGTGCTACTTGCTAACTTCATGGAGTGCCCCTTAGTCCTATTATCCGAAAGTGTAAATAACCAATTCACATCTACTCATTCAGACCTCTCATGATTTTAAAGACCTCTATCATTTCCCCCTCAGCCGTCTCTTCTCCAAGCTGAACAGCCCTAACCTTTTCAGTCTTTCCTCAAAGGGGAGCTGTTCCATCCCCTTTATCATTTTGGTTGCCCTTCTTTGTACCTTCTCCAGTGCAACTATAACTTTTTTGAAATGCGGTGACCAGAACTGTAACAGTATTCAAGGTGCGGTCTCACCATGGAGCAATACAGAGGCATTATGACATTTTCCGTTTTATTAACCATTCCCTTCCTAATAAGTCCTAACATTCTGTTTGCTTTTTTGACTGCTGCAGTACACTGAGCCGACAATGCCTAGAACTTTTTCCTGGGTGGTAGCTCCTAATATGGAACCTAACATTGTGTAACTAGAGCAAAGGTTATTTTTCCCTATATGCAACACCTTGCGCTTGTCCACATTAAATTTCATCTGCCATTTGGATGCCCAATCTTCCAGTCTTGCAAGGTCCTCCTGCAATGTATCACAATCCGTTTGTGATTTAACTACTCTGAATAATTTTGTATCATCCGCAAATTTGATAACCTTACTCACTGTCGTATTCCTTTCCAGATCATTTATAAATATATTGAAAAGCACTAGACCAAGTACAGATCCCTGAGGCACTCCACTGTTTACCCTTTTCCACTGAGAAAATCGACCATTTAATCCTACTGTTTCCTGTCTTTTAGCCAGTTTGTAATCCACGAAAGGACATCGCGCCTCCTATCCCCTGACTTTTTAGTTTTCTTAGAAGCCTCTCGTAAGGGATTTTGTCAAACGCCTTCTGAATATCCAAATACACTACATCTATGGTTCACTTTTATCACATGTTTATTAATCCCTTCAAAAAAAAGAAGATTTGTGAGGCAAGACTTCCCTTGGGTAAATCCTGTTATGTTTTGTAGGGTTTGGGTGGATCCTTGGACACCCAGGCAGCTGACCATGCCCATGGGGGGGGAGTCCCGTGAGGGGCCACAGGTCAGGCTCAGCTCTGGACACACAAACACAGATTATATCTTTTATTAGACAGTTTGTGAAGCCACCAGAGGTGGTGGTAGTGAGTAGAAGGTGGAGCCTGGCTGGGCTAGTATTCCTCAGGGTGCTGGAACAGCGGCTTCTCCGGTATCAGTGCTGTAGGAAGAAGAACTGAGAAAATGAGTACCCTGAGATAATCACAGAGTCCCCAGTATGGAGAAGCCCCGAGATAGGGAGAGCTGGCCCTCGAGGAGCGAGTACCAGATCCCTGGGCACAGAGACTCATTGGCAAGTACTCACGCAGCAGTTCTCCATTGAAGATGACACTGGTGCTGGAAAGGAGGCAGGCCCTCGAGGAGCGAGTACCTGGTTCCAGGGAAACAGCTCTGAGGAGTAGATGGTAGTAGTACTGTAGCGAATTCTTCCAAGTAGAAGAGGAGATGGACACAGGCAGCGAGACAGGGAACATGGGCCCTCGAGGAGCGAGTACCGGTTCCTGATAGTGACCTGAAAGAAGCAGAGAGGCCCCCGAGGAGCGGGTACCCCATTAACATCAAAGAGTCCAAATAGAAGTTGGAGTACTGTAGTGAATTCTTCCAAGTGGTTGTTTAAACAAGCCTTCCCAGCACCCAACTGGCTCTTCTATGCAACGACAACCATAGTCAGATATTCTTAGAACACTGTAAATAATTGCTCTTTCTGTTATTTCCTTTAGACTATCCTTCCTCTCCCACGTTTGGAACTTCCTTGTTTTATTGTAACTTCAGATTCTCTGTTCACTTGTTATAGATTTCCAGTGTTTTCTCTTTGTACACCTTCTGTTTAATGTAAACCAGCATGATGGGATTTTTATCTCGAATGCCGGAATAGAAAAACACTAAATAAATAAAAATAAATAAACAAGTAGAAGAGGAGATGGACACAGGCAGCGAGTCAGGGAACATGGGCCCTCAAGGAGCGAGTACCAGTTCCTGATAGCGACCTGAAAGAAGCAGAGAGGCCCCCGAGGAGCGGGTACCTCGTTAACAGCAAAGAGTCCAAATAGAAGTTGGAGGCAGAGTAGCTGGGTAGGGAGAGTGAATCCCATCCGTAGAAAATCCCTTGCTAACTCAGAGGCTAGCAATAAACAACAGGCTTAAATATCCGGGCAGCGTGACGTCATCACAAGGGGACGTCCCTGAGGTTCGCGCCATAGAGGAAATAAGAATGAGGGCCGCGCAGCGCACGCGCCCTAAGGTACCTGAGGAGCATGGCGGGAGGCAGTGCCCAAGCCGGTCCGGGGACGCCAAAGAGGATGGCGGGCAGACGCCGCGGCAGCCAGACGTCCACAGGGAGCAGGAGGAGTCGCAGAAAAGGAAAGGTAGGTGGAGTGAAGCCGTCGGGCAGCGACGGTTGCAACAAATCCATGTTGACTGTGTTCCATTCAGCTATGCCAAGGGTCAGGAACCTTTTTGGCTGAGAGAGCCATAAACGCCACATATTTTAAAATGTAATTCCATGAGAGCCATACAATATGTTTAAAACTAAATACAAGTAAATGTGTGCATTTTATGTAAGATCACACTTTTAAAGTACAATAAGTCTCTGAAAATATTACACCAGGCCTTAAGACACCAATACATCTCCTATTAGGAAAACGGACCAAGTCAGGCTGCTATAGAGTCCTACACTGAAACTACACGCCAGCAGAAAACCTCACCTGAATCACGTGCTGACCCTCACCTAACATAGAATAAAGAGACCAAAACGCATAACAAGAAGCATGCAGAAAAAACTGAATTGGAAACTGCAACAAGCCAGAGTCTCTGTATGCAGTGTAACAAAGGAAAAAAGAAACATCACCCATCCTTATATAGCAAATCAAGAAATATAAAATCATCAGCAGTAAAACTGTACTAACAAAAAGAACATATTTCGAAACAGCTGATGAGTGGAATATCCAATAATTAAAAACTCATATAAAACATTTCCAGATACCAACAGAATATTTCAAAATAGCAGACACAAAGACCCAGTAATGAAAAATAATAAGGATACAAAATTTTTTTTGCTCTGCATACCTGGGAACGTTTGATATCCAGGTGTCCTGAGATTGTTCTGAATTAGCAGGAGGCGGGGTGGTTTGCTTGGAACTTTCTCCTCTCTCAGTCACATACCAGCGCTCTCTCTCACACTGGCTCTCAATGACACACTTATACACACACATGCTCTCAGTACTCACATATACACATGTTTTTTCTCTCTCTCACTTATATAGGCTCTTAATTACACATTTACACACATGCTGTCTATCTTTTCACGCTTACACACACACACAGGCTTTCAATCATATAAATACATGCTGTCTTTTTCTCTCACACACAGACTCTCATTCACATGCTTACAAACATGTCCTCTCTTTCTCTCATTTACACACAGGCTCTCAATCACATACTCACATGCTCCCTCACCTAAATCAGCTCTCAATCACACACAGACACACATGGTCTCTCTCTCTCATTTAAACACAGGCTCTCAATCACATACTCACATGCTCCATCACCTAAACCAGCTCTCAATCAAACAGAGACACACATGATCTCTCTCTTACTTATACACACAGGCTCTTAATCATACATACACATGATTTCTCTCACAAAAAAGGATCTCAATCATACACACATACTCTTTCACACAAACAGGTTTTCAATCACAAACTTACACATACAGGTTCCCAATGGTAAACTTACATTCATGCTCTCTCTCTCACAGGCAGGCTCTCAGTCACAGACATACTCTCTTTCACATATACAGGCTCTCAATCATTCACATACATGCAATCTCTCACTCACACACACAGGATCTCAAACACACATGCTTGCTCGCTCATTCACTCTCTCTCTTCCCCACCCCCACCCCGGGAACTCGTGGCAGCAGCAGCCTCCTCCCAACGCTAACCTCCTTCATTTTCAGCCCTCGCAGAGGCGGAGTCCCATCAGCCGCGGTTGAAGCTCTTCATTTTCCTCCGAGCCGCGCTGCAGTCTTCTTTTCGTCGGACACTAGCGTGGCCTCTTCTTGCCGAGCACGCACCTGATGCTCTCCACTTCCTCTTCCGGGCCGCGGGGGGGGGGGGGGGCGGGAAGAAGAGAGCACGCCGGTGCCGCTGACTCCAGCTGTCCTGCCGCATTCCGCCCGGGATGACAGCATTTTAAGCCCGGGCGGAGGAGGACCGGGGAGCAGCTGGGTCAGCGGGGGACTGGAAAGTGTGGCGACACTTGTCTGCGAGCCAGATGCAGCCCTCAAAAGAGCCATATCTGGCTCACGAGCCATGGGTTCCCGACCCCTGAGCTATGCCTTTCTATATGCTCTGTGTTTTTGATCTTTAGAATAGTTTCCACTATTTTTCCTGGCACTGAGGTCAGGCTTAGTGGTCTATAATTTCCTGGATCGCCCCTGGAGCCCTGTTTAAATATTGGGTTACATTGGCCACCCTCCAGTCTTAGGTACAATGGATGATTTTAATGATAGGTTACAAATTTTAACTAATAGATCTGAAATTTCATTTTTTAGATCCTTCAGAACCCTTGGATGCATACCATCGGGTCCAGGTGATTTTCTACTCTTTAGTTTGTCAATCTGGCCTACTACATCTTCCAAGTTCACAGTGATTTGGTTCGGTTCATCTGGCTCATCCCCCTTGAAAACCATCTCTGGAACTGGTATCTCCCCAAAATCCTCATTAGTAAACACAGAAGCAAAGAATTCATTTAATCTTTCTGCAACGGCCTTATCTTCCCTAAGAGCCCCTTTAACCCTTCGGTCATCTAACAGTCCAACCGACTCTTGCACAGGTTCGGATATATTTTAAAAGTTTTTATTATGAGTTATTGCCTCTACGGCCAACTTCATTTCAAATTCTCTCTTCGCCTGTCTTATCAATGTTTTATACTTAACTTGACAATGCTTATGCTTTTTCCTATTTTATTCAGATGGATTCTTCTTCCAATTTTTTAAGGATTTTTTTTTGGCTAAAATAGCCTCTTTCACCTCACCTTTTAACCATGCCGGTAATTGTTTTGCTTTCCTTCTACCTTTCTTAATGCATGGAATACATCTGGACTGCGTGTCTAAGATAGTATTTTTAAACAATGTCCATGCCTGTTGAACACTTTTAACCTTTACAGCTGCACCTTTCAGTTTAAAAATGTAGTGTTAGAGCTGAAGATTTACTTATTGTCCCCCTTCCAGTTATTAGTTCAAAGTTGATCATGTTATGATCACTATTGCCAAGTGGCCACACCACTGTTACCTCTCTCATTAAATCCTGTGTTCCACTAAGAATTAAATCTAAAATAGCTCCCTCTCTCGTTGGTTCCTGACCAATTGCTCCATGAAGCAGTCATTTATTACATCCAGGAACCTTATGTCTCTAGCATGTCCTGATGTTACATTTACCCAGTCAATTTTGGGGTAAGTGAAATCTCCCATTATTATTGCACTGCCAAATTGGTTAGCTTCCCTGATTTTTCTGACCATTCTGACCAGGTGGACGGTAGTTTACTCCAATCACTATACTCTTACCCAACACACATAGGATTTCTACCCATATAGATTCTACTGAGCATTTAGTCTGTTGTATAATCTTTATCTTGTTGGACTCTATACCCTCCTGGACATAAAGTGCCACACCCCCACCAAGTTGATTCTCCCTATCATTGTGATATAATTTGTACCCTGATATAGCACTGTCCCATTGGTTATCCTCCTTCCATCAGGTCTCTGTGATGCCAATTATGTCAATATCATAATTTACTGCTGCACAATCTAACTCTCCCACCTTATTTCTTAGACTTCTGGCATTGGCATACAGACATTTCAAAGTGTGCTTTTTGTTTGTATTAACAACCTGCTTTTCAATTGATAGGGATAATTTGGAAATCTTTAGCTCTGGTGATGTTTTGCATATAGGCACATGGACTACGTTTGCTTTTATTGGAACCTCTCCATTGGGCTGCCCTAATTCTCCTGTTTCATTAGTATCCTTCAAGGATACATTCCTCCGAACCATGCACTGCTGAGTGACTGTCGGCTTTCCCCTTTGTTCTAGTTTAAAAGCTGCTCTATCTCCTTTTTAAAGGTTAGTGCCAGCAGCTTGGTTCCACACTGGTTAAGATGGAGCACATCTTTTCGGCAAAGTCTCCCCCGACCCAAAGGTTTCCCCGGTTCGTTACAAAACTGAATCCCACTTCCCTGCATCATCGTCTCATCCACTCATTGAAACTCTGGAGCTCTGCCTGCCTCTGGGGACCTGCATGTGGAACAGGTAGCATTACAGAGAATGCCACCCTAGGGTTTCTGGATTTCAGTTTCCTACCTAAAATCCTAAATTTGTCTTCCAGAACCTCTCTCCCACATTTTCCTATGTCGCTGGTCCCCATATGTACTAACAATTGCAGAGTAATCCGTGAAGAGATGGCTGAAGAATGGAAGAAAGCCAAAGTGAGTTTTCAGGACTCCCAAGCTAAATTTCAGGACAGTGAATGAGTCTGAATAGAGCTGGGCCAGTCAGCTTACTGAAGAACTGCAGAGGTTTACTCTGGAATTATCTAAAATGAAAAGGGAGGCAGATAGCCAGACCTAGGGGATCTGAAAGTTCATATTCAAAAGCCATTTAGACAGATAATATAATAATTATTCATCTAAATGGCTTACCCTGCTATTTCCAGCCTTTATCCTGCTAAATTCTATCTGTCTAATAAGTTAGGAGGCTAGAATTTAGCTAGATAAGTTAGGAAGAGTCCTGGGGTGTAACTGGGAGGAGTTGAGTTATCTGGGTAAATTAACCGGCTAACTCTAATATTCAGAGTTAGTCAAATGACTTAGCTAACTAAGGGTCTGATTCATCAAGTTATTTTCCATTAGACACTAAATGGGAGAAAAGCCTTAGTGAATCAGGCAGTAAGTTGGTTGAGTCAAAGAGATTCCTAAAGTTAGCCGGATAACTAGTTAAGATAGTCAGCTATATTAAACAGTGTGGCTGCACTGTTGAATATGCTAACGTTGCTATCCAAACTGTATCTGAAATTAGACTTCCTGGACACTGGGCTCCCAATTATAGGAAGTGGTTGAGTTAAAGATAATTAAAGAAGAGGCTAAGAATTATAAAGTCCAAATCCAAGAGATGAGGATTTAACTGATAAGGAAGGAAGATGAACTCCGAGTCACAGTGGATGCCGAGCTATGTCTGGAGGTGAATGTGCAGGCCAAGAAGGCCCAATTTGACAAGGATTCTGTATTCTTAGAATATCAGCTTCAAGATACTCAGAAGCTGTTCAAGATGACGCTCAACAGGAGCTTACAAGAGAAGAATGATTGCCAAAAGCAGCAAAGGAACCAAGAAGATAGATTGTGGGAGCTCCAGGACAAGTTCATAGAGGGTGAGTAGACTAGCAAAATATTATACATAAACCACCAACAGGGTGTCTCAAGTGGAGAGTGAGGCTACTCAACTTCTGGGAGAGGTCTCCACATTAAAAGCATAATTACAGGAAGCTCAAATACAAGTACAAGAAGAGACCAGCCAGAATTTAAGCCTTGCATTTCAGATTCAACACAGAGGAAGAAAAGGACAATCTGCAAGACGAAGAGGGAAAGTTAGTGGAAGACATGGAAGGTATGAACCAGAGACTAGAAGGGAAGACCTGGGACTATGTTAAACTAGAGGAAGAAAGGCTCAAGACCATAGCTATGATACCAGGTAAAGCAATGTTACCAGGATAGGGAAGACTCTGGCAGAAAGTCTCTGCTAGGAAATGAAGCTGGAAGAATTTGGGAGATGTGCTTGAAAATGGAGGAGACTAGCCTCTACAAAATGAGAAAACTGGAAAGAGATAGGAAGGTGAAGTTGAGCTGGTGACAAGTCAGTAGGAGAGGAGCCAAAGTCAGAAAGGAAGTTATTAGAGAGGGAAAGGTCAAAATATGTTCTTATATTTAAGACTAATCAGAGAAAATTCTTTTTCACTCAACGCACAATAAAGCTCTGGAATTTGTTGCCAGAGGTTGTGGTTAGTGCAGTTAGTGTAGCTGGGTTCAAAAAAGGTTTGGATAAGTTCTTGGAGGAGAAGTCCATTAACTGCTATTAATCAAGTTTACTTAGGTAATAGCCACTGATATTAATTGCATCAGTAGCATGGGATAGGCTTAGTATTTGGGTACTTGCCAGGTACTTGTGGCCTGGTTTGGCCTCTGTTGACCCAGCATGTCAATTTCTTATGTTCTTCTTACCTACTATTAGAGAGAAAAGAAATGATGGGGAACCTTAGAACAACTGTATGCAGTAAAGACCAGCAGGTGCCAAATTCGGCAAGATATAGATCTGCAATGGTCCAGAGTTTAGGTCGTAAGGGAAAATAGGGGTCCTAACGGTGACCCGTAATCATAGCAGAGGTAATCAAACGAGGGATAACAAGATGATAATACCAAGAAGGAAGGGCTGTAGGAGCAGCTGACTGTTTCGTAGCCCCTATGTTTGTTAATCAGACAAGGCAAGGTTGAGGTTGGTGGACCTTTAAAACGTCTGAAAGAAAACATACAGTAGGGTCCAGAAGACATAGGATAAACAGAGGAAGGAAAACTAAGAAGAAGTCTAAAGTTTACAAAGCCTTTCTGTGGAAAAGAAATGCTGATTCCCTGTCCCAAGAGGGGCCCTAGTATGGGCGGGCACTCAATCTAACACGGTTGAGATGAGATGGGAGGGTGTGTGAAAGAGTACATAGGAGAGATTCCCAGAATATCTTAAAGGACTGGCTCCACTTATCTAGCTGGTCTAACTTAAGAAACAGCCAGAAGGCAAGCCAAGGCAGAGGGCAGCTCCCCGGGAAGAGACAGAAAACCCAAGGTCCAGGAGCGAGAGGAGAAGCCTCAGTCCAGAGGAAGAAAGAGCAGACACTACTTTGAGCGTGTGATGGCCTTAACTTTGTGACAGGGATGTCCAAACCTCAGGACAGGGCTAACTGCTGAAATAAGCAAACTGTATGACGATTCCTTTTTTTCTGAACATAATAAAAGACCTTTGTTTGAGAGAACGCCTGAGTCTAGCTGCTTCTGACCTCCAGCATGCTCCATAGAGCTAAGGCTGCTCACGGTGTTACAGACTATTTCAACCCAAAGTCCTAAACGTAACAAGGAGCTGCCAAAGGCAGCCCTCTGCCATGGGTGCCTACCTTGAGTTATGTTTAAATAAAAGCAGACCCCACACATGGATCTAAATGTGACAGGGAGCTGCCAAGGCAACTCCTGTCATAGGTAACAACTAATTGGCCGTGCATCCCACAGGGTAACCGATCGAGGATCGTGGCCTGAAATGACATCTGCTGGGTGAATCTGCTTGACAGACTGAAAAACAGAGCTCAGTGATTCTTCCATCAATCTTGAAAAGGAAAGCCCAAACTACCTTTGGGCAACCCTAATGACTTAGGCCTGGATTTTCTAAGTTCGCAGAGCTTAGAAAATCCGGTGGTGATGGGGGGGCGGGCCGAAGCGGGGGGCAGGCCTGCGAAAGCTGGCAGCGATCACACCTTGTTCAGTTCGGAGTTAACAGTCTGTTGGCAGTTAGCAATCTGTTCAGTTCGGAGATAACAGTCTGCTTGGGAGTAGCAATCTGTTCTTAATTAGGAGAGTTGTGGGTGGATCCTTGGACCAGTGGCAGATGACCACGCCCCCGGGGGAAGATCCCGAGAGGGACCACCGGTCAGGCTCAGAGTATGGAGACAGACACACACTAGTTCTTTTATTAGACAGTATACTGAACCACCAGAGGTGGCAGTGATGAGCTGGAATGCCCGGCTGGGCTGCAGTCCCTCAGATACTGGAACAACGATCCCTGGAGGCTGAGCTGTAGAGAAACTGAAACATAGTGAGTAGGCAAGGTATGCAGAGTTCATGAACTGAACTAGATGGTAACACTCACACAATGTCTCATAGGAGCCCAGGAGTTGGAATGTATAGGCCCTCGAGGAGCGAGTACCTGGTTCCAGGGAAAGCTCTGAGAGAGCGATGGTAACTCACAGATGTAGTTGGCAGTGATGACTTCCAGGCAGAAGAGAGTACCGAGTAAGTCAGGGAACGAGGACCCTCGAGGAGCGAGTACCGGTTCCAGACTGTCACCTGAAAAACAAAGGAGAGTGCGAGGCCCCCGAGGAGCGGGTACCCCCTAGTAAGTCCGAGGAGGCAGAGTAGCTTAGGTAGAGTAACCCTTGCTAACTCGATATGTTAGCAAATTCTAAGACCTTATATATCCGTCGCGGGTGACGTCATCTTCGGGGGACGACACCGAGGTTCGCGCCATCGCCGGTACTTCAGTTGGGGCCGCGCCACGAGCGCGCCCCTAGGCCTCCAGGAAACATGGCGGGTTGCAGCGTCTTGCCGGTCCGGGGATGCCGGAGGACTTCGGCAGGAGGTGCCGCGACAGCCAATCTTCCCGCGGATGAAGAGGGAGGCGCCAAAGAGGTAAGGAGGGCGGAGAGAGGGCCTCGGGAACTGACGGTGCTATCTCTGCCGGTTTTTGCACCCAAATAGCGCCACCGTTGTCGCGGAGTCTGCCCTGACTCCTCCCCTTCTGGTGTGGACTCCGCCCCGACGTGGATATCGCATGCGAAAAGAGAGTTTTCGCATGCGATACCTTTGGAAAATGACCTCCTTAGTGTAAGGAGAGTGGACCCTTGTACTGTGGCGTGGTTAGTGCAGCCTAGTAGGTGAACCCACTAGGCCCATGTCAACAGCTGGTTATAGTCCCACAGGGCAAATAGATAGTCCGAGGCCTAGCTGAGGTCAGGGCAGGCAACAGTTAGGTAATCTCCGTGTTCAAATTAAGGGTCAGGGTAGGCAGCGAGCCAGGCATAGTCCAGGTCTACAGCGATGGTCAGTGGCAAGCGACAGGCAAGAGAACGGTCCAGGTCTGAAGCAAGGGTCAATCCAGAGGGGCGGGGGCAGAGGCAACTTTCAAACTCTTTGCATTGGGACAAAGCCCATAGGTGCGCCCATGTTTTTTTCAAAAGAGCAAGTACATGCTTACTTTTGATTTGCAAAATTGCCATGGGTACAAAATCCCCACGGATGCTGGCACTTGCTCGTTTTCATGGAAAATATTGCACCTCGATTTGAAAATGCAAGTTATTGCCCCCCAACCTAAATACACCTTTGGTAACGCCTCTTCTGAAGGCAGCCAAAAAAGTGCTTGATGGATCGCATGAGCTTTTGAGACCTTGCGGGTCCCTTCTTCAGATGTGACCGTTGTAGTCTTGAAAGTTCATGCACTGGGTCTTTTCTATTGACCCTCAAAAAGGTCTCGGAAAAATGTTACTGCTTGTCCGCATATTGATAAAATGGAAGGATGAATTTATCATGTAAATAAAAAGCAAGAGAAAATTTAATTTTAAATCCTCACCACCCCCCTGAAAAAATAGCCACCAGATTTGGAAGTCATTCAAAATGCATCTTTTTTTGTTGTATTTTTGGAATAAAATATGCTTAGGGAAGGTAAAGTCTGCGTGTAACTTGGACATAATTTCGTTTCAAAATTCTTGGCTAATTGGCCCCAAAGCGCATGCTGCATTTTATAAGAGCCCTTTCTCCAGGTAAAACCATGCTTTCTGTGCCTACATGGCTTTGAGAAATCGACCCCCAAAGAGGGGAATTTTCAAAAGCATTTACGTGTGGGAAATGCCCTCTCTGAAAGTTACCTCCTTCTCCGAGCCTGAGACTGCGCAGGTAAATAAATATCCTGAGGCGGCTGCAACACGCGAGGGCTGGGAATCCTTACTTACGGTGATCATTTATCATCTATTCCCTCGTGCCTCATTCCTGAAAACAAAAACAAAACAAAACAAGAGACTTCTCCCCATCTTTCCGCCATGGCTGAGGAGCTCGGGTCAGGTGACAGCAGAGAACACATACCCAAGGAGAAATAAAATTAAACAGAAAAAAACCCCCCACAATTGTGGGATATGCTTTCTCAGTCAGGGTCCTTCAGATTTACGGATATCCCTTTCCTCACTTTTTTTTTTTTTTAGAAGCACGGACCGCTTTTTGTTACACAGGGCAAGGGCATGGTGCCCACTGTTTGACAAATGATCTCTCTGTCTACGCCGCACCTGAGAATCCCTGGTTTTCCCCGCCCCCCCCCAAACACTCTACAAGCCACTGTGGCAATTATCCGCCCCCCCCCCCCCCAGGGCTCATTCTCCTGCTGGCCCTGGCTGCCCGCCGAGATGAGGTAATCAGGATTCAGTTACCCGGTTTCCATGGAAGCCAGACATTTCCACTGGCCGCCAGAGACTCTGTGACTCGGGGCTCGCTGCTGGCTGAAAGGCAGAAGAGTCAGCAGTGCAGAGGCGAGCAGGGAGGCCAGAAACAGACGATTAGCAGCAGCCCCAGCGGCTCTGAAGATGAAAGCACGAGGGGGTGTGTGTGTGTGTGTGTGCGCTGCCTGAATCAGAGTTAGCACAGGGAATGCCCTAAGTGATGCCTAGCTGGGTCCCTGAAATTAAAAACACGTGCCGGGGGGGGGGGGGGGGGGGGGTCACGTGATCTGGCAAGTAGAAATAACGGCAAGGATCCCTGAAAGGAGAATTTTGGCCAGCCAGTTTTTTGGAACTTCTATCCCATTGCACTGTGGTATTTATAGTCCTGCTTTTTCCATTTGCATTGGGCACTGTAAGTAACACAGTGCACCAGAAGGAAATATTAAATAACTAGAACCGATCAAATGACTTCCTTCAGAAACTGGGTCACATCACATCCTTGTCATGGGTACTGACAGGATGGATTGTACTTTCCCTTTTCTCTATCTTTGCCACAGACAATAGAGTGAGACACTCTCTTGCTCTCTGAAGCTGTTGTGCACATTTTTGTCATTTGGAGACTGTAAGCAAAATACAGAAGTGTTGAAAATATAGAAAGTGGCTGAGCGCAGTGCTGTGCACTGCCATGCAAATGAACTGGGCATGATTCTTGGGTCAGGTCTTCCATCACCTGGGTGGATTAGATCTGGGGATGCTGCGGAGGGGAAGCTCCAGTCATTGCACAATTGTGACACCTAGTGGTCGGATTTAGGGCCCACGATTGCAGGATTCCAGAGGGAGCTGTGGTGCATGGCGCCTGGCCAAGAACTATTGCTCAATGACTGGACTTAAGTACTTTGGGAGGACATATCCCAAAATAGTTGTGAATGAAAATTCACGATGCTGGATCCCAATCCCAGTCCAGATTTGAGTGGAAGCCCAGAGGAGAAGAAGAAACTGCTGCTTCAAAAAACTCTGCATGTAAATAAAGCAATTATAACAGGAGCTGGTTTATGAATAAAAGACTGGGAGGGGGGTGCGAGGGTGTTCACACAAAAGCACAGATTTCTCTTGTGACACTGGCAAACGTGTGACAAGAGCATGGAGAAAAGAGGAGCTGTACATGGGAGAAATGTTAAGTTATGCGCGGCTGTGCACATGCAAAGTTACCATTTAAACCTGCTTTGCGTCCCCCTCTGATGCCGATGAGATCAAGAAGTGGGGGTGAGGGAGAGAAATCAGATTGGCAGGTTCCTCTCCGATGCCGAGACTGAGCAGCAGAAGGGTATCCGCCTCGAAACCAGGCCAGTGCTTCCTGATTTTTTGCCCTCTGCAAATGATTGCAGTGGTTTTCCACCACCCTAGATGGATTTTAATAGAGCCCTTCGTAGGCTTCTCCATTTTTCAACAATAAATTCACACCAGTCCTTTATGTTGGAGGGTTTGTGGGAGGGTAGCCTCTTACGTGCACATGTGGTATGTTGCGACCATCTGTCTTCGACGGCTTCGCCCCGCCTACCTCTCCTACTTGCGGCTCCTCCCGCTCACCTCGGACTACTGGCAGCCGCAGCATCTGTTTGCTGTCCTCTCCAGCGTCCCCGGACTGGCTCTGGTGCTGCCTCTCGCCATCCTCCTCCAAGGTACCTTAGGGCGAGCGCACGCACGTCGCCCTCATCTTTATTTCCACGTTGGCGCGAATCTCAGGGGTGTTCCCCTGATATGATGTCACGCTGCCCGGATATTTAAGCCTACAGTGTTTGCTAGCTCATCGAATTAGCAACGGTAACTCTACAGATGGGATTCGCTCTCAGTACCGAAGCTGCTCTGCCACTCCAGTGCTATCTGGAACTCTTACACCCTTTGGGGTTGCTAACGGGGTACCCGCTCCTCGGGGGCCTCTTCTGCTTCTTTCAGGTGCTATCAGGAAACCAGTACTCGCTCCTCGAGAGCCCATGTTCCCTGAATTCGCTACCTGCATCTTCAAACCTTTCTACTTGGAAGACTTCACTAACAGTTTCCATCTGTGAGTACAACTACCATCTATTCCAGGGTACTGCTTCACTGGAACCAGGTACTCGCTCCTCGAGGGCCTGCCCTCTGTTCCAGTGCCAGACCTCTCGTCTAGTGGAATCTCTGTTACTTCTACGTGAGTACATTACAACTGAGTCTCTCTGCTCTAAGGGATCAGGTACTCGCTCCTCGAGGGCCTGCTCTCCCTGTCTCGGAGCTTCTCCTAATTCTACCTGGGACTCTGAATGCTTCTTATTGTGTACTCATAACTCTCGGTCTCTTTCCACTACAGCACTGCCTAGCAGAGGACTCGCTGTTCCAGCGTTCTGTGGGAGACCTGCCCAGCCGGGCTCAACATATACTACTCACTACTGCCTCCTCTGGTGGCTTCCAAAACTGTTTAATAAAAGATTCAAATCTGTGTTTGTGTGTCCAGAGTCTAGCCTGACACTGTGCTCCCTCACGGGACTGCCCCCTCCCCGGTGGGTGTGGTCAGCTGCCACAGTGTCCAAGGATCCACCCAAACATCAATAACCATAACATGGTGGGACTGTGATCTTGTTTCCATGTTTTGGTCTACAGTTCCCAATTTGATTCAAGATATTGTGGGCATAAACCTTAGCCTTCCTGTCACACTATCAGGGATATTCATCAAGGCATTTTAGCGCTCTAACGTGTGTTATATCCTTATATAGAATGATATCCACAATGTTTTGCATCTTCCCACCCAGATACCCTCTCCTATTACAATGATCTTATTTGCTTGCACTTTGGCTGGTAAGAACTCGTGTGGGGAAGAGGGGAGGGAGTTGCTCTGGGCACCGTCCCAGTAATAGTGGTTTGGAGTTCACAAGGTGACCCTGGATCAGGTCTTTTTGCCCTGCCTAGTGTTTTTGTGGTGTGTATTGTGATTTGGACAAATTCTCCCTTGTAAGTGGGAGAGGAACAAGACTATCCCTTCTTATATATGGGACTGTGCAATGCAGTAACTGTAAGGAAGCCAGTTTAGCGTTTTTGTGGTTTTCCCCCTTTCCTTGCTCTTGTTTTTGTTTTCTTTTTTGGAGTCAGGCGAGAGCTGCCATGATTACACAAGCGACCTCTATGCTATCAAACCAGGGCATTAGTTTAAGACAAGCTGAGACGCCGCTGGACCCTGAAAGCCCTTGTATCTGCTGACACGTCCTTACTCCACGGAGATCCTTGCAACAAGACACACACTCTCTCTCAGACACAAAGACACATAAACACTCTCAGACACAAAGACAACACTCACTTTCTTTCAGACTTGAAGACATACACACTCTCCCTCTTAGACACATACACTCTCACTTTCTCTCAGACAGACACACACATTCTGCTGTTGTGCTGCTACTCATATGCTCACTCATTGAGTGTTCCCTGACCCAGTACTGCCACATTATGTAAAGTTCTTGCTTTCTGCCAGCCCTTTCAGTCTGCAGCAGCCACTTCCCTTTCCAATTCCCACCCCTTCTTGGCACCCACACTCTCCAGGAGACTCATTATTGGCACAGCCAGTGCATAAGAACATAAGAAATTACCAATCCAGGCTACAAGTACCTAGCAAGTACCCAAACACCAAGTAGATCCCATGCTACTGATGCCAGTAATAGCAGTGGCTATTCTCTAAGACAACTTGATTAATAGCAGTTAATGGTCTCCTCCATGAACTTATCCAAAGGTTTTTAAAACCCAGTTAGACTAACTGCACTAGCCACATCCTCTGGCAATAAATTCCAGAGTTAATTGTGCATTGAGTGAAAGAATTTCTTCAATTAGTTTTAAATGTGCTACTTACTAACTTCATAGAGTGCCCCTTAGTCTTTCTGTTTTCCAAAAGAGTTAATAACTGATTCACATTTACCCGTTCTAGACCTCTCATGATTTTAAAGACCTCTATCATATCCCCCCTCAGCCGTCTCTTCTCCAAGCTGAACAGTCCTAACCTCTTTAGCCTTTCCTCATAGGGGAGCTGTTCCCTTCCCTTTATCACTTTGGTCACCCTTCTCTGTAACTTCTCCATCAAAACTATATCTTTTTTGAGATGCGGCGAATAGAATTGTACACAGTATTCAAGGTGCGGTCTCACCATGGAGTGATACAGAGGCATTATGACATTTTCCATTTTATTCACCATTCCCTCCCTAATAATTCCTAACATTCTGTTTGCTTTTTTAATTGCTGTAGCACACTGAGCTGACAATTTCGATGTATTATCCACTATGATGCCTAGATCTTTTTCCTGGGTGGTAGCTCCTAATATGGAACCTAACACGTAACTACAGCATGGATTATTTTTCCCTATATGCATCACCTTGCACTTGTCCACATTAAATTTCATCTGCCATTTGGATGGTCTCGCAAGGTCCTCCTGCAATTTATCACAATCCGCTTGTGATTTAATTACTCCAAATAATTTTGTATCATCTGCAAATTTGATTACCTCACTCATCACATTCCTTTCCAGATCATTTATAAATATATTGAAAAGCACTGGTCCAAGTACAGATCCCTGAGGCACTCCACTGTTTACCCTTTTCCACTGAGAAAATTGACCATTTAATCCTACTCTCTGTTTCCTGTCTTTCAACCAGTTTGTAATCCACGAAAGGACATCGCCTCCTATCCCATGACTTTTTAGTTTTTTTAGAAGCCTCTCATGAGGGGCTTTGTCAAACGCCTTCTGAAAATCCAAATACACTACATCTACACATTCACACTACATATCCAGATGTTTATTAACCCCTTCAAAAAAATGAAGCAGATTTGTTAGGCAAGACTTGCCTTGGGTAAATCCATGCTAGCTGTGTTCCATTAAACCATGTCTTTCTCTGTGATTTTGAACTTTAGAACAGTTTCTACTATTTTTCCCCGAAAAAACAGCAAAGAAGCTGGAAGTGGATTGATGTCAAGCAAAAGACTTTTATTTGATTATGTAGCAAGAAGCAGCGGTGTCCATGTCCCGGCTTGAATCCACATTTAAGAGTTTTAAGAAGGAAATTTGTCAATGGTTTTTTTAACAGGACAAATTGTTTACCCATTCGGGAAAACATACTGCTAACAGAGGCATTACCGCCGAGACAAATAAGAGTTGGAGTCACACCTTGATATCTTATGAGGATAGCACCTTGCTCAACTAACTAACAACACAGGAAAATAGAGTGTCATACAACCCCTGAGGCAGCCCTGATATGGGCGAAAATCAGCCCGAGTCGGGTAATTTCTTTGCTACATGATCAAATAAAATTATTTTCCTTGACATCGTTACACTATTTTTCCCAGCACTGAAGTCAGGTTCACTGGTCTATAGATTCCTGGATCGCCCCGGGAGCCCTTTTTAAATATTGGGATTACATTGGCCACCCTCCAGTCTTCAGGTACAAAGAATGATTTTAATGATAGGTTACAAATTTTAACTAACAGATCTGAAATTTCATTTGAGTTCCTTCAGAACCCTGGGGTGCATACCATCTGGTTCAGGTGATTTGCTACTCTTTAGCTTGACAATCTGGCCTACTACATCTTCTAGATTCACAGTGATTTGGTTTAGTTCATCTGACTCATCACCCTTGAAAACCATCTCTGGAACTGGTATCTCCCCAACATCCTCATTAGTAAACCCAGAAGCAAAGAATTCATTTCGTCTTTCTGCAATGGCCTTATCTTCCTTAAGAGCCCCTTTAACCGCTCGGTCATCTAATGGTCCAACCGACTCCCTCACAGGTTTCTTGCTTTGGATATATTTTAAAAAGTTTTTATTATGAGTTTTTGCCTCTATGGCCAACTTCATTTCAAATTCTCTCTTCACCTGTCTTATCAATGTTTTACGCTTAACTTGACAATGCTTATGTTTTATCCTATTTTCTTCAGATGGATCCTTCTTCCCTTTGAAGGATTTTTTTTTTGGCTAAATAGCCTCTTTCATCTCACTTTAAACCACGCCAGTAATCGTTTTGCCTTCCTCCCACCTTTCTTAATGCATGGAATATATCTGGACTGCACTTCTAAGACTGTATTTTTAAACAGCGTCTATGCCTGTTGTACACTTTTAACCTTTGCAGCTGCACCTTTCATTTTTTTTCTATTTTCCTCATTTTATCAGTTTTCCTTTTGAAAATTTAGTTTTAGAACTGTAGATTTACATATTGTCCCCCTGTCAGTCATTAGTTCAAATTTGATCATGTTGTGATCACTAGTGCTAAGTGGCCCCACCAACCGTTACCTTTCTCACCAAATCCTGCGCTTCACTACGAATTAAATCTAAAATAGCTCCCTCTCTCATTGGTTCCTGAACCAGTTTCTCCATGAGGCAGTCGTTTATTCCATCCAGAAATTTTATATCTCTAGCATGTCCTGATGTTACATTTACCCAATCAATATTGGGGTAATTGAAATCTTCCATTATTACTGCACTACCAAATTGGGTAGCTTCCCTGATCTCTCTTAGCATTTCATCATCTGTCTGACCATTTTGTCCAGGTGGACGGTAGTATACTCCTATCACTATACTCTTAGCCAACACACATGGAATTTCTACCCATATAGATTCTACTGAGCATTTAGTCTCTTGTATGATCTTTATCCTGTTGGACTCTATACCCTCCCGGATATAAAGTGCTAAGTTGATCCTTTCTATCATTGAGGTATAATTTGTACCCTAATATAGCACTGTCCCATTGGTTATCCTCCTTCCACCAGGTCTCTGAGATGCTCTGGATCCAGATGCTCCAAAATCCAGATGCTCTGGATTTTGGTATCATCTGCAAAAAGACAAACCTTTCCCAATAACTCTTCCCTAATGTCACTCATGAAAATGTTAAAAGAACCAATCCAAGGACTGATCCCTGTGGCACACCACTAGTAATGCACCTCTCCTCCATTTACTACTACCCCTAGTTGCCTCCTCAGAGGCGGTGCAAGGGTATTGGGTGCCCTAGGCGACCCTTGCCCTGCCGCCCCATCCCAGTCGCACCCCCTTCCCGGTCATGTCCCTCCACCTGTTTTGGTGCCGACTGTGTGCTTCTCAGGGCGCCGAGCTGTAGGGGGCGCCGAAGAGCAGCCACGTGGTGCCGCAAGCAGGGCCTATCCCGTTCGCGGCAAACAGAAATAGAAACAGTCGGCGCCGAAACTTGTAGGGGGGGGGGCATGACACTGTGTGCTTCTCAGGGCCTTGAGAAGCACACAGTCTCTATTTCTGTTTGCCTCGAGCAGGATAGGTCCCACTTGCGGCACCACGTGGCTGCTCTTCGGCGCCCCCTATGGCTTGGTGCCCTAGGCGACCGCCGAAGTTCACGTAATGGACGCGCCGGCCCTGTGCCTCCTACATATCCAGTTTTTAACCCAATCAGTCACCTTAGGGCCCGTACTGTCATCCAAGTACATTATGTCTAGCACTTTTCCCTGATCCAACTCTGTTGATCAGATTCATCTAACTGGATTTACCTAGAGTAAAATCATGCTGTAGTGAATCTTGTAATCCACTGGATTTCAGAAACTGTACTATCCTAGTAGCAATTCCATTAATTAGCTCATTATAGGGTTCAAACTAACCAGCCTGTAGTTCCCAGTAAGCTTACTTTCAGTATTGTGAAGAGGAATAGCATCCAGGGCCGGTGGAAGGGTAGTAGGGTCCTAGGCGACTTCTGACTTTTAGCGGCTCTGCCCCCCCCCGTTTCATCGCTCTGCGCTGCACTGGCCCCACCGGTCTCTTCCCCGACTCCTACCTCATTTGCACCGCAGCCTGTGCTTCTCAGCACAGGCTGCGGTGCTGAGAAGCACAGCTGCGAGCAGCAGCACGTGCTGCTCGTGGCCCGAAAAATCTTTGCTGCGAGGATAGGCTCTGCTCACGGCACCATATGGCTGCTCTTTGGCGCCCCTAAGGGTTGGGGCTATAGGGGACCGCCTAGCTCATCTAATGGATCTGCCTGCCCTGATAACTTCAGTTATCTGAGGCTACTCCCCCTTCTAAAGAAGCATGAAAAGGTCAGCCAGTGTGGCTACTAGGTCTAAGTTCCCTTAAACCCCTTGGATATATCCCATCCAGCCCCACTGCCTATCTACTTTGTTACCTAGCTCTTTACAAACACATTGATTCTGAAAATCGAAGTTTGAAGTTTACCTCACTTCCAATGCTGTATTCATTTTCTGTGGTCCTACTCCTGGCCCTTCCTCAGTGAAGAGGGAACGGAAATACTTGTTAAAACAATTCCACTTTTTCCTTATCACTCTCTACATATTCCTTCCTTTTATCTTTGACCTGGTGGCTCATAGGGCAAGACTAGCTTCATACTGGAAAAGGGCCCTGCACGTGCATGGCTTAGAGAGCACACTGGTCTAGAACACATGTAATCTATTGGCTATTTCAAACTCTTTATTTTTTTTTAAAACTACTTTGAGGACAGTTTTCACATGGGCATCTAAACCCTTCCATAAAGGGCCGGGGGCGAAGAGTGGGCAGAACCTGTGCAAACGTGACTCCCACGGCGCCGCCTCCCGCCCTTCCACGCGGACGTCCAGTCACGTGCTCAGGTTGCCTCGTGCTCAGCTGCCGATAGTCGGCCCGTGATGAGCCTGGCGTCCCGCCTGTCAGTTCAGCTTAAACCTCGGCCCTGTTAGCTGTGGAGCGGGTTTCGGGCGAGAGAGGAGGAGGAGGAAGAGGAAGAAGAGGTGGACGACCAACCACAACATCCAGTTTCATTGCCGGCCGGGAGGTGAGAGTAGCGGGGAGGTTGGATGAAGCGGTTTCCTCGCTCTGCCCGGTCTTGAGCTCTGTTAGGAGAAGGAACCACCATGGGGCGCTAGCATTTCTCTGGCCCCGGTCTCCAGGGCGGAGATCGCCTGACGGTGACGGGGTGGGGGAGCGGTAAGCGGGACCCTCGCATGTGCTTCCCGCCTTGCAGAGCCGACAGGGCGAGGCGTCACGTGCCATCCGGGATTCTCTCTCCCACCTCCCCGCAGAGTGAGCCTGTCGTCGCTCCCCGTGAGTCACCTGTTAAGGCGCTCCGGGGATGAGGTACAGCCAGGACAGTTGGAGGTTGACCTCTCTTTTATTTGGACCAACAAAATTGAAGGGATTTGTATTGCCGTCTTATCGGTCTGGTGTTATGCAATGGCGTTCTCCAAACATAGCTAATGGGGCCACTCGGGAAGTTAATCCAGTGATTCTCAAACTTTGCTGCTGCGGGGTAACTAAAAGTATGACAAGAGAAGCAAATGGGTGATGCCACCTAAAAAGTTAGAGAAACCACTAAACTAGGCATGCATTCAGGGAAGCAGGAGAAAGAAGGGTGCTCGGTGTGATTTGTCTCTGAGCTACAGCAAAGAAGAGAAAAGAAGACTTGGATTAACCTCAGTTCTTGTCCTGCTGAGATGGATTGGTTTATTTAATATTGCCTAGCTTCACATCTTGTGTGTTTTTGAACAGAGAAATTAAATTGAGTGGTGTTAAGAAATGAATTTCGGTGGTGGTGATGCCACTTAAGTCTTTTAAAGAAGTGTTTTCCAGCCTGTTGTATGCCAGGAATTGGCTAGCTACCTTCCTAAATTACTTGGTCTGGTTGCAGAATTGGTAAGTGGCAAAGAGATTGTGAGGACCCCCAGAAAATTAAAGAGAGGACAGTAGGGAAGATATATTCCCTCCCCTGCCTGCTCTTTATTCTCATGGGTCAAGCCTGCAACTGGCCTGCCTCATTTAAAGATGGTAAAAAGAACATCTTTTCCTCCCTTTCCTTGGAAAAGAAAAAAAATACATCCTCCCTTCCAGCCAGCCACCATTTGTTCATTTAAAAAAAAAAATCCCTTTTTCCCTCCCCATCCAGACAATTGCCAGTTAAAAAGAAAAAATGGTCCCTCTTTCTTATCCCCCTCCCCCAAGTCGGCCACCAGTTTGTATTGGGTTTGTAAAACAGGAAAAAAAATAATTTCTTTGCATCCATTCAGATTAATCCAGAACGAGTGGGTTATGCACCTCTACCAGCAGATGGAGATGGAGTAAACCAATGTCAGTTATATATATATCCCCACAGTAACAGCCTGCCAGTATTCTCAGTCTCCAGCAAATGCTGGGCATGTGTCTTCCTACTGAGGATTGCTTCATTTTGAAAAAGGTGAACTAAGGAATTAAATTCGCCCCACTTTTCTGTGGTGATACCAAATGGTCCTTTCCACAGTTGAGAATACCTGAAGTGATTTCTGTGGTCTCTCAGATGAGTACCTTGGTCCGGTAACTGGTTTTCAGCTGGCATGGACTTAACTGCTTAAGCAGCTGAAAGGAAGCAGGCGCAGGAAGCCGAGTGTGGTGGTGACGGCACATGCCCTGTCCTCCCACAGCTGGAAATAAAGCATCTACCTTACACAAATAAACCCCTAAGTATTTTATCTTCTGGGAAGGCCACTTAAAACTTATAAGCCGCCCGTAAATCATTCGCCTGAGATGTGGGAACACTAATATTTAGAATCTCAGATTTGTCCCAATCGATTTTGAAGCCGGATACAGAGCTAAATCTGGAAATTTCCACCACAATCTCCGACAAGGAAGAGGTGGGCTCAATAACCGAAAAGAGCTAGTTTGGATGAAAACTCGCCGATGGCAATGCCTTTTATAAGGGGATTACTACGGATCCGAATGGCGAGAGGCTCCAAAAACAACGCAAAAAGCAGTGGGGACAGTGGACAACCTTGGCGCATCCCTCTTTGAACAGCAAACGTAGTTGAATAGCCCCCATTTATTTTTAAGCATGCCAATGGATTATCATATAATTTAGAGATCCAATTAACAAAAAAAGACCCAAATTTCATGTGGTGAAGTAATTGAAATAAGTAGGGCCGGTGAACTAAATAGAATGCCTTCTCTACGTCAGTAGTTAAGAGCACTGCCAGGTATCTGTCGGTGATGTGCCCACCAAATAAAATCCACGGCTTTTTGAACATTATCCGAAGCCATTCGGCCAGGGATAAAGCCAGACTGATCAGGAAAAATTATATCTCTGCTCACTCCCTTAGCCGATCTGCCAGTATTTTAGCTAAGATCTTTAAGTCTGTTTATTAAGGATATTGGGTGGTATGAACCGCATAAAGTAGGATCGCGACCTGGCTTTGCTAGTATGGTAATTCCAGCTGTGTTGGCAGCTTGAGCTATTGAGCCGGATTCTCTCAGTGAATTAAACATATTGGTAAGAGGGACAACAGCACTTTTGTAAAGGTTTGATAGAACTTGGCAGTGTAGCCATCTAAGCCGGGGGATTTACCCGATTTTAACTGGCGAATGGCATTGTGAACTTCCAATTGGGTAATTTCCTTGTCCAGGCATAACCTGCCTGATTCGGGCAATACCGGTAGAGTTACATCAGACGAAACAGCTATATCTTGATTGCTAATTTTAGCTTCTGCCTGGTAAAGAGACATAATCTAAAAAGCGCTGTCTGGCTGGTACCTGTGCTTTTCAATATATTTATAAATGATCTGGAAAGGAATAGAACGAGTGAGGTAATCAAATTTGCAGATACAAAATTATTCAGAGTAGTTAAATCACAAGCAGATTGTGATAAATTACAGGAGGACCTTGCAAGACTGGAAGATTGGGCATCCAAAATGGCAAATGAAATTTAATGTGGACAAGTGATGCATATAGGGAAAAATAATCCATGCTGTAGTTACATGAATTTAAGTTCCATATTAGGAGCTACCACCCATGAAAGAGATCTAGGCATCATAGTGGATAATACTTTAAAATCGTCGGTTCAGTGTGCTGCAGCAAACAAAAAAGCAAACAATGTTGGGAATTATTAGGAAGGGAATGGTGAATAAAACGGAAAATGTCATAATGCCTCTATCGCTCCATGGTGAGACAGCACCTTGAATACTGTGTGCAGTTTTCTTTTTTTTTTTTTTTTAAATTTGTATTTTATTGGGTTATTAAAGCAATATAACAAGTATGTGTCAATCAGCAAAGACTAACCAATCACAAAATGCATAGTTAGTACTTATATATCCTAGCAACCTTTCAACCTTAAGTTCCAACATAGCTTCAAAACATTTTCAGAATATTTTTAACACTTAGGGGTAGATTTTAAAAGGTGCTCGCGGGCGTTCATGTGCGCATGCTACCTGGCGCGCACACATGTACGCCTGATTTTATAACTTGTGTGTGCAAGTTATAAAATCGGGTCAGTGTGCGCAAGGGGGTGCACAATTGTGCGCCAAGTCCATGCTGAGCCGCACAGCCTTCCCCCCCCCTTCCTCCCTACCTCTTTTTTTTTTTTTTTTTTTGTTTCTTGTTTTAAAACTTACTTCAGCCCCAGCTGCGTGTGCGGCAACAAATGGCCGCCCATGCCCCTGGGCTTTACGCGCGTCACCGGGCCTTTTGAAAATAGGCCTAGCACGCGTAAGCCATAACCTTTTGAAAATCCGGCCCTTAGTGAATACTATGGTAAAAATAATACCTCAGTATGATTTATAAGGTATCCAAGAATTGTACTCACAAAACTCCAGAAGGTTCAGTATACCAAAATATCAATCAAATCAGAAAATGAAGATGATTAACACGCCATAGACTCAAAAATCTTCCCCAAACCCTATGCTCGCTCTCGAAGACATAACATAAAATGTGCGGTGTAAAGAGATTCCACCTTTCGCCTTTTTGCTACGTATACATTCACGTGGTACATTTTTGCAGCTAATTTAGTATAAGGATGCCACAATCTTTCGAATTTGGCTAGCCATTTATGCCTAATTGTAGTAAGATGATTCAAATAGTATAATTTGTGCAGAGGGAAGTTGAGTATCTTTCCAAATAAATGCCATTTCTCCTCTAGCAGCTATAATTATTTGCTGTACAAAGAAAGTCACACTGTGGTCAATTTCAGGAAGAAGAATATTCAAAAGAAAAAATGCAGGATCCTTAAGAATATTTTCTCCTGATATTTCTGCAGTCAAGTCCACAACTGTATCCCAATAAGAAACTGCCTTTGGGCACTCCCACCACATCCCAGCCAACACAATTAATGAGACTCGGGTAGAACTTTGCCAGTCTCACCAGGGGAAGGTACCATCTGTATAGCATTTTATAGCCCTGCTCCACAATAGCAGCAGAAATGCAGCTCTTCGCTTTACTAAGGTAACAGGTGTCCCAAGACCTTTCTCCTAAATTTCTATGTAAATCCTTCTCCCAGTTTACCACATGGGTGGGGGGCTGAGCTGGATCTTTGTTCAATAAGTTATACATTTTTTATATCCCCTTAGTTACAAATTGTGCCTTCTCACAGAATCCCTCAAATAACGATTTACCTTTATTCAAATCTAGCCTCACTTCTTTTCTAGATAAGAACTGGCCCAATTGTAGATAAAAATAGAAATCTGAGGAGTCTAAGAGAAAAGCATTCTTGACACTGTGCAGTTCTGGTCACCGCATCTCAAAAAGGATATAGCTGCACTGGAGAGAGTGCAGAGAATGGAGACTAAAATAAGGGGCATGGAACGGCTGCCCTATGAGGAAAAACTAAAGAAGTTAGGGCTGATCAGTTTGGAGAAGAGATGACTAAGGGGGGATATGATAGAGGTCTACAAAATCATGAAAGGACTTGAACAAGTTAATGTAAATCGGTTATTTACTCTCTCAGATAATAGAAGGACCAGGGGGCACTCCATGAAGTTAGCAAGTAGCTCATTTAAAATTTAATTGAAGAAAATTCTTTTTCACTCAGCGCATAGTTAAGCTCTGGAATTCATTGCCAGAGGATGTGGTTACAGCAGTTAGTGTAACTGGGTTTAAAAAAAGTTTTGGATAAGTTCCTAGAGGAAAAAAATCCATAAACTGCCATTATGGTAATAAGCAATAGTAGCTTGTGATTTATCTAATGTTTGAGTACTTGCCAGGTTCTTATGGCCTGGATTGGCCACTGTTGGAAACAGGATGCTGGGCTTGATGGACCCTTGGTCTGACCCAGTGTGGCATATCTTATGTTATGTTACGGAAGAAGGATCACCTGTTTGTCCTTCTCGGTGGTACTAGACAGGGAGAGCCAGTCTCGCGGGCTACAGTAGCTCACTGGATTAAGGAGGTGGTCACGGCCGCATATGTAGATGCTGGGAAACCATTACCTAGTCAGGTTAGGGCTCATCCACTAGGGCTCAGGCAGTGTCATGGGTAGAAGTTAGATTGTTGTCTTCCATCGACATCTGCCGAGCTGCAACGTGGTCGTCCTTGCACACCTTTTCCAGATATTATCATCTGGCTGTTCAGGCCCAGGAGGATGTGGCCTTTGCACTTGCAGTTTTGACTGGACCACGAGCAGCCTCCATCCCTATTCAGGAGTAGCTTGGGTACATCCCACTTCTGGATTCATCTGACTAGATGCTCAGAAATGAGAAATTTACTACTTACCTGATAATTTCCTTTTGCTTAGGACAGTCAGATGCATCCAGCTTCTTTCCCTTGGCCGCTGAAAGATTGCATAATGATCCTCCTGTGTGCTTATGTGTTTGTTACAGGGATTTCTGGTGTTACTTCAGTCCCTAGACTAGTGTTATATTCTTGTCTGAACTCAGTGATGCCTGTTGGCTGAGTTTGGAAATGATTATCCGTTTTTAATCAGGTTTTTTGCTAGTCGGTCCATAGTTGCCTTTGAAGAAAATACTGGCAGGCTGATGTCACTGCAGGGCTATATATACTATGACGTCAGTTTTCTCTATCTCCATCTGCTGGTAGAGGTGCAAAACCCACTTTTTCTGGATTCATCTGACTGTCCTAAAGAAAAGGAAATTTATCAGGTAAGTAGTAATTCCTCAGTCCTTCCGCTTTCTCTCCTTTCAGCCAGCAGCACAAGTAGAATTAATATCCCAGCCCTGTGGACTTTTTTTTTTCCAGTAGGGGCTGGTCCCAAGGCCCATAATTGGAAGGGGAGTAGCTACAGCTGAATGTTAATGAGCTGGTGTGAGACTGAGCCAGGGTGTGATCTATTCTCAGGCTCTGCAGTGGATTCATCTTCCAGGCTTCTGAACAGGAGGAAGTGGGGCTTATTATAATTCAGTTGCAGCTGATCTATCAGAACTGGGGCCTCAGCACCGTCCCAAGTGGATAAAAAAAAACAGTCTGTAAGGCAAGACAGGTAGGGAAGGTTAGGCTAAGTGTGGGCTGAGGTGCTTCATGAGTGCAGCATGTGCAGTCACATGGCAGGTCTTTCTTTCTTTGCAGTCACTTGCTCTGTGGACGGAAATGCTGCCATGGACCTGTGGTTTTTGAAACTACTTCAAAGTAAAGATTAGGGGTGGAGAGGAGATAGTGACTGGCCACAGAATACTGATGTGGCTCTGGAGAAGAGGGTGAATTAGTAAATCTGGTAGCAAAAGTGAAGAACAATAGCAGCTAAACATCATTATAACTGAGGAAAGAGACTTTTTTTTTTTTTTTTTTTTTGAAACTCACTACTAGAAATAATTCTACAGGCCTCTGTCACCTACTTACCACTCTAATACAACTTTCCCTTATTAATATTGACTCCCAAAAGCTAGTCAAGCAGTATATTGTTAGTCCCATAAAAAGGTGTCACCTTATGTTTTCTGTTTGTTGACCTTTATTCATATGTGCAAAGAAAATCTTCATTAGTGTGTAAAAATGAAAAAGGATTATGGTTCATTAGTCTTGGTTTGACAGTACCACCCACATGTTGCCATAAAAGAGACTTGTCCTGAGATCACTGCTGGGTTACAGATATAGCCCGGAGATGATGCAGTTGGGCACTGGGATTAGATAATTATTTTGTGCTGCTTATTAAGAGAGAGGCATTGATGGGTTAGGTTTTCTGATTTATAATTGTTATAGTGCCTGTTTATATAGTGAACTTGTTGTTTTTTACTTTGGCCTTAGTTAGAATGCTTTCAGCAAGAAATACATACAGTAATATAGTACATAGTAAAAACGATAGTGAAGCAAGGAGGTATAGAATCAAGGTTTGTTTAAAGAGAAGTTTTCAGTTTTGACCAATAATTTGCCAGAGGTAGCTTTCTTTACAGTAACTGAACAGTTAAATGGAAATGGATATTTTATGCAGAAACTGGCACCAGTTGGTTGCACACAACACTCCTCAAGTATAAACACCAAGAGAAAATATTTGATTGTTGTTGCAGTGTTTTTCTGTATTTTCTTAATGTAAGAAACTAAACTTTATTCATGTCTTTGTCACCTTTATTTGTGAACATTGTTCCTTCATACTTTTTTTGATCTCTCAATATTCTTATTTAGCTCACACCTTCTCATTGATAGCTGAAGGCGAGTTACATTCAGGCACTATGTTTTATCCTGTCCTAGAGGGTTTACAGTCTAAGGAGGTAATTTTCAGAAAACTGTATGGCTCCATATATGCACGAATGTAGCAGTTTAGAAATCAACTACAGTATTTTATAACCTGTGCATATCAGGTATGCACAGATTGTAAAATCTGTGAAAGATCATACTTTTCCTATCTATTTTATAAACATACACTTGCATATTTTACTTGCTCACATAAAACCCTAATTTATACATGGAAGTTGGTGTTTAAAACATACATGCATAATTGAAATCACAAATTTGACCATACCAGTCCTCCAGGTCATCAAGACCCTCCTAGTTCTTTAGCCTGAACTCCCCAGTTCACCCAGACTTCCCATCCAACCAAGAGTAGACAAGACAAGTCTGATATAAAGTGTTCCATGGGCTGCTGAGTGCTACTCTCGAAGGAGCCACAACATTTCAAGTCTAAGGAACATGAGTATGAACTGGAGAATTAAACTCAGTTGGATTAAAGCATTAACCACTGCCCTTTGTCCTATATTCCTAGCTTTCATCAATGTGAGCCTACAGACTAGCCTTGGCATTTAATTTTTTTTTGGCCTGGCTGCTTTTCTCTCTCGTTTGGCTTCTAACTCAGTTGGAACCATCCTTTACTGGTGCTGTCATTTTGTGTACATGTATTCTCAACTATCCAGGCTTTTTCACATTTTTAACTCTGTCCCCCCCCTCCTGTCTAGCCTAGCCATTTCTGTGACATTTCTTGGCCAAAGGGATATAGACTACAGAACCTGGGACATGTGAGTCTGGCCTTAGATGTCACTGCTTTGCACTGCTAGTGCACGTTTTGTCAAACTGGTTTTCAGACTGGAAGGCATGTGCACTAATTGAATTCTACTACTGCCAATTTTTAGGGAGGCATGAAAGTTATCCTTTAAGAGGTGAAGAATAATTAACAGTATTGTTGGTACTGGCTATTCCAGTAAGAATGAACTGTAATAGGAATAAATAATAATTTCCTGGCGTGTAGCAGATGGACTCAGGACCAATGGGTATAGTGCACACCTGATAGCAGTTGGAGACGGATCAGATTTCAATCTGATGTCAGTCCTGGTACATATACCCCTGCAGGAAGTGCAGCTCTTCAGTATTTTCCGTCTCCATAGCAGTTCGGGACTCTATGCACGCTCGCACAGCGTTAGAGTAATTTACCAAAACAAGAAGAAATCTTACCTCTAAAGACGAGCCACACTCTCCTGCGGTGACACCCCTTGGGTCTCTCCCCCAGTTGAGAATTCCCGAGGTGATTTCCGCACAACCTCGACGCACCGGAGCACATAACTAAGCCACCCGGGCCCTGTAATTTACGCGCCCAAGCCATGGCACCACCGGAGAAGAAGCTCAAGGCTCAGGGCCTCTGCACAGCATGAAGAGGGCATGGCCCTGTGTATACAGTGCGAGGAGGCCCTGGGGGATTCAGCCCATGGCCCTCCCTAGCCGGTGCCGGGATCCGGCTCCTCAGACAGTACGCTGGACCTCACATCTCCCAGCGAGAACCTCCCTCAAACGGGGCTCCCCAGGGACACAGTGCCTCTTAATATAGACCCAGCATCTATCTCCTGGGTGGAATTTTTCAAAGGCCTGCATACATTCGTCCACATGCAGCCGGGGCCTCCGATAACAAGGCCACAGCCTCCGCCAGAGGACCTCAACGTTCCGGGACCCTCTAGGCCCAGAGAAGTGCCTCCTCTGCCCAGAAGCCCCACCTTCGGGGACACGGACAACTTGGACAAGGATTCAGAACCCCTGGAGGAAGGGGAACTCCCTGCAGGGACCAAACCCCACCGAACCATGAGGCGTTTCTTCACCAAGGACTAGCTTCCAGACCTGGTCACACACAGCTTGAAAGAGCTCACTATCCCGGGCACAAGTGCTGCGGGGGAACCTAAGACGAATCCCCTCCTAGAGGGACTCTGTCAGACCTCCCGTCATTTCCCACTGTTACAAGCCAACCAGCAGCTAATTGACCTGGAATGGGAAGCCCCGGAGATCATGTTCAAAGGGGGGCGTGCCCTGGCAGCCATATACCCCCTGGACCCTGCTGCCAAAGATCTCCTGGCATGTCCAAAAGTGGATGCCATGGTCTGCGTGGTCTCGAAGCGCACTACTATCCCAGTTGAGGGAGGAGCAGCACTCAAGGATGCCCAAGACAGACGTCTGGAATCCATCCTCAAACAGTCCTTTGACGTCTCCGCTATGTCTCTTCAGATCGCGGCCTGCTGTGCCGTGGTGACATGTGCCTGCTTATCACAGATCAGGAACAACACTCCCAGTGAAGCCCTGGAACCAGCAGTATCATTCATCGCGGATGCCGCCTCTGATCTGATGCGCACCGCGGCTAGAGGCGTGTCATCCACCATGGCGGCCAGATGACAACTCTGGCTCCAAAGCTGGTCTGCTGACACGTCGTCCAAAACGAGACTCTCACGAGAAATGCCCTTCAAGGGAACCTTCCTGTTCGGAAGCGAACTGGAGAAGCTAGCCAACAAATAGGGTGAATCCCCACTACCGCAGCTACCGGAGGACAGGAATGAGAGAAACCAGCGACCCTTCCCTTGAACTTCTAGGGGCAGAGGATCACAGCGCTTCAATCCATACAGAAGCACATAACAAGCAGCTCGCCCCGCAGGCAGGAGCCAGTCCTTTCGGAAGAAGCACAACAAAAAAGGAGCCGGCTCGGGTCCAGGTCCCAGCCACACCCCACAATGAAAGTCAGCCGACCCGTCTAAGGGAAGAAGCCATAGGGGGCAGACTGCCCTATTCTACCAAAGATGGGTCGAGAGAACTTTGGACATGTGGGTCCTAGCCATCATTCGAGAGAGATATTACCTGGATTTCCACCACATCCCTCTGGACAAGTTTGTGAAATCCCCCTGCCACGACCCCTCCAAGAAGACGGCAGTGGAAACTATGCCGACCAGATTACTCACCTTAGAGGCTAGAACACGGTGCCCTCGCAACAAATAAATACTGGACACTATTCCCTCTATTTTATCGTCCCCAAGAAAGAAGGGATGTTCCGCCCATCCTGGACCTCAAGTTGGTCAACCGCCACCTGAAGATTCCTCGCTTCCGCATGGAAACCCTACGCTCAGTCATAAGGGCAATACAACCGGGAGAATTCCTTACATCCCTGGATCTGTCAGAAGCCTACCTGCACATTTCGGTCCAAGAGCATCAGCGTTTTCTACGCTTCATGATCCTGGGCCGTCACTACCAGTTCCGGGCACTACCATTCGGGTTAATCACAGCACCCCGGACGTTCACCAAAATCATGGTGGTAGTGGCGGCAACATTGAGGAAGGAAGGAATCCTTGTACACCCATATCTGGACGATTGGCTGATCAGGGCAAAATCCCCAGAGGAAAATCACCAGGCGACCAACAGAGTCAAAACTCTACTGGAGAGCCTTGGGTGGGTGGTCAACACAAACCAGAGCTGTCTGCAGCCCTCCCAATCTCTTGAATTTCTGGGAGTTCAATTTCAACACCAAACAAGACAAGGTCATCCTGATACCAACAAGGAGATCAAAACTGATGACCCAGTTGCGAACCCTGTTGAGCGAACATTGTCCCACAGCATGGGACTACCTCCAAGTCCTCAGCCTCATGGCATCCACACTGGAAGAAGTGCTCTTGGAAAGAGCTCACATGAGACCCCTACGGCGCTCCCTGCTGTCACGATGGAACCCGCTGTCCCAGAACTACATTGTTCGTCTCCAGCTCCTGGACAAAGTTCAGAACCAACTACGATGGTGGCTCCAGGGAGTGAGGCTATCCTCACAGACCTGGATCCTGCTCACCACGGACGCCAGGCTACGAGGATGGGGAGCACACTGCCAGGAGCTGACCGCCCAGGGGCAATGGAACAAAGAAGAGTCGGGATGGAACATCAACCGCCTAGAAGCACGGGCAGTCAGACTAGCCTGCCTATGGTTTGGTCACGGACTCTGGGACAAATCAGTCAGTCATGTCGGACAACGTCACAACAGTGGCCTACATCAACAGTCAGGGAGGAGCCAGAAGCCAACAAGTGTCTCTGGAAATAGATCCCCCTAATGACGTGGGTGGAAGCGAACCTTTTGAGAGATCTCGGCCGCTCACATTGCTGGGAAAGACAAAGTTGCTGCAGATTACCTCAGCAGAGAAAGTCTAGACCCAGGAGAATGGAGATTGTCGACCACAGCCTTCCAGTTGATAGTAAACCATTGGGGAACGGCAAACCGGTCCAACGCCCAAGTGCCCAGCTTCTTCCGCCGCAGACGGGAACCTCAGTCCCAGGGAATCGATGCCCTGGTTCAGACCTGGCCATAGGAAACCCTATTATATGCCTTCCCGCCGTGGCCCCTATTGGGTGGAATCATCCACAAGAGAGAACACAAGGGACCAGAACTTCTAGTGGCCCCGGACTGGCCAAGAAGGCCGTGGTACGCAGACATGCGAAGGCTACTGACAGAGCCCTCTCCCGCTACCACCACACAGGGATCTGCTCCAACAAGAGCCGATCCTCCATGAGGACCCAGCTCGATTCTCTCTTACAGTCTGTCCATTGAGAGGACTTGCCTGAGGAAGAGCGGATACTCAGGGGAAGTAATTGACACCCTGCTCCGAGCACACAAGTTCTCCACATCCCTAAGGATTTGGAGAGTATTTGAAGCCTGGTGTGAGGACTGAGACATCATCCCACGGTTAGTCAAAATTCCCACAATTTTGGAATTCCTGCAGAATGGTCTACAGAAGGGATTGCCTCTCAACTCCATCAAGGTACATGTGGCCGCATTGTCATGCTATGGAACCAAGAGTGAGGACAGTAGCCTAGCCTCTCATCCGGACGTCTCCCGCTTCCTGAAAGGAGTCAAGCAGATCCAACCACCCCTAAAGTGTCCGGTGCCTCTATGGAACCTCAACCTAGTCCTAGACTTCTTAGCAGGAGCCGCCTTCAGACCTCTCCGCGGCCTGTCCCTACAGCTATTAACATTGAAAACTGCCTTCCTGGTAGCAGTCTGTTCGGCCCTCGTATTTCTGAGCTACAAGCACTGTCCTGCCGGGGGCCGTTCCTCAGACTCATTCCGGGAGCCATTCAATTACACACTGTCCCGTCCTTCTTCCCCAAAGTGGTTTCTCACTTCTATCTCAACCAAACCATCTCGCAATTTAACACTTTTTTTCGAATAATAGGACTAGGGGGCATTCCATTAAGTTAGCAAGTAGCACATTTAAGACTAATCGGAGAACATTTTTTCACCCAATGCACAATAAAGCTCTGGTATTTGTTGCCAGAGGACGTGGTTAGTGCAGTTAGTGTAGCTGGGTTCAAAAAAGGTTTGGATAAGTTCTTGGAGGAGAAGTCCATTAACAGCTATTAATCAAGTTTACTTGGGTAATAGCCACTGCTATTAATTGCATCAGTAGCATGGGATCTTCTTAGTGTTTGGGTAATTACTAGGTTCTTGTGGCCTGGTTTGGCCTCTAATTTATTTATTTATTTATTTATTGGTTTTTATATACCGCCGCTCATCAGAGATATCACGTCGGTGTACATAGAACAAAATCCGCAATTGCGTTTTACATAAAACAGTAAGAAAACAACTGAGAAAACTAATAGCAATGTTAATACCAAGTAGGTATGCCATACTACATATGGAGAGAGAAAATCTATCTGTACCTAGAGAAACCATTAGATACACAAAAAAGTGGCAAAAAGATACAGAAATAATCCCAGTTGACTTGGCTGCCCTTGGCCTGATTAAAAAAAACCTTCCAAATGCATCTTGATGTGTTGCCTATATATACTGTATTAGACCCTATGAGCTCCAGAAGGAAGCTCTTTTTTTTTGGCACATTGTAAGTATTGACAAGAGCGCTAGCAGTACATTTGAGAGTTTGAGGACCTACCCAGCATACTGTAACATAAGTTACGGTTAATTCCTGTCATAGTATACACAGATCAAACCTGTTTAGAGATGTTAAACCGAATAGGCTCCTGTGGTAGAAATGTGATCTTGCTTTAAAATGAAACAAGGTGGTTGGGTTGGAAAACTGTAACTCTTGCTAATTTATTTTGTTTGCAGATGGATAATTTTTCAAGAGGTAGAGGCAAGTCATTGATGAAACGTAATGAGATTTTGGAGAGAGTGACTGGGCAACAGAAAATGAAATGGTGAGATAAAATGCAGCCAGTTCAAGAAACCAGGCGTTCTGGATCCATTTTTAAAAGATGTACCCAGCTAACTTTAAACTTCTAAGTTTGAAAATTCCCCCTGTGAAGAGCTAAATGTGTCTGCTCATATTCCCAGAGTGCCAAAATTTGTCAGTACAGAAAAGGAACTTCTTTGGAAGAGTTCTTAGGGTGGGGGTTTAGATTTGGCCAGTTAGTATGTATTTTCAGTACTCACTAGCTAAATTTAACTGAATAACCCCAGTCATGCAACTGGCTGTCCGAAATCTAGCTGGACAAATTGTGCTCATCTAGATTTTAGGAGAATTTTCAGTCGTAGAACTAGCCGGCCACTGCTTAGCGGCTTTACAGAAATTTGATCTATTTGTAAAGAGTGGGAGAAGTTTCTCTGCCGTCTGAAACAAGCATATGAGGATCATAAAAACTGTTGATTTATCAGGTATGTGGAAACATCAGTTAGAAAACTAAGTACTCTGTTTTAGGGAGAATTGTCACACCACTTGCCACAATTGTAATTGATCAGTTTTTTTTCCAGTTATTATATAAAGTAAAGTAAGGTTATATTATCTATTGTGGGATTTTCCAAAGACCACCTTCATTAGTGCTGTGCAGTACCATGATGAGAGCATCCAATGGGAGCTCATGTGTGATATCTCAGATCGAATGTCGGTATATAATAAATAAAGTTCACTTTACTAATGACAGTTGCCTATTGGTTGAAGCATTGGTCAGGGCTTTAGAGAGCCAGAATAAGAAGGTGCTGAGAGGACTGCATTGGAAGGCTGAGGAGAAGGAAAATGATAAATGGGAGGCCTGACCCAAGCAGTAGAGGATGAACCTGAGCCATGGAACTTGTGTTACGGCATTGTAAGATGCTGTTGGTAGTACTAAATGAGTTGATAATAGCACTGACAGATTGACACATCTTTGCAGTTAACTGTCTGCAGTGTGGGGACAGACAAATTGTTGAGATGAGTGGGGAATGAATTGGAAGTTCTATTATGTAATCAGAAGACCAATAGAGATCACCACCAAGTGAAAAAATGATAGCATGTGGTATAGGAGCTCTAGAATATTCTGGTCGAATAGATCAGTTAAAAAGTTGTCATGTCATATGATAGCCTGCTTAAAATTACATTTATTTTAGCTTTGCCAGTGTTTTTACTTTTTCTTTTTCAATAAAAATGGTCACTAGTAAATTCCCATATAAGTCAGTTGATATAAAAACACTTTTCATTCCCTACAATAACATTTATTCAACGAAGCTTAATTAAAGTACAGGTTTGACATAATCAAAACACATTTGATAAGTCTGATCAAACAAAAAATTAAGTTAGGCATTATAAATTTAAACAGTTGTATTGAAGTTGTACTGTTATGTTGCTGGAGTGGGTCTGGATCTAAGAGAGGGCAAAGAGAGCAATGCCCTTCCTCTGCCAGATTGGATCACAGCACAAGTTTGCATTAAAACTGATTGTACATGTTTATATTGCTGTATTAATGTTACTTTGGTAACTTTCATTTTGGAGCTGGGACAATTTTATAATTTTTTGTGTTTGGTAAAGAGGTTCTTGTTTAAGTCAAATGTTTGGAGTAAATACCACAAAACAAAGGGGTTACATGTACAAGATGCAAAATATTAATACATCAAAGGCGCTTGAAACTAATTGTATTTTTAATGTGCCCTGCCACAATTATGCAATTTTTGTGTTAAATAAGGACCTTCATACCACACATGCACAGGTAACTTAGTATTTTGTTCACCACCTAGCACATATGGGTCACCTTTAATCATTGGTCCACAATGTCCACTTTTATATCTTTTATTTTTAAGTTAATTGCATATAAATTGGTAGAAAAAGTTACTTCCCTGTATGACTGAGAAAAAAATATGATGGCGGTGAAGACGAATGCAGACTGAATGCTGTGCCTAGATATTATTTCTTAGCATCCAGTCAGATGAATCCAGAACAAGTGGGTTATGCACCTCTACCCCAGCAGATGGAGACAGAGCAAACTGACATCACAGAATATATACCCCCGCAGTGGCATCAGCCTGCCAGTAATCTCAGTCTCCAGCAGATGGTGGACGTGCATTTCCCTACTGGGGATTGCTCATTTTGAAAAAGGAGAAATAAGGAAAATCAATTTGCCCCGCTCTTCTGCAGTGATACCAAATGGTTTGTCCCCCGTTGATAATTCCTGAGGTGATTTCTGTGGTCCTTCATATGAGTACCTTGGTCCGGTAGCTGGTTTTTCAGCCAGCGTGGACTTAGCTGATTAAGAAGCTGAAAGACAGCAGGCACAGGAAGCCGAGCATGGCGGTGGCGGCACATGCCTTCTCCCCGCGCAGCCGGAGACCGTCTCTGTACTCAGCCAGGTAAGGCTGAGTACAGGTGTTTAAAAAAAAAAAAAGAAAAGAAGAAACAGACAGTCTCTGTGCTTGGCGTGCCATACTGATGTGTGTTTCTGCTCCTGTGGGGGTTAGGGAAACTGGGCAGCTTGGTGGGTTGAGGGGCCTCATTGGGCTTGGCCCTGCCATTAGGCTTCTTTTTTTGTGTGCGTCGTGTGCTAGGCCACCGCGGCGTCTTGTGTGCTTTTTTTCTGTGCGGTTGGCTGCCCTCTACAGGATCGTCGGTGCGCGCAGTAGCAGTCCTGGGTGTCCAATTTGGTGTGTGCACATTCTCGCATATTGGTTGTACACCAAGGTTTGGAGCAGTAACAGTGCGCTTAACTTTTTGGTGCACAAACTTGGGATGCTAAAATTTTGTGTGCATAAAATTTGTTCACATAAATTTGTTTCAGTGGGGCTTTGGCTGGACACACATCTTCAGTCCGCTGTTAAGTGTACTGATGGATTACTAGCACCAGTGGCTAAACCCTAAGCTCCTTTCTCCCAGGACAAGCAGGATGGTAGCCCTCACATGGGTGACGTCACTGGATGGAGCCCTATCACGGAAAACATTTCTGTCAAAGTTTCTAGAAAGCTTTAACACTGGCACACTGAGTGCACTGAGCATACCCAGCATGCCATGATCCCTGTGTCCACAGGAGTCTCCTTTCAGTCTTCGTTTTTCCGCGATGCAGTCTGCCTCGCGTTCAGGAGCTCTGTGAGAGATCTTGCCCAACTTTTTCCTCACAGAAACACTTGAAGTTTTATTTCACAAATAATTTTTCCCTACACGGGTCTCCTTCACATACATTTCATCGACGCTCGGTGAGTACTATACCCTGTTTTTCAGTCAGTTCCTGTCACCTCACTAATGATTTCTCCGGGTTACCAACCAAACTGCGGCGCACGCTCTCTCTCGCTCTTCCCCCCCCCCCCTCGGTCAGCCCGACGATACCTATGAGTGTCCTTCCTGCGATCCTCCACCGTGTTTATTGGGGCTAGAGGGATAGGAACGTCCTTATTTCCTTATGTTCTTGAAAGCCTACCCACTTGACTACCACACTGCACTAACGCTTAACACCCCATTCCCCCTTCACCACACCCCCACCTTTCCCTCCCTCCCTCCCTTTCCTCCCATATCCTTGTCCCCTCTCTACCCGTACCCAAGACATATTGTACATTTTGTAAATAGGCTATATGCCACAACTCTATATTCACATTTATATATACAACTGTTGCAATGTTTCTTATGGTATTTTATTTTATTGTTTAAATTAATTTAATTGTTATCTTGTTACAATGTAAAAATAGGGCAGTTCTCGCCCTATTCAACCTGTTATCTGGAAACCGATGTGATATCTCGACCAAATGTCGGTATACAAAATAAATAAATAAATAAATGGTTACTGTTGCCGCCAGGGCTGCAGTCGATGTCATCGATGCTCTAATCAATTTCATCGGTCTATCTGTCAATGCCCCCATCGATGCCGATACCACATTGATTCCATTGGTGCTCCGCCCATGCTGTCTATTCCTTCACCAGTGCCCTCGATGCCGCCATAGATACCACCGAACCGAAGCTCCTAAATCAATGCCCTCGACTAAACAAACAACGCTCCATACTCCGTGTTCTAAACCAGAGCACCGTTTAATCCTTGAGCGATAAACCGTGCCAGGAGCAGTGAAGGCACGGTGACAGTCCGTCACCAATCGCCATCCGATACAGCGAGGGAATCTACCTCAGAACTGGGGAAAGACCGGGCCGAGCACCATGGGAATCAGTCACCGGCACGGTGACTGTCCGCCACAGACGCCTTCCAGGGTATCAGTGGCATCTAATCAGTGCTGGAGAATGACGGGGCCGAGCTCCGAGGGATACAGCCAGCACAGACGTGGGTTCCACATTCAGTGCCGGCACTTGTACCTCACTGGCATCAATGTCCAGTGGGCCCTGGGTACCTGAGTCCTGTGCTCCTCTGCACCCAAGGCATTCCAACCCCCCCCCCCCCCCCCCAACATCGGTGCCGGGTACTGAGTCACCACAAAATAATGTGGAAGTGCCAGTAACGCCTAGCCTGTCTCCTCTGTAGCTGCGCTACCATACCAGCTTACAGATTGGAGCCGGATTTTTACGTCCCCCAGGCTGTCCTCGATGCCTCCCAAAACCTACTAACACTGGATCATCTATTTTTCCACTTTTGTGGCACCTACCAATGACAGCCTAAGTCATTGCCATCGACTCGTCCTTCTGAGCCTCTACCAAGAAGGGCGATGGGCACTTTACTCCTGCAACAGCTCCGATTCCATTGAGACCTGGTCACTAAAACAAGCCATATGTTCTTGGAAGGTTCTAAGTCGTCCCATCTTCCAAGAACCATATGGGTGTCACATATTGCTATATACCAGCTATGTTTGACACAACACCAAGGGAACCTCTCTACAGGCAACATGGGATTGCTTTGAGACGTCTTCCTGTTGCCAGTAATGGGTCTCTGTACTCGATAGTACCTGGCTTCTAGCCTCTGATTTACGGCCTGAAGTCCAGGATAAACTAGCTGATCTGTCATGCAAAAGGTCCAGCAGACAGTGCCTCAATTGCGAGACCTGCGACAGCTCTCTGTTTCTTGCACAACAGAGAGAGAGATAGTAGAAAGACCTTTTAGCGCTCATGTTCTCGCCTGAGCCTAATGGATATCCATATTTATTTTTTTTATATACCGACATTCGATCTGAGATATCACATCGGTATACATTCAGGTACTGTAGGTATTTCCCTATCCCCAGAGGGTTTACAATCTAAGTTTTGTACCTGAGGCAATGGAGGGTAAAGTGACTTGCCCAAGGTCACAAGGAGCGACAGCAGGACTCGAACCCTGGTCTCTTGGTTCGTAGCCCACTGCTCTAACCACTAGGCTCCTGGATTCTTCAACCTTGCCAGCCAACAGAGTGGTCATCCCACTGAGGACCAGGGACCAGGGCACCGTTCCCCGGGCACGACAATGTGGAGGATTTTAATCCCACTATTCCCGTTATTCAACGGAATTTTCTTCAGAAAGGAAAGTTCAGAATTGTCTCTTGGCAACATTCTTCCCTACTACAATAGGTGAGTTGCCTCTATCCTCTGGTTTTTCTATATGCTTCATAAAGAGTCAACATTTTCCATACCAAGTTCTACCGTTAGATCTAAATTCAACAACTTGTGTATTCACCAAATGCCTAACAGTGACTGCCGTGTATCTACAAAGAACAGCATTCACGCTTTCCTTACCTGGACGACTGCCTAATATGGAGTCAATCCAAGCAAGGGGCTCTAGGTTCTCTAAGGCTCACTATAAGTCTACTACATTTGCCTAGGATTTCTGTTCAACTACCATAAATCCCATATGGAGCAGTTCTGGGCACTACAGTCGCAACAAACTTCCTGCCCAACATCCGCGCAAACATCCTGTCAAATTCTCCACATCTCTGCGTGCATGCAACATAGCCTCAGCCCCTCAATTCTTTCATTGCTGGGTCACATGGTTTTCACTATCCACATCACTCATATGGCCAGACTAGCCATGAGTAAGATTCAGTGGATTTTCAAATTTCAGTGGCTCTAAGCTGTTCAACTGCTTTTGTTCCTGATCCATATTGCCGATCCAGTACCAAATCCTCAGATGATCCTGGCCACGGTCGCATTCACCTAGGGTTGAAGAGTTAGACACCACATCTTCCCAACCCAAAATGCATCTATTCCATTCCATGGAGAGTTTCACATCAACTTCCTGGAGCTTCAAGCCATGCGTTCTGCCTTTATGCCTTAAAATACTGCCTCTGACACAAACCTTTGTGCATACCGACAGACAGTATAGTGGCAATGTGGTATTCCAACACACAAGCACACACAGCCTCTTATCTGCTCTGCCAGGAGGCCGCACAGCTCTAGCCCTGGGCCCTTGCACACTCCATGCCTCTAAGGGCCACTTATCTGATAGGCATACCAAACGCACTGATAGACCTTCTCCATAGATGTCTCCATCCTCACGAATGGTCTCTGAATCCATGTGTAGCGAGCAAAATCTTCTAGCGCTAAGGTCAACCAGCCTTTGACATCTGCATCCGAATCGAACCACAGAGTGGACAGATTCTACTCCCTACTCATGCAGTGAAATGAGTTACCATGGACGCCTTTGCTCACCCTGCAACTTATTGAAGCCCTGGCTTTGATAAATATGCTTCCCCACACTTCTCAACCTATCACTCCAGTAACCAATTCGCCTGCCCACAGATCAGTCTCATAACACAGACTCACTGCTGTTCTCAGGTACGGGTACTTTCACAACAGCCTTCCACACGTAAATCTTACCATTCGAAATGGGGAAAGATTTACCACATGGTGTGCACAAAAAGGTATTAGCCCCTTTTTACTGCACCACTCCATCTCATAGGCTATCCAGTATACCCCTCGGCTTCTGGTCCCCAGATATCCTCCGCACGGATACACGTCAGTTCCATTTCACCATACCACCTGAGAGTAGGGGATGCCCGATTAACAGCTCAACCTCTTATGAGTTGGCTTATCATGAATTTTCTACAGATTAAGCCTCCTCTATGATCACTGATTACGGAATGGGGCCTACATATAATGCTTACAAGACTCCTACGTTCCCCCATTCGAGCCTTTGCATTCCTATAACTTTAAAATTCTAACATGGGAAATTTTTTCCCTCATAGCCATCACTTCTGATAAGAATCAATGAGTTACCAGACCTAGTTGCATACTTACCCGACACTAGATTCCTCCGTGACCGACTGGTCCTATGTACTCACCCTAATATTCTTCTTAAGGTAGATGCAGCCTCTCACCTTACTCAGAATATACTCTGCTCATTTTTCCCAAGGCTTCTCTCTCACCAGGACGAGAGGGCTTACCACACCTTGGACTGTAAGCATGCACTTACAGCTCTTTCCCTCTTAGACAAAGACAAGCTGCGTGTTCTAGTGGGCAAACAAACTCTCTCCAACTGACTAGCAGATTGTATCGAATTCTACTATGAAAAAGCAGGCCTTCCTCTCCAAGGGTGAGTGAAGGCACATTCTGTAACTAACATGACAACATCGGTACCACACTATCGTTCAGTACCAATTGCCGACATTCCTGGGCTGCGACATGTAGTGCTCTTCACACATTCGCAGCCCCTATTGCTTACGTATGGAAGTCTGTCAAGACGCTGCCTTTGGCCAACCTGTCTTGACATGCTTTCTTCCACTATATTCCCAAACTCCTTCTACAACCACCTGCTGTGATGTCAGGCTGCCCCATCATTGGCCATAGCACCCCAATTATTGTGCCTGTGCACGAGTTGTGTGCTATTGGCCTGTTGTAATACGAGTCAGCCTGTAGCTTGCTAATCACCCATATTTGAGGACTACCATCCTGCTTGTCCTGGGAGAAAGCAGAGTTGCTTACCTGTAACGGCTGTTCTCCCAGGACAGCAGGATGTAATACTCACGAAACCCACCCGCCACCCCGAGGAGTTGGGTCCGCTTATGTTTCTTTTATTTTTTCGCTCTCACTTTTTGCTATAAACGAGACTGAAGGGAGACCACTGTGGACACAGGGATCGTGGCATGCTGGGTATGCTCAGTGTGCCAGTGTCAGTCAAAGCTTTCAAGAAACTTTGACAGAAAAGTTTTCCGTGATAGGGCTCCGTCCAGTGACGTCACCCATATGTGAGGACTACATCCTGCTGTCCTGGGAGAACACCTGTTACAGAGAAGCAACTCTGCTTTCTCTGTGCTGCCTGTCATTAGGGCATCTCAGCCTGAAGGGTCCTCTAACTTAAGTCAGCGTTGCTTAGAGGCTCAGGGAGAATTATCTTCCTCTAATTTTACTAAGCCTGGTTCTCCCTAACCTGATGGCCGGTTAAGGATATAATACATATACATAGGGGATCCAATAGGATTAATCTATACATTTTTTAATACATCAGTTAGTCAATAAACATCATTTTCCAGAACATATTCTGTTGCGGTCCCGACCGCTTCCCTTCTGTTAGGGCTCAGGCCCGCCTACCTCCGCTTCAGTGATCACCGCATCCCACTCGCTCCGGACCCCGGGGGTGTGTCTCACTCCACGTGGTGGCCGCCATTACGGGCCTGCTTCCCTTCAGTCTCTCGCGCGAGGACGTCCCTTTTGAGCGTCCAGCTCCCGGAAGCCTGGCCCCGCCCGCGCTGCTGACGTCACGCCCAAGTCCCGATATAACCGGCGTTCAGACTCTCTCTCAATGCCTTGCAACGAGGTTCACAACTCCTTAGTTGTTCCCAGTTGCGTTCCTGTTGATCTCCACGTTGCCTGCTTCTGCTCATTGCCTGCCTCCGACCCCGGTTTGCTTCTGACTCCGCTTCTGCTCGCTGCCTGCCTCCGACCCCGGTTTGCCTCTGACTCCGCTTCTGCTCGTTGCCTGCTTCTGACTCCGCTTCTGCTCACTGCCTGCCTCCGACCCCGGTTTGCTTCTGACTCCACTTCTGCTCGCTGCCTGCCTCTGACTCCGGTTTGCTCCTGACTCCGCTTCAGCCTGCAGCCAGCCCCTGACTCCGGTTTGCTCCTGACTCCGCTTCAGCCTGCAGCCAGCCTCTGACTCCGGTTTGCTCCTGACTCCGCTTTCGCCTGCAGCCAGCCTCTGACTCCGGCCTGCTTCCGACTCCGCTTCAGCCTACAGCCTGCTTCAGACTCCGGTTTGCTTCTGACCCCGCTTCACTCACTGCCTGCCTCTGTCTCCGGTTGCTACAGACTCCGCAGCCGCCCGCTGCCCTGCCTTCAGCCAGCCCTCGGCCCTGTGCAGCCGGTTCCCTGCCTTCCGGGTACCTTGGATTTCCTGTTCATGCTGCTTGCTCTGGTCCCGGCCTACGCCCATCTCAGCCTCTGGACATTCTGTAGACAGCTCCCAGACCCGGGACCCTACGGGCTCCTTCCGGGGGGTCCCTGGTTCCTGGGTGAACCCTTCCAGCTTGTGGCTCCGCCCCCGGCCTATCCTGTCTCCCTAGGTAGGCCGGCCCAAGGGTCCACTATCTTCTCCAGCAGCATCAAACTACAACATATTTATCAATATATTTCAAACATGTATTAATAAAAGTACATACACATTGAATTCACAGGTGTTTTCCATAATTACATCATTAATACAAAAACATGTGCAACCTCATGAACATTATCACCCCACCATAGCACCAATAAACTAGCAGCATTACCACCCCACCATAGCAGCAGTAACTTAAAAATCCCCTCCAAACACTCATACATTCATATCGTACATACTCCCCACCCACTAAAACACCACACATCTAAAACTGCCGAACCTATTAAAGTTAAAGATATCTTTATCTCAGCATGCTCTACCACGTATTAATTTCATATGGGAGCATTCCATCACATCCCTCACACCGCTAGGACCACCAGAGTTTTAATGGTTGAAGCTATCTTCATTTGGGCATGCTCCGCCACATATTCATTCCATATGGGGGCAATCCACTGCGTCCCAACAAAGATCCCTGTTTCGCCGCAGCTTCTTCAGGGTTCGCTTTACTCCCGGTCCAACCAAAGATTTAGCAACACTCTCCAGTTTTCCAATTATTGAAGCATCGCACTTTCTCCACACTTTAAATTAGAAAAACGGCTGCACATCACATATATGGACTCACCACCTTTCACAAAATCTTCAATACGCTTCACGCATTTCAGTATACTGTTTTCCATCTTCTCTCACAAATCCAACTTATATGTACCTTACAACATCTCCAACACTTACAAGGATACAGCCAATTCGAAATCCAAAACCAGCACTACCCAACAGATCTTCAAGGCTGTTTATTAACTCCTTCAAAAAAGTGAAGCAGATTTGTGAGGCAAGACTTGCCCTGAGTAAAGCCATGCTGACTTTGTTCCATTAAACCATGTCTTTCTATATGTTCTGTGATTTTGATGTTTAGAACACTTTCCACTATTTTTCCTGGCACTGAAGTCAGGCTACCTGGTCTGTAGTTTCCCGGATCGCCCCTGGAGCCCTTTTTAAATATTGGGGTTACATTTCAGTAAACCCTGTAATCTCATTGAGCACTTCATACAATATATACATTGGCCAATTTTGATTTTTTTCTGTTTAGTGTGTGTGTGTGTATATGTATATATATATATATATATATATATATATATATATATATATATATATATATATATATATATATATATGTATGTGTGTGTGTATACATACACACACACACTAAACAGAAAAAAAAATCAAATTGGCCAATGTATATATTGTATGAAGTGCTCAATGAAATTATATCAAAAAAATCCAAAAGGACAAAAGCATTCATGTACAATGTTCACATTAAACAATGTTTTATTTGTAAATTACAAACACTAAAATAAACTAGCAGTTTCTAATCTAACCTAGACTCATGTACCTCTAAGCATGCATATTTAAAGATGTGTACAAATATACATATTTTACAATGTTCATCTTATACATCAATACATCCTGCTCGTTTTGGAATTTTTACAGGATGGATTGAATAAAGGGTTGGCCCTTAATTCCTTGTAGGTACAGGTAGCGGCTCTTGCTTGTTTCAGGGGCTAGCTGAATAGTGGATCCTTATTGTCTTATTCTGATGTGGCCCATTTCCTGAAGAGAGTGAAGCATCTTCATCTTCCCTTGCAGTTACTGATTCCTTTATGGAGTCTTTACCTAGTGTTGGATTTCTTGGCGGGCCCTACATTTCAACCACTGCGTATCCTTTCCTTGTGGCTACTGACCTTGAAAACTGATTTTCTAGTTGCGATTTGTTCTGCACGTCGAATTTCCAAGCTGCAGGCCTTGTCTTGTTGGGATCCCTTCCTTCTGGTCAGACCTGCAGAAAGCATCTATCCCTAAGGACTTCGGATCTCTCCTGTGACTGAAGAATTGAGGCACCTTTGCACTGTAAGAAGTTGCCAGCAAGTCTAGAAATGGAAGGCCCCAGTGATCCACCATCAGTTAAAATGCCTCGTCCAACAATACCCATTCTCCTGGGTCCAGACTCTCCCTGCTGAGAATGTCTGCTCTTGTGTTCTCTTCCTGCAATGTGCGAGGTGTAGATCTCCTGAAGATGTACTTCTGCCCATTCCATAAGTTGGTTTCTCTCTTGCGATACTTGTTGGCTTTTGGTTCCTCCTTGTTGACTGATGTAAGCCACTGTTGTTGCATTGTCCTACATTATCCGAACCGTTCAACCCTGCAGACGAACTGTAAGCAAGCCACCCGGACTTCTAGCCGATTTATGTTCCAGAGAGACTCCTCTGTACTCTAGCGCTCTAGCACTGTTAGTTCCTGACAGTGAGCTCCCCAACCTTGGAGGCTCGCATCCATCTTGAGTAGCAACCCTTTGGCGATATCAGGGAGACTCCCTTTCTCAGATGATTCGCTTGCAACCACTACTGAAGGGGAGGGCAGACTTCCATCGGCAGGTTGAACCACATTGAATAGTCCAGAGACTGCGGGCTCTATCGAGACAGCAGGGACACTGAAGTGGACACACATGCGCCCTCACCCATGGTACTACTTCCAGGGTTGCCGCAATTAAGCCGAGCACCTGTAGATAGGACCATGCTGTCGGGCGTATAATGCTCACCAAGAGATGCACCTGCACCATCAACTCTTGAATATGAGCTTCCGGAAGAAAAACTCTGCCCTGCTTCATGTCGAAACAGTTGCCCAAATACCCCAATGACTGAGATGGTTGAAGACTGCTTTTGGCTAGGTTCACCACCCAACCAAGTTCCTGCAACAAGTAGATCACCTTGCAGGTCACCAGACGGCTCTCTTCCAGAGACTTGGCCCGAATCAACCAATAGTCTAAATACGGGTGTACAAGGATCCCATCCTCTCAGTTCTGCCGCCACTACCACCATAACCTTGGAAAAGGTTCTGGGAGCAGTGGCTAGACCAAAAGGCAGCACCCGAAACTGATAATGGCACCCCAGTACCTCAAAATGCAGAAAATGCTGGTGCTCCAATCGGATAGAAATATGGAGGTACGCCTCGGACAGATTCAAGGAGGTCAGAAATTCCTGACTAGACGGCCATTATTACTGAGCACAATGTCTCCATCTGAAAGTGAGTCACCCGCAAATGATGGTTGACACCTTTGAGATCCAGGATGGGACTAAATGAGTCATCCTTCTTGGGCACAATGAAATAAATGGAATATCAACCCGTATTTTCTTGAGACGTGGACACTGGAACCACAGCCCTCAGATTGAGGAGACTTGTCAGCGTACTCAACTGCCTGCTTCTTCTGCAGAGAGTGACAAGGAGACACCATGAACATGTCCCAAAGAATACTGCGAAACCCCAGCGCATATCCTTCTTGTATTACCTCCAGGACCCACTGATCTAATGTAATCTCAACCCACCTCTGATATAAGAGAGAGAGAAGTGCCCCCTATCTCCAGTTCCTGGGGGTGGGTCGTCAACGCTTCATTGGGAGGCTCGGGAGGTTCCACTACCTGAGCCCGCTCCCGGCATGGATTGTCTGGGATGAAAGGACTGAGACCTGCCAAAAGACCGAGTTCTCTGAAAGGTTGCCCTTCTGTAGGGTTGAAAATGCCTGGAATCCCTGAGACGACCCCTCATAGCAAAGGGGCATGGTGACTGCTTCTTATCCTCCAGCAATTGAGAAACCGGGGATTCGCCCCACTTACCGGCTAGCTTCTCCAACTTGCTCCCAAACAAGAGCGAACCTTTAAAAGGCAATTTTGTAAGATTAGCTTTGGAGGTTGTATCTGCTGCCAAATTTCTCAGTCATAACTGACGCCTGGCCGCTAATACTGAAGCCACTCCTCTGGCCGAGATGCGGACCAAATAGCAGTCCGCATCTGCTTTAAAAAAAAAAAAAAAATGGCAGCGGCTTCCTTAACTGCCCTGGAATTCACTCCAGAGTCATCCATCTCCTGAGGGAGAAGCAAGCAAGAACAAGCCTCCAGGGAACAGGCAGCTATCTGCAATGTTGTTGCCACTGATTCAAATGCTTTCTTAAGAATGGCCTCAATTCTTCAATCATGCATATCCTTCAGGGCCGCTCCTCCCTCCATGTGCATGGTCGTCTGTTTAGAGAGAGCACAGACAAGAGCATCCACTTTAGGAAAACACAGACGCTCTCACCACTAGATCCAGGGGGTACAGGCCTTCCAAGGTCAGACTCCCTTTAAAATTTGCCTCCGGGGCATCCCATCAATAACAACTCTTGAATGGCCTCCATAACTGGGAAAAAAAACCCAAGAAGCTTTATGCAAAGAAACCAAAATGGGATTTCTCTTTGGTTCAGACATGGAATCTGCCCCAGGAACTCCGAGCATCTGCAATGTCTGGGAAATCAGGGCCAGCAATTCGTCTCTATGAAAGAACATTAACATAGTCCTATACAGTTCCAGCCCCAGAGGGATTTCCTTATCCTCCAGGGAGTCAAGAACTACCTCATCATACGTGCCATCTGGATTCCTATCAGGAACACCTGCAACTCAAGGTGTAGTTTGGCACTTAAACTTACTGGAAGAGGGAGAAGCCACTGCCTGAGGAGCTGCATTGACAAGCTTGGATGGCGCTGAGAACTGCACCTGAAGGAAGGATTACAATACTTGAAGAAAATTCTATCTAAGAAAAGGCAGAAGGATCCATGCCAAGAACAGGAGGCACCTGTACAGCACTCACTGAGCTGCCATCCCCTGCTGAGGAACCAATCAAGGGAGTTCCAAGGTCAGGTGTCCCTCCTGACATATCCTTAACCCGATATGGTAATCACAAAAAGAGAGAATATAGGCCCCCTACTCTTTACACAATACACACATATATACATAGGGGATCCAATAGTATTAATTTATACATTTTTTAATACATCATTTTCCAGAACATATTTATCAATATATTTCAAACATGTATTAATAAAAGTACATACACATTGAATTCATAGGTGTTTCCATAATTACATCATTAATACAAAAACATGTGCAACCTCATGAACATTATCACCCCACCATAGCACCAATAAACTAGCAGCATTACCACCCCACCATAGCAGCACTAACTTAAAAATCCCCTCCAAACACTCATACATTCATATCACACACACTCCCCACCCACTAAAACACCACACATCTAAAACCGCTGAACCTATTAAAGTTAAAGATATCTTTTATTTATTTTTTTCTCACAGGACAAGCAGGATGGTAGACTTCACATATAGGTGACATAACAGGACGGAGCCCAATCACAGAAAACTTCTGTCAAAGTTTCCAGAACTTTGACTGGCCCCTACTGGGCATGCCCAGCATGGCACTAACCCTGCAGCCAGCAGGGGTCCCCCTTAAGAACATAAGAAAATGCCATACTGGGTCAGACCAAGGGTCCATCAAGCCCAGCATCTTGTTTCCAACAGTGGCCAATCCAGGCCATAAGAACCTGGCAAGTACCCAAAAACTAAGTCTATTCCATGTTACCATTGCTAATGGCAGTGGCTATTCTCTAAGTGAACGTAATAGCAGGTAATGGACTTCTCCTCCAAGAACTTATCCAATCCTTTTTTAAACACCGCTATACTAACTGCACTAACCACATCCTCTGGCAACAAATTCCAGAGTTTAATTGTGTGTTGAGTAAAAAAGAACTTTCTCCGATTAGTTTTAAATGTGCCCCATGCTAACTTCATGGAGTGCCCCCTAGTCTTTCTACTATCCGAAAGAGTAAATAACCGATTCACATCTACCCGTTCTAGACCTCTCATAATTTTAAACATCTCTATCATATCCCCCCTCAGCCGTCTCTTCTCCAAGCTGAAAAGTCCTAACCTCTTTAGTCTTTCCTCATAGGGTAGCTGTTCCATTCCCCTTATCATTTTGGTAACCCTTCTCTGTACCTTCTCCATCGCAATTATATTTTTTTTGAGATGCGGCGACCAGAATTGTACACAGTATTCAAGGTGCGGTCTCACCATGGAGCGATACAGAGGCATTATGACATTTTCTGTTTTATTCACCATTCCCTTTCTAATAATTCCCAACATTCTGTTTGCTTTTTTGACTGCCACAGCACACTGAACCGATTTCAATGTGTTATCCACTATGACGCCTAGATCTCTTAATTGGGTTGTAGCACCTAATGTGGACCCCAACATTGTGTAATTATAGCATGGGTTATTTTTCCCTATATGCATCACCTTGCACTTATCCACATTAAATTTCATCTGCCATTTGGATGCCCAATTTTCCAGTCTCACAAGGTCTTCCTGCAATTTATCACAATCTGCTTGTGATTTAACTACTCTGAACAATTTTGTGTCATCTGCAAATTTGATTATCTCACTCGTCTTATTTCTTTCCAGATCATTTATAAATATATTGAAAAGTAAGTGTCCCAATACAGATCCCTGAGGCACTCCACTGTCCACTCTCTTCCACTGAGAAAATTGTCCATTTAATCCTACGCTCTGTTTCCTGTCTTTTAGCCAGTTTGCAATCCACGAAAGGACATCGCCACCTATCCCATGACTTTTTACTTTTCCTAGAAGCCTCTCATGAGGAACTTTGTCAAACACCTTCTGAAAATCATCTACCGGTTCACCTTTATCCACATGTTTATTAACTCCTTCAAAAAAGTGAAGCAGATTTGTGAGGCAAGACTTGCCTTGGGTAAAGCCATGCTGACTTTGTTCCATTAAACCATGTCTTTCTATATATTCTGTGATTTTGATGTTTAGAACAATTTTCACTATTTTTCCTGGCTCTGAAGTCAGGCTAACCGGTCTGAAGTTTCCCAGATCGCCCCTGGAGCCCTTTTTAAATATTGGGGTTACATTAGCTATCCTCCAGTCTTCAGGTATAATGGATGATTTTAATGATAGGTTACAAATTTTTACTAATAGGTCTGAAATTTAATTTTTGAGTTCCTTCAGAACTCTGGGGTGTATACCATCCAGTCCAGGTGATTTACTACTCTTCAGTTTGTCAATCAGGCCTACCACATCTTCTAGGTTCACTGTGATTTGATTCAGTCCATCTGAATCATTACCCATGAAAACCTTCCCCATTACGGGTACCTCCCCAACATTCTGTTCGGTAAACACCGAAGCAAAGAAATCATTTAATCTTTCCGCGATGGCCTTATCTTCTCTAACCCCTTGATCATCTAACGGTCCAACTGACTCCCTCACAGGCTTTCTGCTTCGGATATATTTAAAAAAGTTTTTACTTGAAGAGATTAATACGACCCCCTAAGGATAGAGGTAAGTTATGCCAAGTAGTAAGTGCTCAGTTTCGCTATTTGGGAGTGTGGCTTTCGGCTGACCCCAGTGAGATCTACTCGCTAAATATTACCCGCCTTCTGAAACAACTGCTGAGACTAGAAAGGACAGCTAAATTATCCCTCGCTGAGGCACATCGAGGACTACATCATTTGGCCAGGGGGAGAGATTGGGGTCCTCTGGTTCGGAGGTGGAACAGCGATGGCACTTTTCAGGTCACTGAGCCCATGCTCCGTGCCTGCTTTATGCAAATTTCTAGGGTGACCGGTAATTTCTATTACAGGGAAATGCAATACAAATTTTTATGGAGAGCCTATCTTTCTCCTCTGTAACTGTTTCGGGTCCACCTGCGGGAAACCAGTCACTGTGCTAAGTGTCTTGCCGATGAGTGTACCCTCTTGCATGCTTTTTGGAGCTGCTCCCCCATTCGCCGTTTTTGGGCGGCGATAGTTCGATATTTGGGGAGGCTGTTGTATGTCGCTGTTCCACTCTCCTACACTGCCTTGTTATTTGGCTGTCTCTACCCTCTCCTATTTAAGAAAATGGAAATAAGGCTTTTGATACAGAAGGCCTGTTTTGTGGGGAAAAAACTGATATTGTTGTTTTGGAAGGGCTCGGAGGCGCCCACTTATTGGATGTGGCGCAATGCTTTTCACAAATTACTGCAGTTGGAAAATTTGACATCGCGAGCGTCCCCCTTGCAAAGACGCCGCTTTCTGCGTATCTGGATGGTGTATCTTCAATCTTTGCCACACAGGACTCGGAGTCAACTTTTGAATGACGCTGGAGAAGCCTCTTCTTCGATGCCGGACTAGTTGTCTTGTTTGCAAGGATGGACCATGATAATCTGGACTTCAGTGACCAAAGTGCCTACTTAGTTGGGACCTAGGACTGGAGTACGATAGGGTAGGATGGGGTGGGGGGCTTCAGGTGATGGGGTGGGGCCGGGGGGGGGGATATCGAGTCACAAAGGGGGGGGGGGAATGTTGTGAAAAAGAGCCCATTGTTTGTATTGGGGCACGGGGGCTCAGAGTTACAGCCCACCGGGCTCGTAGTATCATATTACAGCGCTGCTTGTTTTTTGCTCAATAAAAAAGTGTTTGAACATAAAGTTTTTACTGTGAGTTTTTGCCTCTACAGCCAACTTCTTTTCAAATTCTCTCTTAGCCTGTCTTATCAATGTCTTACATTTAACTTGCCAACGTTTATGCTTTATCCTATTTTCTTCTGTTGGATCCTTCTTCCAGTTTTTGAATGAAGATCTTTTGGCTAAAATAACTTTTCACCTCCCCTTTTAACCATGCCGGTAATCGTTTTGCCTTCTTTCCACCTTTCTTAATGTGTGGAATACATCTGGACTGAGCTTCTAGAATGGTATTTTTTAACAATGACCACGCCTCTTGGACATTTTTTACTTTTGTAGCTGCTCCTTTCAGTCTTTTTTTCTAACAATTTTTCTCATTTTATCAAAGTTTCCCTTTTGAAAGTTTAGCACGAGAGCCTTGGATTTGCACACTGTTCCTCTTCCAGTCATTAAATCAAATTTGATCATATTTATGATCACTATTGCCAGGCGGCCCCACCACAGTTACCTCTCACCAAGTCCTGTGCTCCACTGAGAATTAGATCTAAAATTGCTCCCTCTCTTGTCTGTTCCTGAACCAATTGCTCCATAAAGCTATCATTTATTCATTCCAGGAACGTTATCTCTCTAGCATGTCCCGATGATACATTTACCCAGTCAGTATTGGGGTAATTGCGGTCTCCCATTATTACTGCACTACCAATTTGGTTAGCTTCCCTAATTTCTCTTAGCATTTCACTGTCAGTCTCACCATCTTGACCAGGTGGATGGTAGTATACTCCTATCACTATAGTCTTCCCCGACACACAAGGGATTTCTGCCCATAAAGATTCAATTTTGCATTTAGTTTCATGCAGGATGTTTATCCTGTTGGACTCTATGCCATCCCGGACATAAAGCGCCATACCGCCTCCTGGGTGCTCTCTGTCATTGTGATATAATTTGTACCCCGGTATAGCACTGTCTCATTGGTTGTCCTCCTTCCACCATGTCTCTGAGATGCCAATTAAGTCTATGTCATCATTCACTGCTATACATTCTAATTCTCTCATCTTACTTTTAGACTTCTGGCATTAGTATACAAACATTTCAAAGCTTGTTTTTTGTTTGTATTTTCATTCTGCTTTTTAATTGATAGGGATAAGTTAGAATTTTTTTAGCTCAGGTGAGTTTTTAGTTACAGGCACTTGGACTGCTTTTCTTATTATTGGAACCTCACTGTCGGGATGCCCTAATTCTAATGCATCATTAGTATCCTTTGAAGATACCTCTCTCCTAACAATGCGCTGCTGAGCGACTGTCGGCTTTCTCCTTTGTTCTAGTTTAAAAGCTGCTCTATCTCCTTTTTAAAGGTTAGCACCAGCAGTCTGGTTCCACCCTGGTTAAGGTGGAGCCCATCCCTTCGGAAGAGATTTCCCACCCCCCCCCTTCCCCAAAAGGTTCCCCAGTTCCTAACAAAACTGAATCCCTCTTCCTTGCACCATCGTCTCATCCACGCATTGAGACTCCGGAGCTCTGCCTGCCTCTGGTGACCTGTGCGTGGAACAGGGAGCATTTTAGAGAATGCTACGCTGGAGGTTCTGGATTTAAGCTTTCTACCTAAGAGCCTAAACTTGGCTTCCAGATCCTCCCTCCCACATTTTCCTATGTCGTTGGTGCCCACATGTACCACGACAGCCGGCTCCTCCCCAGCACTGTCTAAAATCCTATCTAGGTGACGCTTGAGGTCCGCCACCTTCGCACCAGGTAGGCATGTTACCAGGCGATCCTCACGCCCACCAGCCACCCAGCCATCTACATTCCTAATAATCGAATCACCAACTATGACGGCCGAACTAACCCTTCCCTCCTGGGCAGTAGGCCTTGGGGAGATATCCTCAGTGCGAAAGGACAATGCATCACCTGGAGAGCAGGTCCTTGCTACAGGATCCTTTCCTGCTGCACCTGGTTGATGCTCTCTAATCATGATACCTTCTTCCTCCAAGGCAGCACCAGGGCTGCCAGTCTGAAGTTGGGATTTGGCTACTATGTCCCTGAAGGTCTCATCTATATACCTCTCTGCCTCAGCTCCTCCAGGTCTACCACTCTAGCCTCCAGAGATCGGATTCGTTCTCTGAGAGCCAGGAGCTCTTTGCATCGCATGCACATGTACAACTTCTCACCGGCGGGTAAAAAATCATACACATGACACTCGATGCAAAAGACTGGGAAGCCCCCCTCTTCCTGCTGCCTTCATTTCAATTTTGATCAGTTCCTAGTTAAGTTTTAGTTTGCTATGGGAGTAGGAATGTGTCTTAACGTCCTTTAAATGTATTAGTGAATTTACTATATGTCTGGTAGTGGCCTACAAGTTCTGGGAACTTTGACAGAAGTGTTCCGTGATTGGGCTCAATCCTGTGATGTCACCCATATGTGAGGACTAACATCCTGCTGCCCTGTGAGAACACCTGTTACAGGTAAGCAACATTTGCTATGTGTATATGTATATATGTAACCAGACACATTGTGAACTAACACAAAACCTTGCAAAAAAGACACTCAAAATCTATACAGCAAACCTATCATAATGTAACATTAGTAACAACAAGAACCATACCTATGAAAAAGCAGCACTGTAAGTATAACACTGGGTCCCAGAATACCAATACAACACCTACTGGGGAAACAAAACAAACCCAATTGCTATAGATACTACGCAAACACTACACGCTAGCAGAACCTCTCATCTTGGTCACACACAGAGAAGAGACAGATCCTCACCAAATACAGAATAAAGGATCACAAATTTAGAACCAGCAATATGCAGACAGAAAATGAAATGGACACCCCAAGAAGCGAGACGCTAGAACCACTATTCCTCATAAAACAAATAAATTCAAGAAACAAAGCATCAATTATAACTAATAAAAGAAAATTTTAAAACTACTGACCATTAGAATAACTTCTATTAGTTATTGTATACAGGAACTTCCGGTATATAAAAACCTAAAAATAAATAAATAAATAAATGTACATTTTTTTAAGTTTCCCAAGCACCAAACAAATATTTCAAAACAGTACATATATTAAATAACACCCAATAATTACAACTAATATATGGATAAAAAAAAGCCCCTGCTGGCCATACCTGGGAGCTCTTGATTTCCAGTCACTCTGAGATTGTCGAGGATTAGGGGCTAGGGAGACACACGGACTTTATCCTCTCTCTCTCACACATACACTGTCACATACACATACATATATGCTCTCATACACACCCACACAGGCTCTATTTCCCTCTTCCCTCAATAAAAGCTCTTACTCCCCCAGATTCCCACATATACACACACAGGCTGTCACCCACACAAACACCCATTCATTCACCCACACAGACTTTTACCCCCAGGCAGGCACCCATTCATTCATACACGTACACACACACTGAAGACAGGCCCCCTAAGTTTGATTTTCTGGCAGCCTCAGAGCTTCTCTCTCCTCTGCCACTGCTGTCATTGCTGCCGCCGCATCGCTGTTGGGGAAGAGCCGATCACTCATCGCTGCTTCTGCCTCCTCTGTGCAGTTCCCGTGATATAAAAAAAATTTGCGGGTCTAGCACTTCCTTCATGCTGACCTCGTGCATCACGAGAACAGCACAGAGAACCTGCTACTCTTGTGAATTCTAATACAGTGGCCCTACACAGACGAGGGGGAAGGGTTTCCTATGCTCAGCTGCCGTTGGATGAGGTCCATTAGCGGCTGCATGGCCCCTCTCTCTGTTTTTCTGCCACTGGTGAGATCAGGTCCATTGGCGGCTGCATGCAACTTTCTCCATGATACGGAACGTCCCGGCTCACTGCTGCTGGCGCCTCCCTGCTCTAGGCAGTCGTGGGCCTCCTTTTCTTCTGCCCCCTACAGCCTGGCACCTGGGGGCCTTGGCCCCTCTGGCCCCCCTCGCTACACCACTGCCAACAGGTATATAAAGCTATTTAAAAGTAGGTATGTTTAATAGAATTAAGGTGTGTTTAATGGTAGCTTATCAATGACATTAATAGGACTAAATGAGTCCACTACTAAAATCCGTTTTACATGTTGCTATAAATTCTTAATATCTTATAGTGAAGAATTCTCCATCTAATTGGGATTCCAACCCACTCCAGTCAAAAAAAACAAACAAAAACATGACTGGAGAGGGTTGGAATCAAAAACTGCTGATTACCTGTCCAGGGACCGGTTTTCACACTTCTCAGAGCAAAGCCCACAGGATTCATCTCTCAGACTACTTTCCTAGCACACATAAGATACACTCAGAATCAAATTTAAAACCTCAAACTATACACGGTTTTAATTAAATTAAATCTTGTCTTCAGTTTTATGATTAATTTGTACTGTTCATTTTGTGAATGTTTAAAAAAATTAATAAACATTTTAATAAAAATATTAAGTCATATTCACATTTTAATTTAAAGGAATATACTGTTGTGGGAATGTTTATCAAATACTAGAAGTAATTTTATAACAATTCTTTTGTCTTATCCTTTCATTTTTCTGATTGACTGTTTTGCAGTAATCCATATGGATATAATAGAAAGATGGCTGCTACTTACAGCTCTGGAGTCTTTAATTCACAAGTTCACAGAGGCATGGCATGCACCCAGAGTAGTGGCCAAGTGACAAAATACGGCTACTTCAAAAAAATGTTTAAAATCATGGTAAGTGTGTGTGTTTTTCATGTTAGTTTTGTTGAAAAATATCATTCATTTCCAGCAAAACAGTTGAGGATCTACAGCTAAAATGTTAGCAGGGCATAGAAAGAGGTATTTACTTTTAATATTGTGTGTAAGCGAAGTAGACGTTTGCTGCTGTGATGAAGTCGATGCAGCCTATGGGGCAAGCCCTGCAGGCCCTCACTGACAACTGGCGGAGGTTCTCTGGCAGGTTGAGCCCTTGGGGTTCCGGGGGCCGGCAGGACTTAGGCGAGAGTCTCTAGGAGAAACGGGGTAAGCGGTAGTCCATGGCCAGGCAAGGATCAGAGACGGGCATTGAACAAACAAGGTCTGTGTTCCGGTGAGGGGGGGTCAGTGGCAGGCGGCATTCCAGAGAAGTCCATATCCAGGCAAAGGGGTCAGTACCAGTGGTCAATCTGAAGGGAAGGTATGGATAAGGTGGGACAAGCTGGAAGGACTAGGCCAGGCTGGATGAGGCAAGACAGGATGGGAGGATAGCAACATGCACTCTTTCCTGGTAGGAGGATCTGTTCCTCAGGCAGAGTTGACACATCTGCTGTGCCCTTATAGGGCTGAAGGAGATGACGTCCTTGTGCGCCTCAGCTTTTTTCCACCGCAGGCCCTTTAATTCCAGAGGGTTGGGTGCCTGTGCACCTAAGCACAGGCTGGAGATGGTGGTTCCAGTGGCATCCTGCCACTTATGGGGTGATAAGTGGTGTGTGCCGCGAAGGAAGGTAACGACGACTTTGGGGGGGGGGGGGGGTTAAGTGCAGCGGCTTGTGGGGGTGCCCTGTAAGTTGCCAAAAGTAACATTTTTGTTATGGTAAATCTTTGGGGGAAAATCATGGGTTAGTTATAGTTAATGTTCTCCTACCTCCTTATCCCGGACTTGTACTTTGAGTTCTTCCTGCTCCTTGTCCTGAGTGTCTTGGTAGTGGAATGGGTAATAAATCCTGTAAATAATAATAATGTTGAAATCCAGTAGAAAGTGGACATTTTTGCAAGCATATCATATCTTCATAGCTAAATAGTGCCAGTCCCTTGAATTTGAAAAAAAAACCTGAGGGAGCCAGATGTACTAAGCTTTTCTTCCCATAAGATACAAAGGGCCTGATTCATCAAGGCACTTTTTCTATACACAGACTCAAAAAGGGGAAATAACATCCTTTGAGTAAATCTGGCCCTAGATGTTTTATTAAGTGGTGTTGGTGACTTATCAGGGAGCCTTTTCCAGAGTTTGTTCTAAGCCGGTGTCTTTGTATATGGATGCTGTTGTATTGCTGGGTTTACCATGACCAATAGATTAATCTATTGGTGCTCATCAGCGGTGAGGCCCGGTGCATGCATGTGAGAATGGGAGCCTGGGTGTGAGTGTGAATGGGAGCACAGGGTGTGGGTATGAATGGGTCCGAAAGCATTTGTGTGTGATTTTGAGCTTGCACATGAGAGAGCATGTGTGTGATTGAGAGAGAAACTGGTCAGGGAGGTGATGTGTTTCTGTGAGAGAGAGACTGGTTAGGAAGATGACTGGTGTGTGAGAGACCAAGACTGGTTATAGGGTCTAATTTGGGGGGTGTGTGTGAGTAAGTGACTGGTTGTGGGCCGTAAGGAAGAGGACTGTGAGGACAGAGCTTCAGTAGCCGCTGCTGCTTCTGGTGAGTGCTTTTGGCCTGCAAGGGAAAGGAGTAGGAGAGTTGCTGGAGAGGGTAAGTAAAGGTGGCTTTTTAAGTTTATTTTTCTTGATTGACTGCCATTTTAATTATTGGGTATTACGTAATGTGTCTGTTTTGAAATATTTAATTGGTATTTGGACAATTTTAAAATTTTTATGAGTTTTTAATTGTTGGATGTTCTGTCCATCAGCTGTTTTGTAACATTTATTAGTATAGTTTTACAGTTATTTCTACATGGGGATCTGTATCAGATTGGCTTGTTCTGTTTTCCTAATATGAGGTGTATTAGTGTTTCGGGCCTGGTTTAATAGTTGTATTTCTTAGATAGGGTTGTTACTGTTTGAGTGTGTTCCATAATGCAGGTGTAACTTTGTGCGGATTAGTTTGTGTGCATTATTTCAAATCCTGAGAGTCTGTTAGGTGCTATATTTCTCTTTCCATTTCTCCGGGTTCGCACTGCATGCAGAGTGGCTTTTTTGGTTTTCCATTCCAGTTTCTGTCTCCATATTTATAATTTGTGGTTTTTCTGTACTTGGTGAAGGTCAGTTCTGGGTGTGTGACAGAGGTGAGGTATTTTACTAGCATTCAGGCATTTGTATCAATCTTATTGTTTTTTTCTCATTAGGACATGCAATAGTGGTAAATTTACTGTCTTTTTATAAGGAAGGCTATTGTGCCTGGTAGTAAAGGGAGTTTGTTTTGCTTTTACTGAGATGTCACCAGAACCAGAATATCTTTTTTGTATGGTGAGTTGTATGGGTAATGCCCTAGTTCTGCTCTGACCCATTGTCGGGGGTCGAGGGGATTCCTATGGATGCAGAGTGCATGTTTACATATAGTCCTGTGACGGTCACATGTTCAATGTGTCATGCATGTGAGAACCATCTGTCAGGTGTGTCCTGGCCGAAAAAAGGTTGATAACCATTGGATTAAATGCTAGTCATGGGAACATTTATGCATAGCTGAACATCTGGTCACCTGTGTTGGAATGTTGCTGTAAAATTGTTAGCAATAAGCCCTCATAACTTGTTTAATACATTTTTATTAAGCAAAGATTTACCAGCCAAGCAGTAATGTTCTTCACAGCAGGTATTGTTATAAGATAATACACTATACTAACAGATCCTCAAACATTTGGTTTAGAGATGATACAATATTGCTTGGTGCCAGGGGTTATCACTGTCTGAAGATAGTTTCCATTCTCTCTTCACTGGTTCCTGATGTGATCTGCATTTGAACTTTTGTGACCTACAGATTGTACTGTCAGCTTCAGTCACCAGTAAACCTTTATCAATTAATGCCTCTTGACTCTAATTGGCTGAGTCAGTGTTCCATTTTTAATTAATAGCAATTTACATCTTGAAAAAAAAAATCACAAAACTAAATCCATTTGTCTGGCAACAGCAGCAGTGTTGAAGTGGCAGAGGCAGCAGTTGAACCAAGCTAGGCCATCCTGAACCTTGTAATGGAAGGAGCACCAGAAACAGACCTGGCAATGGAGGGGGGGGGGGGAGTAATGAGCAGTTGGGCCTGTCACAGAAGGGGAACTGTGACATTGAGCCCCATGGCAGTTTGCCTCTTCTTTTGTTCACCTCTCTCTTTCCATGTTCTCCTTCCCTTGTTCCTTCCTTCATTCCTTTCTCCTCTTCTGCCCTACTGTTTCCCATTTCTCTAATCCTCTGCTCTTTCTTGCCTTCCAGTATGTCTTCTCTCCTCCAATGTGTCTCCTTCCCTCCTCCTTCCCAGTCTTGTCTTTTCTCATCCACCCTCCTATCAGTCATATTTCCTCTCCATTCTACCATTACTACTACTAGATATTTATATAGTTCTATAAGATGAACACACTGTTGTACAGAAATGCACAAGACCCGGTCCCTACTCTGTGGAGTTTACAATGTAGTCAAGACAGAAAAACAAGAGCCTTTGGGTTAAAATGAAGACCACCATGGTTGGAGTGAACCAAGTTTCAAGATCCTAGTAGCAGACTCAAAGCAGGATTTAAAATGGGTTTAAATAAGGAGAGAGACCACCCTACAAGAGTAAAGCAAGAAATCAGGCCTGCGTCCTTCTAAAAGTCTATATAAGAAAAACGGGAAGTGAGGTGGGTGGGTGTGGGGCAGGGAGAGTAGGATTTAAAGTAAGACAGTATACATTTCAAAACCAGTTCTTTTGCACTTTATAGCCCTAATTATCAAGCAGTCCTCCCATAGATACAAAATGGGAGCTAGCCAGTAGGCCCCTTAACTAGCTATACATCAAACTTCCTTGTACAAGAAATTAGAGAAATTTGGTAAATGAGCAAACAAGACAAATTCTTAGCTCATGATTGAATGCCAGCCAGCCAATGAGAGAGAGATGCTTGTATATCTGTAGAGGGGTGGAAAGAGAGAGTAAGTGGCATGGCGATGGCGTGAGGATGGGATAGATAGCTGCAGGGTGAGGGCCAGTGGGGGGGGGGGGGGCAGAGAAAAGAATGGTGGCACCTGCTGCAGAGCTGGAAGAGAGCGATTTTATGCCTGCAAGAAAGGTTGGGGAGAAGTGGTTGTAAGAAGGGATGCAGCAGCAAAGTGCTGGCCTAGGAGGGTTGCAATTGCTGGAGTCACTTGCCTTGATTCTGCACCCAGAGGCAAATTCTGTAGTAGCCCTATAAATAGTGCTCTCTGCTGTCAAGGATTATTAGGTGGGATCCAGCTTCTGGATGTTTTTACTGCAGCGGCCGTAACTGTTGTTCACAAGATATAAAATGGGAATAAATGAAATTCTCAGTTTTTCTTTTGCCCTGTATGTTTGTCTTGATTAGATTGTAAGCTGTAAAGAGAGACTGTCTCTTATGTGTTTTTTGTACAGCACTGTACTGTATATATCGAAGCGCTATAGAAATTAGTAGGAATAGTATCTTTTATATAAAATACAGTATCTCAACTTCCAGGATAGAGGAAAATAAATAGACTGAAAAAAAAAGTGAGATGAGTTGATAATTATTGGTTGTAGCATATGCCTTTGTCCATCTATTGGGGGTTCTCTGTAAACCCTGTGCTCTTTGATATAAGGTGTATTTGGTCATGTTGTAATGTTTCCTTCATTGTGTGGTATCTGCAGCTTCTATAAGAACATAAGATATGCCATACTGGGTCAGCCCAAAGGTCCATGAAGCCCAGCATCCTGTGGCCCAACAGTGGCCAGTCCAAGTCACAAGTACCTGGCAAGCACCCAGACGTTAAATAGATCCCAAGCTACTGTTCTTATTGATTAACAGCAGTTTATGGAGTTTCCTCTAGGAACTTATCCAGATTTTTTTTAAACCCAGTTACACTAATTGCTGTGACCACATCCTCTGGCAATGAATTCCAGAGCTTAATTATGCATTGAGTGAGAGAATTTTCTCTGATTTTGTTTTAAATGAGCTATTTGCTAACTTCATGGTGTTTCCCCTAGTCCTTCTATTGTCTAAGAGTAAGTAACTGATTTTACATTTACCTGTTCAAGTCCTTTCACAATTTTGTAGACATCATATCCCCCATCAGCCATCTCTTCTCCAAGCTGAACAGCCCTAACCTCTTTAGCTTTTCTTCATAGGGGGAACCATTCCTTGCCCTTTATCATTTTGGTCACCCTTCTGTTGTGGATTGATAACTGACTAAAGGATAAGAAATAGAGTAGGTCATTTCTCTCTCTGGGGAAGGGTAAATAGTAGAGTTCCTTAGGGATCTGAACTGGGACGTGTGTCCCTTATTTTGGTCATCCTTTTCTGAATTTTTCTCCAGTGTGTCTGATCTAGAGGGAGTCTATGATTAAGATCCCACATGTATTTTCCTGGTACTTTCCTGATGCTTTTCCTTTGCTTTCCAGGTGAGTTCTTATCTTTTTTTCCTCTTGCTTTTCTCTTTTGGCTTCACTCGCTGGCTCTTTAGCTAGAGCAGCGGCACCAAGGGAGAGTGGTTTCTGTGGTCTGTAAGCTGAACTGGAAATTCTGGCCTCTCCCCCAAGCGGTCCATCCAGGTTGTACCATCAAGCCTTGGGAGACTCCTGTTAGACTGACTCTTGTTAGACTGACGTTGAGCTTTCTTGGTATATTGTGCACATTCACAGATGTGTGAATGTTTAGGTGTGGTCAATGGTGTCTGACCCTTTGGGTGAATGCTTTAGATGTGGTCAGTGGTGTCTGACTTTTTGGAATTCCTTTTATGCTGTTCTAGCTGGTTTAAATAGGGTTCCTGTGGGCGTACAGGGTCCTGAGAAGCACAAACCCTGGGATTTTCTCGTGAGTAAGTCTGGGTCTAGGTTCTTGATTCTCTGTTCTCAGGTAGACCAAATCTGTAAAGTTTGTTTGTTGTTTGTCCTTTACTACTGTTACGGATCTGTTATGGAATCTGCTGTCTGAAGGGAGGAGCAAGCAGATGGGAGATAACAATCTGGTATGAATCCAACTCCTGGAGAGGGAGGAGTAGCAGTCTGTTAGATTATAGCTCCCATGGAGGGAGAAGTTAGCAATCTGTAGGTTCTACTCCTCAAGAGGGAGAAGAATTAGCAATCTGTTGGGAACTAACTCCTATGGAGGAAGGAGTTAGCAATCTGTTATGATCCCATGAGGAGTTAGCAATCTTGTTAGGTTTGCTAGGTATTTAGCAATCTTGTTATGCTACGGCTCCTGTGGAAGGAGGAGTTGGCACACTGTACCAGCGGAGTGCTTGGAGAGGACACTCGGCTGTAGAGGAATGTAGATAAGTGAATCCTTGGGCCGATGGCAGATGACTGCGCCCCCAGGAGGATATCCTGAGAAGGACCACCGGATAGGCTTGAGTACGGAGACGGACACAGATAATTCTTTATTAGACAGGTTAGAACCACCAGAGGTGGCAGTAGTGAGTAGATATGCCCTGCAGGGCTGAAGTCCCTCAGGTACTGGAACCAAGATCCCAGGGTTGAGCTGTAGAGAAACTATAGATAGTGAGTAGACAGGATATGCTGTGTTCATAGCCAGAACTAGATGACAAACTCACATAAGGTCTAAAGAAGCTCAGTAGCTGGAAAGGGTTAGGCCCTCGAGGAGCGAGTACCTGGTTCCAGGGAAAGCTCTGAGAGAGCGGTGGTAACTCACAAATGTCTGTATCTGCTATAGCTTCCAGGCAGTAGAGAATCTTCAGAGTGTTCAGGAACATGGGCCCTTGAGGAGCGAGTACCGGTTCCTATTGGCAATCTGAAATAAAGAAGAGAGCGAGGCCCCCGAGGAGCGGGTACCCCTGGTAAGTCCGAGGAGGCAGAGTAGATTAGGTAAAGTAATCCCCTTGCTAACTCAATTTGTTAGCAAATACTGAGACCTTATATATTGGAAGCGGATGACGTCATCTCAGGGGGACGCCTCCAAGGTTCGTGCCCTTGCTGGTACATACATCGGAGCGTGCGCGCCCTACGTCATCAGGAACAGGGCGGATCCGCAGCGTCGTGCCAGTCCGGGGACGCCGGAGAGAGACGGCAAGAAGACTTTGCGACAGCTAGCAGTCCATCAGACCCGGAGGGAGTTGCCACAGAGGTAAAGAGGGCAGAGTGAGGGCGTCGAGCAGCGGACGCAACAACTACTTCCTCTCAATCTTTTCTTCCCTAATCCATGGGAAACTTTCTATAAGAGACATGTTGGACTGTGACATCCAAAACCCGATCCGCTTGAACTAATCACCTTCTCTGAAATTTCAGAGACAGCTGAATGGTGCTTCAAGATGAAATTTAATGTGGATAAGTGCAAGGTGATGCATATAGGAAAAAATAACCCATGCTATAGTTACACAATGTTAGGTTCCATATTAGGAGCTACCACCCAAGAAAGATCTAGGCGTCATAGTGAATAACACATTGAAATTGTCGGTTCAGTGTGCTGTGGCAGTCAAAAAAGCAAACAGAAGGTTGGGAATTATTAGAAAGGGAATGGTGAATAAAATGGAAAATGTCATAATGCCTCTGTATCGCTCCATGGTGAGACTGCACCTTTAATACTGTGTACAATTCTGGTCGCCGCATCTTAAAAAAGATATAGTTACGATGGAGAAGGTACAGAGAAGAGCGACCAAAATGATAAAGGGAATGGAACAACTCCCCCTAGGAGGAAAGACTAAAGAGGTTAGGACTCTTCAGCTTGGAGAAGAGATGGCTGAGGGGGGATATGATAGAGGTGTTTAAAATCATGAGAGGTCTAGAACAGGTTAATGTGAATCAGTTATTGTTACGCACTCCGTCTGTGCCCGGTGCTCACCTCCATGGTTTCACGGCAGGTCCCGGGTAGGCCTCCCTAGCGGTAGCTGCAAGCGCTTCCAGGCTTCGGCTTCCCGTGGTGGCGGTCGCCGGGCCTTCTACTGCGCACCAGGCCTCATGCCGGAGCTCGGCGTGAGGCCACGCCCCTACGCACATGCGTGGACTGCCCAGCCTCTTGTAGGGCCAAGGGTGGGTCCTAGCTCTGCGGCGCGTCCTGATTGATTCCCGGATATAAGGAAGTCCCTGCTTGTACTTCCTTGCCTTGGCAATCGGGTTAGTGTCTTGCTAGATTGTCACTGCGTCTGAACCTTGTTCAAGTCTCGTTCCAGGATCCTTCTGGTCCAGTTCTGATCCTGCTTTCTAGTACTCCAGCGTCCGTCTGTTCCTGTTCATCTGTCCGTCTCCCCAGGTAGTACCTCTGGACTGTCTCACTGGTACTGACCTCTGCTTGCTCCTCGACTTGCCTGCCTTCTGACTCCAGTCTGTTCCTCGACTTGCCTGCCTGCTGCCTGCCTTCTGACTCCAGTCTGTTCCTCGACTTGCCTGCCTGCTGCCTGCCTTCTGACTCCAGTCTGCCTCTCGACCTGCCTGCCTTCTGACCTCGACCTGCCTGTGACTTGGTCTGCCCTCTGGAACCTGAACTCTGCCTGCTTGACCACGTGTCTAGATTCTGGCTCTGTTCCTAGCCTTGTCATCACCTATGCTATTCTGGTCTTCCTCGTTCCATCTGACCTCCAGTCTCGAACCTGACCGTGCTCCCCTTCTGTCTGTGGGCACGCCGGACTTCCATCCTTCCAGGAGACCCTGTGAGGCCCACCTAAGTCCAAGTGGCCCGGGTCCCTATGGGCTCCACCCGGGGGGACCTCAGGCTTCCAGTGGTGAAGCTCATCCTAGCCTCTGTCTCCTCCTGTGCTCCTCCCCCTGGGGGCAGTTGCTTCCTGGTCCCTACCAGGGAGCCGTTCTCCACTGCTCCCAGGACAAGGGTCCACCCCTGAGCGCAAGTTATTTACTCTTTCAGATAATAGGCTGGGGGGCACTCCTTGAAGTTAGCATGTGGCACATTTAAAACTCCTGGACCAAAGAGCTGGAACGGAGGATTCAGGAGCAGCCCGACTCCATGACTGACTCCTTGCGAAGGCGAAGAGGAACTGAAGACTGAGCCCTTTTGTAGGGCTGAAGAGGGACACCCAGGATGGCATCATGAGGAGCCAGGAGGACTGTCCCTTTAAATTTGGAGAGGAGGCTCAGCCTTGTGCCTAAGGAGGTAGGAGGCAGGACCCTGGAGAGCAGGGACCCTGCAAGGAAGAAGAAAGCAGGCCCGAGGTGTCTGAGGCGGCTCCTGCCACTAAAGAGAAGTTGGGGGTGGCTCCAGCTGCTGAAGAACACCTGTGGTGGCCTTCGGGCCGCGAAGAGGAGCTAGAGGTGGCATCCTGGCCGCAAAAAAAGGATGAAAATGGCTCCATGCCGTGCTGGGCTGCATGGGGATGGCATCTGTGGCCTCCTGGCCACAGGATGAAGAGACGTCTGTGGCTTCTTTCGCAAAGGCAGGATGATGGTGGTGGCTTCTGCCGCATGAAGACTGTGTTGGCAGCCTCCTGGCCGTGTAGAGGCACGACGGCAAGGCCCGCTGTGCAGGAGCAACTGTGGGCGGTCTCTGGACCACAGGGCACGGCATCAGGGAGCTGGCTAGCTGGCGGCGAAAAAAGGTGGGAGACTACGGCCTAGACGCGGGCAGAATCGTAGCACTCTCATTGTAACTCAGTTACGTCAAGTGCAACCATATCTCTTTTCAGAGATGCGGCGACCAGTATTCAAGGTGCGGTCTTACCATGGAGCAAAACAGAGGCATTATGCAGCCACTGTTTTATTCCCTTCCTAATAATTCCTAACATTGTTTGCTTTTTGGACTGCCCCAGGACACTAAGCATTTGATTTCAGTGTATTATCCACTATGATGCCTAGATCTCTTTTCCTGGATGGTAACTCCTAATATGGAACGTAACTATAGCAAGGGTTATTTTTCCCTATATTTATCTGACTGTTAAATGCCGCACCATCTCCATCAGGGAAGTATTACTGAAAAATACATTTTTGTACTTAAGGGAAATTGCCCTTATGGTATTGGATATCTTGGATGCTATAGAAACGACCAGGGGCAAGCATTTCATGATAATGCCCATCGCTGCCAAGGGCATGGTCTGCCATGAAAGGGAGACTTGGCATGTTCCTTCCATGGCGCTTTCCCTGCTGGCTCTAGTTTGTCTCCTCTGCCTTTGTACTGCAGCCAGTTTTAGTCTCTAGCTGTCTACTGTCAGGTAATACCCCTAGAGACAACATCTGATTTGCTGATTTGCACAGGCTATTTTCTAATATGTGGTGAAATACACTCACAGTTTAGTAGTGGAAATAAGAAATTTGTAATTCAGTTTCTCGACCCCCCCCCCCCCCCCCCCCCCTATAAATAACCTGGCTGACGCTTCCTACCTGTTTTTTTTGTCTTTAACTCTTGTAACTTCTCTTCTTTGGATGCAATGACTGCTTACAGTAGTAAGTAAAAAGAGTAAAACACAAACACGTTCCTTTGTTAAACAAGAAAAGTTCTTATTGTGGTTAGCCCTTCCCTTATCACTTAATGACTTGCAATATAATTGCTTTTAATGCCACAAGAATGAAGTTGGAGAGAAATGAAAACAAACAAAAAAAATCTTCTTTCCTGACTCTCAAATTTAGACATTTCTGTTTTTGTGCTTATATGCCACCTTTCCCCCCCAAAACAGAAGACCCAATACGGTTTGCATCAAAATATGGTATATGTTAGTACAATATTTATTGGCGCTCATACAATATATAAAATTCCTGATACAGACTTACCCCGACCCCCTACTCTCGAAAGGGAATGCGAATAGGCTGTATCACACAGCTGAAAATAGTATTCCCTCCCAATTGCTTTACAGTTAACTCCAAACATCAAAAATATAAAAATAGTAAACATAACAGGTTCCTTTATAGACTGAGGGCTGGAAGGGAATCCTCCCCTCCTTCAGAAGGTTAAACCTTCACCGCCACTTAAGTGCCAGCAGAGGTTACTTCCCTCATGTGGCTACTGAAAAAATTAGAAGAGTTGAGCCCATGGCATGTATCACTACTGCAGGGTACAAAAATATTTAGATAATGCAGATCAGGTTTTTATGTCAGTTTTTTTTTTTTCTTTTACCTAGATTCCTTATGGTGTTAAGTATAACAAATGTTGGCTGCTTCAGAATATTCAAGAAACATGTGGGTTGATGTTCAAAGCTGTTCAGGTAGGTTTCTGTCTGATGCTAGGTATGCCCTGAAATTTGTTTGTTTGTACTTACAGTAAACAGCCATAACATTTTATTTTGTATGTGTTCTGTTTAATAAGAAGCATGTTGCACGCATGCTTTTGAATCTCACACAAGTATATATAAAAATTTCAAAACTATGCATGTTTTTTGGTGAAAAAGTATCTGCAGAAAAAGCAGGTACAAGTCACTGTGGGTACTATTTTATTTTATTTTTTTCCTAAACAGTTTTCACAAGGAAAGTTCAGAGTACTTTGCCTTTGGAAACTGGTGCAAAGTCTGCAATTTAAGTTTTGAAAACTGTCCCATACTATGATTAAATAGTAGGTGTGTGTGTATATATATTTGATTTATATTCTGCTTTTCAGGCACTTTCAAAGCAGATTATGTTCAGGTACTATATTTTATTTATCACATTTTCTATACCGTCGTTCAGACATGCCATCACAACGGTTAACATATTTAAAAGAAATGGAATAAATAATTACATAAAATGAGCTAAAAATAATAAAAATTTAGCATTAATAGATAAGAGGTAAAAGGTAAAAATAAATTCCAGCACAAAATGTAAAATATCACATTTAGTATTCATACATAATTTCCAAAATAAAATGAAAAGAGTCAGTTAAGACTATCGAAATAGAAAAAGATGGCTTTTTGGGCTGCTTTCGTTCACTTTCCTTATAGGCATTGCCAAATAACCATGATTTTAGGTCTTTTTTTTTTTTTTTTTTAAAGTTTTAAATTCTGATTGCAATCTCAGATCCGTGGGTAATGTATTCCATAGTTTGGGCCCTGCCAGCAAAATGGCTCTTGACGTAAATGGGCAGAATTTACAGATGGGATAGTTAACAGGCCTTTGTTCACAGATTTAAAGTTTCTTTGGGGGGGTGTGTAGCCGAATAGCTGCTTTTACCAGTCTATTTGGTCTCCATAAATCAATTTGTGTAAAGTACTAAATACTTTGAATTGAATGCGATATTCGATTGGAAGCCAATGCAAGGAGATCGATGTTGGTGTTATATGATCCCTTTTTCTGCTACCTGTTATGACCCTGTCTGCAGCATTCTGCAAAACCTGTAAAGGATGGATAGTGGAAGATGGAAGGCCGAGTAAAAGATAGTTGCAATAGTCAGTACTTGAGAAAATCAAAGATTGTAAAACTGTTCCCTGTACGTACCAGGATCAGTCCAGACTCCTGGGTTTTGCCCCCTCTCTCTAGCAGATGGAGACAGAGGTTTACAAAACAAAACTCCGCCTATATCTAGGCTGGTGCCACCTACAGTCTGGCAGTTTTCTTCTGTCTCCTAGCAGGTGGAGAAGGTGCAAAACCTACAGTCTGTGCTTAGCCTAAGTTTTAGGTGGTAGTTTAAAAAAAAAAAAAAATAGAGAAAGGTAGGAGTTAGGTGTTTTTCAGAGGAGAAGGACCACAGAGGCTTGCCTGCTGCTCCCAGTCCCCACCTCCCAGGGGAGGGTGAGGTCCTGAGGGGACCGTTCCCCCTGGTTGAGGCTGCCGAAGAGTGGGGGAGCCCCATATACCGGCACTTCAGGGCTGGGGGTGACACCGGGGATCCCGGCTCACTCCCCCCAGCTGGCTCCAGATCCGAGGTAAATTAAAAAAAAAAAAAAAAAAAAGTGTGCCTGTTTTGATTTGGTTTGTGCTGTTCCCGGCCTGTGTTCTCTCTCTCTCTCCCTCTCTCTCTCTCTATCGGCCGTCTGGGTGCCTGCTGCGCAGCGGGAGGGGACTCGCTCGATTTTTGGTTTTTCACGGGCTCTGCCTCCTACGCCGCGGCAGACCATGCCCCGGCAAGCAGCTTGCCGGGCCTGCGGGTCCGCGGCGACGCGGCTGTCTCGGGACAGCCTCTGTTCCGGGTGCGTGGGAGGGGGAGAGGGAGGATCGACGGCGTCGGGGGCCCGGGGGGGTTGAAAACCTTGCGCCGGGTCTTCAGCGGCTCGTGCAGCGTTCTCGGAGGGGTCGACCTCGGGTCTCCCGGGGACGGCCGCCATTTTGAGCACTTTTTCGGTGGGAACGGCGGCCATCTTATCGCCTCAGGGAGCCGAGGCTAGCGCGGGCCGATTAGGGGGCGGGGTGGATAATCCCCCACTGCGTTTGTCACCCCAGCAGGGGTCTCCGAAGGGGGGCAGGTCAGCGAGGACCATTGACCCCAGTGAGGATTCCCCGGGGGAGGGGGATGACGAGGAAGGGTCCTCTGATTCCTCATTTAATTCGCGGTTTGTGCTTCTCATGCACAAAGCCTTTAAGGCCCGCCGCATGGCCAGGAAAAGAGCCCAAGGGGACCCGTTCTCCGAGCTGGCTACTCAGGCAACAAAGAGGCCGAAGCCCAGTCCGGGGGCGGAGGGTCCGTCCAGGGGCCGGTCTCTTCGGTCCCGGGGGACCAGAGATGAGCGAGATTCCTCTACGGATTTGGAGGAGCCGGAGGAACCAGCGGAGGAACAGGACCTTCCGTCCCAACCCTCGAGGGGGGTTGAGGGAGACGGAGAGCCGGGGTCCAAGGGCTCCGGAGCGCCCCACGGAGCTGAGGGCGATGACCCTAAGGTGGTCAGGTTATTTCGGAAAGATGAACTAGGGCCTCTCATTCCGGAAATCCTGGGAGAGCTGGGAATCCCGCTTCCACAAGTGGAGTCTCGTCTCGGACAGACAGATCCGGTCGTGTTGGGGCTCCGGGGTCCTTCTTCAGCCTTTATGCTGCATTTCTCAGCCTCTGACTTACTTTTTAAGGAGTGGGATACTCCAGATTTGGGGCTGAAGGTGGCAAAGGCGATGGACAAGTTGTATCCCTTGCCGGAGGATGTGTTTGAGTTGTTGCGCTTGCCGAGGATAGATTTGGCGGTAGCGGCGGTGACTAAGAAGACCACCATACCGGTGACCGGTGGTACCGCGCTTAAGGATTTGCAGGATAGGAAGTTGGAAGTTCAGCTTAAGCGGATCTTTGAGGTTTCTGCATTGGGGATTCGTGCGGCGATTTGCAGTAATTTTCCCCTGAGAGCAGGTCTTCGCTGGGCGCAGCAGCTCTTGGCAAATGAGTCTTTGTCCCCGGAGGAGGTGCGACAGGCAAGTCGCTTAGAAGCGGTAATTGCCTATAGTGCAGATGCATTTTATGATCTTTTGCGCACGTCTGCCAGGACTATGGTATCCGCGGTATCGGCGCGGCGGCTGTTATGGCTTCGTCATTGGTCGGCGGATGTGACCTCCAAAGCTCGGTTGGGCTCTTTACCCTTTAAAGGGAAGTTGTTGTTTGGCAAGGAATTGGAGGATCTGATTGAATCCTTAGGAGAGAATAAGGTGCATCGGTTGCCGGAAGATAGGCCAAGATTCCGTGGGGCTCCAGCGTCTCGTCCTCTGTTTCGTGGCGGTCGCAGTGAACGGATGTCTCGGGGGTCGAATTCTTCATTTCGTCACAGTGCTAACCGGCAGCAATCTTATTCTCAGTCCTTTCGAGGGCGCCGTTTCGGTCGTCCGGGATCCGGTCAGGCGGTGCAGGGAGGTAAGCCTGCACAATGATGTGAGGCCGGTCCATTCCGTCGTCCCCAGAATCGGCGGCAGGCTGTCCCGGTTCTACGAGGAGTGGACCAGAATCACGTCGGATCATTGGGTTCTAGAGGTGATAAAAGAAGGTTACGCGTTAGATTTTCTTGCCGACCGCCCAGGGGTTTCCTAGTGTCACCTTGCGGGTTCTCAGAAAAGCGCCGGGCGATCTGGGTGACTCTAGCTCGGCTCCGCGATCTCGGGGCCATCGTGCCGGTCCCTCCTGCCGAGTTACGAGAGGGCCGATACTCCATTTACTTCGTAGTGCCAAAGAAGGAAGGGACCTTTCGGCCCATCCTCGACCTCAAAAGTGTCAACAGATGTTTGAGGATCCCTCTGTTTCGGATGGAAACCTTGCGGTCGGTGATCGCGTCTGTGAGGAAGGGGGAGTTTTTAGCCTCCTTGGATCTCACGGAAGCGTACCTGCACATTGGCATTCGGCCGGACCACCAGCGGTTTCTCCACTATGCGGTGATGGGTCAGCATTACCAATTTCAGGCGCTGCCGTTTGGCTTGGCCACGGCTCCTTGCACGTTCACCAAGATTATGGTGGTAGTGGCAGCGCGACTCCGCGAAGAGGGGCTGTTGGTGCATCCGTACTTGGACGATTGGCTGATCAGGGCCAAGTCAAAGGACCTTTGTCAAGCAGCAGTTCAGAGGGTGCTGCAGTTCTTGCGGTCGCTGGGCTGGGTGGTCAATGCGGCCAAGAGCCATCTAGAACCGACACCGTCCTTGGAGTATTTGGGAGCTTTGTTCGACACAAGTCAAGGCACAGTGTCCCTAACGCAGGGTCGAATGCTCGAGCTGCAGTCACAGATTCGAAGATTACTAATCAAGCCGGTACCAGTAGTATGGGACTACTTGCAGGTGCTGGGTTCTATGAATTCTACGCTGGAATTGGTGCCGTGGGCCTTTGCTCATATGCGTCCTTTGCAGTCAGCGTTGCTTTCCTGCTGGTGTCCAGTATCGGAGGAATTATTCCTTCCCCTGCCGCTGCCCCTGGAAGCCAGGGACAGCTTGGCCTGGTGGCTATGCCCGGCCAACTTGAGGCGAGGGGTGTCGCTGGAGACTCCAACTTGGACGGTGGTTACCACGGATGCCAGCCTACTCGGTTGGGGGGCTGTTTGTCTCGGGCAGTCAGTGCAGGGTCTATGGTCGCCCCAGGAGTCATCGTGGTCGATCAATCGGTTGGAAACTCGAGCGGTGCGACTGGCTCTGTTGAAGATCCTCCCTCTTATCCGCGGGCAGTCGGTCAGGATACTGTCGGACAATGCAACCACGGTGGCTTACATCAATTGTCAGGGGGGAACCAAGAGTCAGGCGGTGGCATCCGAAGCCCGGTCATTGATGATATGGGCGGAAGCCCACCTGACCTGTATTGCGGCCTCGCACATAGCCGGAGTAGAAAACATCCAAGCAGATTTTCTAAGTCGCCACTGGCTGGATCCCGGAGAGTGGGAGCTCGCGGAGCACGCGTTTCACCTCATCTGTGCCCGGTGGGGCACGCCAGCGATGGACCTGATGGCAACGTTCAAGAATGCAAAAGCTCCTCTGTTTTTTGCTCGGCGTCGGGAAACAGCGACGGAAGGAGTGGATGCTCTGGTAGTGCCGTGGCCGGACGTCTTGCTCTACATGTTCCCACCGTGGCCACTCATCGGCAGGGTACTACGTCGAGTCGAGAATCACCCTGCGGACGTAGTGCTCGTCGCACCAGAATGGCCAAGAAGACCGTGGTTCGCTCCCAGCTTCAACGGCAGGGGAGAAGATAAACAACCAATAAGGGCTGTATAACATAATCTGGGTAAAAACAAATAAGCATGGGTGTAGCTTGCTTATTGCGGCGGTTACTACCCCTACTACCTCTAACTAATCAAGCTAGATGTTTCACTTGGATGCAGCTCCATCACCGCTCTCTACATTAATGGCGGGGGTGGAAGGGAATTAGAACCAAGAGCTAAGAGAAACAGATAAGTATGAGAGAAGAAATGAGGGAAGCTTGCTGGGCAGACTGGATGGGCCATTTGGTCTTCTTCTGCCGTCATTTCTATGTTTCTATGTTTCTATCTCCTGAATCTGGCGATAGACAGTCCACTTCGTTTTCCGTATCTTCCGGATCTCCTACATCAGGGACCCGTTTGTTTCGACCTGGTGGATCGCTTTTGTCTAGCGGCATGGCTTTTGAGAGGAAAAGGTTGAGATCCAAGGGGTACGCGGAGTCTGTGTATCTACTCTGCTATGTTCGCGTAAGAAGTCTACGTCGTTAGCTTATGTGCGGGTATGGAGAGTTTTTGAATCCTGGTGTCTTGAGCGCGACGTGGTACCTATCCGAGCAGCTATCTCGGACATACTTCTTTTTCTACAGGAGGGTTTGTCCAAAGGGCTTTCCTGTAGTTCCTTGAGGGTGCAAGTGGCGGCTCTGTGTTCCTTGAGGGGCCGGATTCATGGGACATCGTTGGCAGCACATCCAGATGTAGTGCGTTTCCTTCGGGGGGCGAGGCAGTTACGGCCTCCGTTTAGGCAGCCTTGCCCGTCCTGGAGTTTGAATGTTGTCCTTAAGTCTTTGTGTGCGGCACCATTTGAGCCTATTCGCAGTGCCACTCTCAAGGATTTAACCCTGAAGGTCGTGTTCTTGGTGGCCATGGTATCGGCGCGACGAATTTCTGAGCTTCAGGCGCTGTCGTGTCGGGAGCCTTTTTTTGCAGATTTCGGACTCAGGCATCTCGTTACGGACGGTACCGTCCTTTTTACCCAAAGTGGTTTCATCATTCCATGTGAATCAGACGGTCGAGTTACCATCCTTTTTGCATGTGCGGGCTTCGGATCCTTTGGCTAAGGATCTGCATAAGTTGGATGTCCGTCACGCGCTGCTGCGGTATTTGGAAGTCACAAATGCATTCAGAGTGTCAGATCATCTGTTAGTTCTCTATGGTGGTCCGAGGCGAGGTAAGGCGGCCTCTAAGACTACAATAGCTCGTTGGTTGAAAGAAACCATTCAATCGGCATACCTGTTACAGGGCAGGTTGTTACCCGCAGGGCTACGAGCTCACTCTACTCGCGCCCAGGCCACTTCCTGGGCGGAATGCCATCATATACCTACAGAGGAAATCTGTAGGGCGGCCACCTGGAAATCGGTTCACACTTTTGCCCGGCACTATTGTTTGGATGTTAATGCGCCAGGGTCGACGGGGTTTGGAGAAGGTGTACTTAGAGCGGGCCTCTCCGGATCCCACCCTCAGTGAGGTAAGCTC